>NW_027187323.1:1424601-1426836 GCF_028583685.1 Petaurus breviceps papuanus
GGGCTTATTTTAGAGGAATCTTACACAGTAAGGGGAGGGCTTATTTTTGGGATAGGTCTTATTATCGGGGAAACATGGTAG
Source organism: Petaurus breviceps papuanus (assembly GCF_028583685.1). Taxonomy (NCBI): domain Eukaryota; kingdom Metazoa; phylum Chordata; class Mammalia; order Diprotodontia; family Petauridae; genus Petaurus; species Petaurus breviceps. Next base: position 1,424,683 of record NW_027187323.1, read on the forward strand.
CTATGTAGCAAATGTTTGTTTGCTTGTTGTCTCCCCTGTTAGATTATGAGTTCCTTGAGGACAGAGATTGTCTTTTGCCTCTTTCTGTATCCCTGGCACATAATCAATGTTTGTTGACTGATGCAGATACAGAGTGAATAAATAAGAGCAAGGAAAACAATATACACAACGACCAGAATGACATAAATGGAAAGAAGAAGGATAACAGCAAACTGTGCCCTCTGACTGTGTGATTGCAATTGCCAAGCTTGGCCTTAGAAAGAGATAAGAACTGTACTTGTCTTTCTTCTTTGTAGAGGTGGAGACTTTGTCAAATTGCACAGATTCTGCTGATGTGGTGATGAGTTTTTGCTGACCTGCTTTTTAAAAATGTGCTCTTTTTTATTCTTTGTTACAAGGTTTGACTCACCTCAGTGAGAGGGAGAGGGAAGGGGTATATTTGGAAATGAAGACAAAGCTAAAAAAACCAAAATTTCATAAAAATAAAAAGGAGTACATGAGGATAAGAGGGTTATGTGCATAAATATTGCTGATGCCAAGAAAGATGGCAGGGAAAACATGGAGGGGAAGACTCTTAAGCAGATGTTCAAGTAGTCAGAAAGTTGGAGGAAGGCACTACATAAATGTTTATGCTTGAGCTAGGAGGATGTTCTGGAGGCTAGTAAATGACAGCGACAAGGATTGTGACATAGTGATGCAATCTGCCTGAGCAAACCTCAGGAAAGAAGGGGTTGTTTTGTGGTGATGGTGGTGGCGGCATGTATCTGAAAGTGGTAGTGCAGGGACACAGATCATCTGTTCCTGTGGGTCAAGGAGTGGCCAGGCTTGAAGAGGATGGAATGGGATGTGCTGTCTTCCTGTTAATGCCAGGAGCTTGGAGGAAGAGATGGAAGACAAAGGAGATCTGATGAACCATCAAGCAGGGACTTCAAAGGGCGTGGTGGAAGAGGTGGGCAGGAGATAAAGCCCAGGGAGGGAAAGTGTTGATGTGGATAGGAATGAGAGCATGAGGACAATTAGCAGGGGAAAGGACTCCCATTTAGTCAAAGTGGTTTCCAATGACACGGATCAGAGAAGCAAGTGGTTGGGGGGTATCCTAGCCATAGTGAAGAGGGGAGTGCCAACTTAGAGGATAAATCACTACCAAGGCTCTAGAATGCTGCTGAGGGGGAATCTCCCAGTCAGGCATATATACATACATGTATACCTATAAACATATCTGCATATATACATATATGTATTACTCTTGGTATCAGAGAGGGAGTTGTGGGAGAGAGGATGAGAAAGTAACATCTAGTTTAGGGGTGTCCATGCCTTGGCAAATGAGAAAGTGATCAGAATTCTGCACTCACTTCACCTGTAATTCTGTGGGACAAAGGGACAAAGAGAGCAACATTTTCATGTCGTGAAATTGGGGAGGTGACCGACAAACAAATATTTACAAACAATCTACATATAGGACAAATAGGAAATAAATAAGAATTCACATCTTTCTCTGAATTCTTCATATTTATTGTTTTTTTTATGACACAGTGATATTCCATGGTAGAATTTGCTTAACCATTCCCCAATTGATATGCTTTGTTTACATCTCTTTGCTACCACAAAAATTGTGTATATATATATTCACACCTACATATGTGTGTATGTGTGCTTTTGCAGGGTTAGCATATGGACACTGGGAAGGGGAAAGAGAACTTTCCTCTCTATTGGGTTGACTGCAAAGTGATGGGACCTCTCTCAGGGTCAAACAACAGAGGGGCCACATTGGGACGGGGCTGGCTCCTAGGGGCTACGAACCCATGCTCCACCCTGTGCCCTTTTCTGCCTGAGGAGTCTTGGGATATAAGAACAATGCTGGCGAGAACAAGAATGGGTACAATGGGTACTTAAAAATAAATTGTAAATGTGTTTCAAGAATGAAAACCACTCTATAGTTCTGTTCTAGGAACCAAAGGCTTACAAAACAGGAAGCTAGTGGTCTGTTGGGTTTTCACACCTTAGGGCCCAGAAATGACAATATTGTTCACTCTGCCCCCCCCCCCGTCCCCCCACGCCCCAGGAAAACAAAAACGCAATCGCTTTGTCCATTGTAATGGAACACCCTCCGAGACCAACACACACTAAAACTGTCTCTTGATCACACACCACTTT
>NW_027187323.1:1426936-1443152 GCF_028583685.1 Petaurus breviceps papuanus
AAGGAACAGCCATGCTCCCCACGACACGCCCCCGATCCAACATTCCTCCTACTCCATCCCCATGACAGGTGAAGGATCTAGAGGACTTTGTTCAGTTTTCGTTTGCCAAGGCTCAGGCACCGAACTAGATGCCACCTTTGTGTCCCTTCTCCCACAACTGTCTCTATGATACCAAGAAGGAGATTTATTCTGTGCTATGGAAAGGGCCATGCAAGGAATTTCAAGAAACTTCAACTTTTTGTAATGATCTCACCTCCATTACTGGCCGGAGCTTCAGTTTTCCCCTCTGTAAAATGGAGTAGGAGGAATGTTGGATCACATTATCTCTAAGGTCCTGGTCATCTTCTTGATTTTTAAGTTCTAGGTTCTCTACAGATCTTGTGTGGTCTCAGTTCTGAGATGCCAAGGGAAAAGGAGGTGGGCATCCTTGTATGGATGAAGAACTGTGGGTGGCAAGGAGGTCAGGAGGTAACCCATATGGAAAAGAACAAGTATTAACGACAATTTCCTCTCATGCCTGGTCTTGAGTGCTATTTGGTTTAAGAAGGGACTGTCCCAATTAAGCTTTGGGCTGAAGATAGTAGGAAAGGGGCAGCTTAGAGAGTGATGCCTTCTATTACAATAGAATCAGACTGGTTAAATCAACCTCTTCAGTCCGAAGAGAAATAGATAGAAAAAGTTACAGTGACTGATGAACAGCCCTTAAGTCCAACCCAAATGTTTAATTTTATCTAACACACTCAAGATTGGAATATTTGTGAGAGGTGTCACTTGAAAAGGCTACAAGCCAAGACTAAAGTAGAGAGAGTTGGTGCATGACTTTTTGTTTGCAGACGATTGTGCACACAATGCAGCCTCTGAAGCTGAGATGCAACAAAGTATGGATTCTTTGCTGCTTGTGCTAATTTTGGCCTGACAACACCAAGAAAATATAGGTTCACTTGCCTTGGCAGTATATTTTCCAGGAATGTACACATAGATGAGGAGGTTGATGCATGCATTGCCAGGGCTCTGAAGAAAAGAGGTATTAGACTGTCTACCACACTTAAACCCTACAGAATCATTGTGCTGACTTTGTTGTTGTATGCCTGCGAAACCTGGACAGCATAGCAGTGCTGTGCCAGGAAACTGAATCGCTTCTGTTTGAATTGTCTTAGGAAAATTCTAAAGATCACCTGGCAAGATAAAGTACCAGACAGTGATGTGAGCTTTCTCGATGTGAGCTGCCAAGCATTCAAACTCTACTTCAGAGTGTGCAACTCCAATAGGCTGGCAGTGTTATTTGAATATCCAACATAGGTTTGCTTAAAAGACTATTTTATGGAGAACTTACACAAGGCAAATGCTCACATGGAGGTAAGAAGAAGCGATAGAAGGACACTCTCAAGGCCTCTCTGAAGAACTTTGGAATCGATTGTAAGATATGGCACAGGATCGCCTAGTATGGCATGCTCACATTAAAGAAAGCACTGTGCTTTATAAGCAAAGCAGAATTGCAGTAGCTCAAAAGAAACGGGAAATAAGTAAATTCAGAACCCTCCCCATTCCAAATACTCATGTGGACTAGTTGTGCCCAACCAGTGGTAGAGCATTCCGAGCTCATATTGGTCTGATCAGTCACAGTTGAATATGTTGTACCTTGACCCTGACATAGCGATATCATGTTGGGCCTCTTTAAGTACAACATTTTTTTCTTGGCCTAAATCAGTGTCAGACTACAGCCCCTAAAGTATGTGGGCCACGTGGGGCTGTGCTATCATTGCTTTCTAGAGAGCCACCCTTCTAGAAGCAGTTATATCTATAGTCAATCAATATCAGTCGATCAATAATAATTTATTAAGTGTTTCTCCAGGATAGACAGAGAAAGGCGTATAAGTGTTTTCTACCTTCCTTATACAAATATGTCCGCATTGTATAATAGCCAACATGTCTCATCAATAGTTTTATAGTTTTTCTTGTTTTTTAAATAAATTTTTATTGTTGTCTTTTGTTTTACATCATCTAATTCTGCCCCCCCCCCCCACCGGAATCCCTCCTCCTCCCTCCTCCCAGAGAGCCATTTCATATAACAAAGTGAAACCAATATGATAGAATCTGCATGAAATACATGCAGTCCTTCTCACTCATGGACCTCCCACCTCTACAAAGAAGTTGTGCGTGTGTGTGCGTGTGCATGTGCAAATTTGTTTTTTGAAATTTTGCAACATTCTCTTTCAATTATTTTATAGTTCTTTAAATTTACATTGTTGTAGTCATTGTGTATATTTTTTCTGGGTGCTGCTTACTTCACTTAACATTAGTTCATATATATCTTTCCATGCTTCTCTGCATGTGTCATATTCATAATTTCTTAGAGCATAGTAATATTCCGGTACATACATGTACCTCACTTTGTTTAGCCATTTCCCAATCAACAGAAATCTACTTTGCCTTTTTTTACTGCCTCCAAAACAGAAATCTACTTTGTTTTCTTTACTGCCCCCAAAAATGCTGTGAGCATTTTGGTGCATATGGGAAGTTTTACAATTTTTCAGTACTCTATATATTTTATCTCCTTTGATGCTCTCAACCACTCTATCATGTAGTTGGGTATTATTATTATTCTCATGCAACAGATGAGGAAATTGATACTAGAGAGGAGGTGAGATATCCAGTGACACAAATTCAGTTTAACAAGCCTTTATTAGACACCTCTATGGGCATGACACTTGCTAGGTGCTATCAGGGGTGGGGAACCTGCAGCCTGAAGAACAAATCTTTGTTCTGTGAAGTTTGGATTCAGTCAAAGGGCTGCACTTGAGGACCTAGAGGGTCATGTGTGACCTTGAGGCTGCAGGTTCCCCTCATACAAAAGTTAAATATAAAACAGTTCCTCCTGTCAAGGATATTATAGTCTTTTGGGAAGATATAATATTTAAAGAGATAAAAGAATACATTTTTATTTAAGAGGGGAGATAGCATTAAAAACTGAGAGAACAAGAAGAGTTTCTTGTAGTGGGTAGCACTTACTTAGGGAATAGTAAATAGGCCAATTTGACTGGAATCTAGAGTGTGTGATGGGGAGTAATGTGAAACAAGGCTAGAAGGAAAAGCTAGAGTCTCCTGTGAAGGGCATTAAATGTTGAGTTGGGGAGTGGGTGCGAGGTGAGGGGGTCATGCTTGGCAGAACAAGCAGAATCTTTTTTTTTTGGAGGGGGGAAGGCAAGGCAATTGGGGTTAAGTGACTTGCCCAAGGTCACATGGCTAGTTATTGTGTTAAGTGTCTGAAGTCGGATTTGAACTCAGGTCCTCCTGACTCCAGAGCTGGTGTTATATTCACTGTACCACCTAGCTGCCCCAGAACAAGCAGAATCTTAATCCCTTCCTAGAGTATGGGGAATATAGAGGGGGGTCACAGGTCCCTTCAGGAGAGATGATGCCACATTCACAAGATTTAGAGTACGTTAGGTAGTAAGGGGCCTGTAGTGTGACTTGTTTTCTCTAAGTTATGCCAAGACCTTAAAAGGACTCTAGCATGGGTAGTGGGCCCATACCCTACCTGGAAGACATTCACCTACAGATTGCTCCCCTTAAACTCAGAGTCAGGTAAATCACCAGACTACTTTCAAACACTTGCAAAGGGCCAGGAGGACTCTGGGGCCCTACAGCAGGATGTGAACTCTTTGTCTTCAAGGAAAAACCACAGACTCAGTAATACCTGTGTGCAGGCTGACCTGAAGACTTACAAGGAGACTTGCCTCGCCAGCCTGGGGTCTGGATGACATGCTTCCGCCCACAGATATGGTTCTTGCAAACATTAATACCAATCCCTTTGATTTCCCTGTGAGGCCAGAGCCACAGAAGGGAAACTCCAGGGCTAGGCATTCTAACACTGGTTGCGTGATCACCGACAGGTAGCTTGACTCTCCTCAATCTCTTTCCCTTCCCTGTGCTTAGGCTTGTAGTAACTGGTGAAATATATTATAAGCCACGCTCATGACTTCTGAATTTCTCTCACCTAAACTCTAGTCCCATAGAGGCAGCTGGAAATAGTGTTGGGTCTAGTCAGGGAAACTTGAGTTAAAATACAACTTTACAAGGGGCGGCTAGGTGGTGCAGTGAATAGAGCACTGGCCTTGGAGTCAGGAGGTCCTGAGTTCGAATCCAGCCTCAGACACTTAAAACAAAAAAAAAAACTAGCCATGTGACCTTGGGCAAGACACTTAACCCCAATTGCCTTCTAAAAAGCAAAAAAAAAAAAAATACAACTTTAGATACTTACTAGCTGTCACTTAACCTTTGTTTGCCTCAGTTTCCTCAATAATATCACCTCTCCTTAAGGGCTGTTGTGAGAATAAAAATAGATAATATTTGTAAAGCATTTAGTATAATGACTGGCACATAGTAGGTGCGATGTAAATATTAAGCTATTATTATTGTTATTCATATTTCGTTGGGACATTTCCACTTGGATGTGCTGGCATTATCTCAATCTTAGAATGTCCAAAACCAAATTAATCCGTTGTACCTCAAACCAACTCTGGTTTTGTAGTAAAATAGCAATCTCATTGCCCCTGTCCCATAGGCATGAAAACATTAGAGTGTCACAGATTGATAAAACATTCCAGCCAGAGGAATCTTTTGATTCCAACAGGGGAATCTGTTCAAACCGCACTCTCCTCATTCATTATAGCTAGGGACATTGAGGCCCAGTGAAATGAGATGATTTCCCTAAGGTCACACAGACAAGTCGATTAAGCATTTATTAAGCACCTAAATTCACTGTTAGGTGCTAAGGATACAAAGAAAGGAAAAAACAGTCCTCAAGAAACTTACAATCCATTTGGAGGAGACAATATGCAGGCGCCCGTATACCAACCTCGTATATACAAGATAAATCGAGATCTCAGAGGGAAGGTACTAGCCTCAAAGAGAGATCAAGATCAGGAAAGGCTTCTTTCGGAAGAAGGGAAGATTTCGGTGGTCTTGAAGGCAGCCAGGGGGTCGAGACAAGGAAGGTGAGCATTCCAGGCATGGGGGACACCCAGTGGAAACGGACAGCTGGGAGATGGAATGCCTCATGCAAGGAACAGCCTGGAGGCCAGTGTCACTAGATCTCAGGGTATCTCAGGGCGAACAAGGTGTAAGAAGAATGGAAAGGGAGGGAAAGGTCAGGTTATGAAGGGCTTTAAAAACCAAGCAGAGGATTTTATATTTGATCCTGGGGGTAATAGAGAGCCACTGGAGTGAACTGAATGAGGGGAGGGTGACCTGGTCAGATACAATTAGTTAATGGCACAGCTAGGAATAGAATACAAAGTCTCCTAATACCTGTTTCTACTGTACTATCCTGCCTCCCTTTTCTCTGAGTTATTGGCTCTTCCCTCTCCTTCACCCCCTAGAACTTATTAGTCCTAAAAAGTCTTCCTTCAGGGTGGCTAGGTGGCGCAGTGAATAGAGCACTGGCCCTTGGAGTCAGGAGGACCTGAGTTCAAATCCTGCCTCAGACACTTAACACAAAAACTAGCCATGTGACCTTAGGCAAGTCACTTAACCCCAAATGCCCTCCAAAAAGCCAAAAAAAAAAAAGTCTTCCTTCAAAATATCTCCTAAAACTATACCTTCCTCTGCATTTCCACAGCCACCATCCTAGCCTAGTACAGTTTACCCCTAATAAGGCCTTGGGAATCCGCTAAACCAGTTTCTCCTTTGATTAATCCATCCTGAGCCCTACTGACAGATGACAGGTCATTCTAAAGTACGTCCCTGATCATATCATTCCCTCACTCAGAAATCTTCAACGGCTCCTCAATACCTTTTATTGGGGGACGGGGAGGAGGGGGAAGGAGGGAGGATTCATAGGGAGGGCATATATATATATATATATATATATATATATGAGAGCCAGCAGAATAATATTAGTGCGTGTTTTTTTGAAAATGTGGGTTTGATGAAGAAGACATCCTGAACCCATCAACACTACAGGAAGCACATGAGTCAGGCCTCCCAGAGCAGCAGCTCCTGTACCATAGGTTGAGGCTTGATATTATCAACACTAACCACTTGTTGGTGTCTCTCATAACTACCATGATGTTTAAAACAGCAATCCCCAGGAATCTTAGCCCTGTACATAGTACCCTCTGCTTAGAAGCTTGGTGAAAAAGAGGATATTTTCATACCTGGAAATTCATGCTTGTCCCTAGAAAAAAGGCTTAGTGAATGTCCAACCCAATCCTTTTTGGGAAGGGTGTGAAGGATCATGACACTGATATTCATGGATATAAACACATGCTTCTCCCCAAGCAGTCTTCACCTCAACACAAAATGTGGTGAACACCATCTTGGTTGAATCCAGCTATTGCTTAATTGGGAAATTGTAGCATTCTACAGAATTTCCTCTTTGGCTGAGGTTGGTTCAGTTCCTCTCTCTCCTTACGCAAAGGAAGTTCCCTTCACTCATAGAATCATTACAGAATCATTAATTTCTCAGCCTGAGAAAGTCCAACTTATTCAAGATGAGGGCACCCTGGGCAGATGAAGAATCTTCTGAAGAATGCCGCCTCTCTTAGACACTGGCTATGTGGAAATATTCCCTTCAAGCCCTTCCTCTGGTCTGTCCTCTGGGAGAACTAGAGGGCAAATGGCAGTCTGTCTTTTGATTCAAACTTCTTTTCTACTTAGATCTTACATATGATCTATATAAGGAAACTATTTCTATTAATGTAGATCAGTAACTCATAGGTCACAGACTATGGAATCAAAAATATATTAGATTCCTCTTTGTTGTCGTTCAATAGTGTCTTACTCTTTGTGATCCCATTTGGAGTTTTCTTGGCAAAGATATTGGAGCAATTTGCCATTTCCTACTCCAGCTCACTTTACAGATGAGGAAACTGAGACAAATGGGTTTAAGTGACTTGATGAGGGTCATACAGCTAAGGACAGATTTGAACTCAGAAAGATGAGTCTTCTTGACTCCAAGCCCATTGCTCTATCCACTGTGCCACTGAGTTAGATCGAGTCCAATAGAGTCATAACTCGGGATTTTTTCACCTGGGGCAAAAAAATTAGAGGCAGCAGAGAATAGTTTAATCATGGGTACAGCCTATAAGGAGACAATATGGTCCTGCAAGAAATTGGTAGACCTGAGTCATGGAACTCTGATTGGGAGTGGCCAGGAATCAACAGAGAACAGCAAGGTAAGGTACCATGGGGAGGAAGCTTGTCTTCCTCAATGTCGATGCTTTGGGACAAAACCCAGTTTGCTCCAAGCTACTTATATCTCTGGAGTCTGATACCCTCGTTTTACCCATGAAGAAACCTGGAGTAATTAAATTATCTCATAGTATTCTCTCCTCCAAATTAAGACATCCCAAATCTTTGAACTTTATCCCTCATTCTCTTGTTCTGCCATTTGACTTCACAGTTTCTGACCGTGGCACCACCCCATCTCCAGTTTGAAACTTTGGCTTTGTATTTGAATCTTTCTTTGTCCTCCACCTCTTGTTCTCTACAATGTGGGCATATAGTTTATATCTGTCTTCTCTATATCGACTCATCTTGCCAAAGTGAGTAAGGCTCTCATGGCCTCTTATCTGGACTATTGAAAGAAACTCCCAACAGGTATTCTTCCACAGTCTCCCTGCTTCAATCCATCCTTCACCCTACTGCCCACATCCCCCATCTCTTCAATGAATCTCCCCATGTCAATCCTTTATTCCAAACCCTTCAGTGGCTTTATTGCCTACTGGGTAAAGTTTGAATTCTTTGTCCTGGTATTCAAGAGCCTCCACAATCTGGTACTACCTTACCTTTCTCATACCATTCCCTTCCCGGTAGTTTCTTTTTCTTTTTTGAAGGGGAGGTGGAATCTGGAACTATGATTTAATCATGTTAGGAAACTCCCAGTGTGGAAACTTCCCCATGATGCAGAGGACAACTTGTACAACTCTAAGGGGCCCCAAGAGGCTCTGTACCTAGTCCTTAGTCACACAAGTCACACAGATAATGTTTGTCTATCAATTAATCAATCAACAAGCATTATATTAAGTTCTTAGTAAGCACCAGGCATTGTGCTCAGCACGGTGGATAGAAAGACACAAATGAAATAGTCTTGCCTTCAAGGGGCTTACTTTCTATCACTAGAGGAGGGGCTTGAACCCTGCTCTTCCTGACTCCAACGCAGGACTTTTGTCCATTATACTCTGACGCCTTTCATGTATACTACACTCCTACCTAATTGCACAACTCCTTGTCTGTCCCAACCCCTGGCCCAAACAACCTTTACCTCCTGAATTCCTACTTATTATTGAAAGTCCAACTCAAATGCTACCTTATAGGTTACTTTGTTACACTTCAATAATAATAATAGTAATGATTCTATAGCACTTTGTGATTTTCAAAATGTTTTGCAAACATTGTCTCTTTTGTTCCTCACAACCTCTCTTTGAGGTAAGTAGTATCATTATCCTTTTTTTTTGGGGGGGAAGGGGAGGCAGTCAGGGTTAAGTGACTTGCCCAGAGTCACACAGCTAGTAAATGTCCAAGGAAGGATTTGAACTCAGGTCCTCCTGACTCCAAGGCCAGTATTCCTTCCACTGTGCCACCTAACTGCTCACCTATCACTATGCTTTTACAGATGAGGAAAGGGAATCTCAGTTTATGGGAATTGTCCATAGTCACACACAAGTATATGTGTGGGATTCACACTCAACTCTCATTTCCCTCCAAATCCAAGGCTCTTTCCCCAATATGAAATTATTTTTTTTGTAATGAATTTATGCATATTACAGTTATCTGTATGCATCTCATATCCTTCTATGATGTAATGAACTCTAGGGAGGCAACGACTGAGTCTGATCTAAACCCTAAATTTTCCCAACATAGTCCTGGTTTAATGACTGCTGAATTGAATTCTGTTTATTGCCCTTGCTTCTTTTCTCTCTCCAAAGTGATTTCCCAATGACTTTGTGAGGAGGTGGGGACAGCTTCAGAGAGCTGGGATTTCTGGGGATCCTTTTGAAGGAACAGAACCTATTGATCTACCCTCATTTTCTGGTGAAAGTGACAAACCTAATTTCCTCAACACTCAATGATGGACAGCACCAGGAACAAAGTTCTGCTAAGGACTAAGATGGGGTGAGATTAATCAGCTTCTCTGAACACTGATTATCATCAGCACTTCCCCAGAAATGAGAATTTTCTTGGTGTGAAAGCAAAGGTTGTCTTAGAAAGGGAAGGAGGCATGAAGGTTAGAGCACATACGGGGAAAGTAGATTTCAATGCATCACCTCTCCCCATTAGGCTTCACCAAGACCTATCTGTATTAGAAGATGATACGGTGGACTGAAGTGACTCATGTCTTAGGTCCTGGGTTTTGCTTGATAACATTGGGTTTGGTTTAATGAGAAATTCAAACCCACAAAGACAATTTGTGTTTCTTTAAATGACTTTGCTGGTTTCAAAATGGAGACTCAAATTACTTGGCCTCTTCTTGAAAGGTATTCTACCCAGCCCTGCCCAGTCCAATATGAGAATGCCAAAGTTGGAAGGGATACTAGAGATCCTTTATTCAATCTCCACAATTCATGCCCCACTCTCATTCTAGAGCTAGGGAAATTAGGACCCTGAGAGTAAATTAACCTGTTGAACATCAATCAATTACTAAGTGGCATAGCCAGGATTTAAATGTAGGCTTTCTGACTCCAAACCCAGATGTCCTCATAGCATCCCTTTCAATAGGGGAAAGGAAAGGGAATAAACATTTATAGAATGTCTACAGTATGCTAGGTACTGTGCCAAGTTGTCATCATTGCCTCCTTCTCTTCTTCCTCCTTCTCCTCTTCTTCCTCCTCTTCCTCTTCCTCCTCCACTTCCTCTTCCTTCTCCTCCTCCTCTTGCTCTTCTTCCTCCTCTTCCTCCTTTTCCTTCTTTTCCTCCTCCTTCTCCCCCTCCTTCTTTGCAAATATTTTATTTAATAAACATTTTTATTTTAAGCAAATATTATCTCATTTGATAATAGCAGTTGAGTCAGATAATAGAACAGAAGTGGACCCAAACTGAGGTTTAGCTCATCTTTCCACATGGAAGTAGCATTATTTCCAAAGGACTTCTGGGTACATTCTCCTCCTGAGTGGAATAATAGCTTTAAAGTTCTCATAACTTATATTATTTTGGAAGTAGAGGGTGGGAAACCCCCAGATTCTCTTTTTGGAATTTCCATCAAATTTTCTTGGTGATCTGAAAGATATTCTCACCCCTAGCTGGGATTTTTCTCCCATTTCTATGGAAGGCCTCTTATAGCTCTATATAGAGCATTAAGGTTTGCAAAGTGCTTCACATACGTAATTCCTTTTGGACCCTCACAGTGCTCGAGACTGTCTGGCAGATGTAAATATGGAGTAGGGGCATCCCTTCACCCAGACTTGAATTTTCAGGTTGATTATCTAGCTAAGCATAATACATGGGGAGAGTAGTGATTGCCCAGTTGCCACTTCCTGGCTTCCTTGGGCACAAAAGAAGCAGGTGAGAGGGAATAAGCATTGGTATAATACCTTCTATGTGCCAGGTGCTGTGTTGTGTTGTTGTCATTGTTACAAATATTATCTCATTTGATCCTCACATCAACTTTGGGAGGTAGGTGTTATTATTATCCCTGTTTTACAGATGAGGAAACTGAGGCTGAGGTTAAGTGACTTGCCCACACAGCTAAATATTTGTAGCAAGTGAGCTGAACCTCTGTTTCCTCTTTTGTAAATGGGAGCGGGAGAGGTTATGATCTCTAAAGTCACTTTCGCCTCTTAATCTAAGACCCTACAATCCTATGGATTCTCAACAATCCCACAAAGGAGGCATGGTCTGTCTTTGATCATTATTCTATCTTACAAATAGTAAAATTGAGGCCCAGAGGGAGAAATGACCTGCTTATGGTCACATGGCTACTTAGTAATGAAATTAGAACTCATGTTTTTTCTATTTTTCTTTTCCTTTTTTTTTTTTTTAAAGACAATTGGGGTTAAGTGACTTGCTCAAGGTCACACAGCTAGTAAGTGTCTGAGGCACGATTTGAACTCAGGTCCTTCTGACTCTATGGCTGGTGCTCTATCCACTGTATTAACTAGTGGCCCCAGAACTTATGTCTTTTTGAGTCCCTGTCTAGGATTCCTTCTGTACAATAAATCTTCTCTAAAAATAAATAAGCTAGGTTTCAGCCATGGCCAACTGAGGGAAGTCTCTCTCCCCACATATGAGGTTTGAGAAGAGAGTTTTACCCTTTTTATGCCAGGCAATAGGGAAATCAAAGCCATACATAGCTGAAGTAAAGGTCCCTCCACCTCACTCTAAACTTGGAGGTGGTTTAAGGCAGACTGAAAGCAGAGGGAGGTGGTCTACAGTTCTGGGTAAAATAATTTTATGCATAGAACGATTGTTGAGAAAAATCCTGAAAAAATAAGAGTTTGGGGCTTTAATAAGAGATATGGACATTTCTTCTAACTCCTTTCTACTGATCCTTAAAATAGTGAGTGGGGCATGTGTGTGTATAGGAATAGATTCCAATCCCAGCAAGTCCTGGTACTAAGGTCTGGGGCAGAGCTGAGCTCACCAATCCCTCAGTGTAACCTGCTCTCTGGGGATAACACCTGACATCATGGGAGTTCCCCTACAGGGATTCTTAACCTGGGGTTTAAAAAAACAAACTATTTTGATAAAGGTGTTTCAATATAACTGGTTTCTACTTTAATCCTATGTATTTTATTTTTGCATTTAAAGACATTATTCTGAGATGGCATCTATTATAATCTTCACCAGACTACCAAGGGGTCTACGACATACAAAAAAAGGCAATCCTGGACTTAGAAAGAGGCATGTCCAGTCTGAATGAGGAACACCAGCTTTTTCGTGTCTGATTTTCTTCTGGCCTGACAGTCTGGGGTTAGTGACAAGTTGGCTCTGAAGAGTGGTGAGGGATGGTCTGGAACTCCTCTTTAGCCCAGGCTAGAACAGAGCTACCTGGCATTGCCACCCCATCTACCCAGGCTAAGTCTGGTAATGCCTCATGCTACAAGCAGAACGCTCTCGTCTAGCTCTCTGCCCCTTTCTGCCTAAACAATCCCAGATGTCCAGGGACAGAATTTTGACCAATTAAAGATAGACAGAGATGCTCCCATCAACCAATTCTGCTTCTCATTCCCTGTCTGGACTCTAAAGGGCTTTGAGCACCTGCATCACCATCGACTTTGAATTTTTTTTTCTAGGTCATCTTTGGCTTCTTTTCTTACCTAGCCTTAAATCACTGAATGGGTGTTGACTCGGATAAACTGAGACCTGGAAAAGTCCTTAGCTTAAAAAGTTCCAGGATTCCTACTGCATCTGGGGTCATCTATGACTTGTCATTAGACTCAGATGACCTGGAGGAGATAGTAAGGCTGATGACTTTGCACAGTCATTGCAAGTCAATATATCCCCCTCCAGATGTCTTTGGGCTCCTTGGAGAATGAAGGATGAACAACGGCTGATGTTTTTATGGCTTCTTCCAGGCTTATACAGCACTTTCCTCACCAGAATCTCATGAATTCGGTAGTGTAAATGGGATGATTCTGTCTTACAAAGGTGGTGGCCACAGATCTAATAAAAATTGTAACTAGGATCTCAACTTGTTGAACCTATTGCTTCCTTCTAATGAGAAACTCCATTTTTCCACATTACTCAGTTATGCAGGGGATGCCACAATTTTACTAAACTGCACTTATACTTTTGGGATACCCTGAATATATGTCTCTACTTACCAGAGCATAAAATCAATGAGAATAGAGACCGCATCTTATCTAAACTTCATAGTTCCCAAGTATAGAGCACAGTGCCCTCTCTAGATGGTTGGTGCTTAATAAATGTACGAATTGAGTTGGAAATGAGAATGCCATAAATACTTATTAATATTAATAACAACAATAGCTGATATTTACAAAATACTTTAAAATTTGCAAAAGACATCGCATACATTATCTCATTTCAAACCCATATCAACCTTGTGAGGTAAGTACTACAGGCATCACTGTTCTTATTTGACAGGTGAGAAAATTGAGGCTGATGGAGGTTAAGTATCATGCTAATCAACAGAGATAATAAGAAGGATTCAAGTTGAATGCCTCACTGCACTGAGCTGCAATGGTTTGGAAGGACCAGGAGGAAAAAACAACCCTCAGAGAGAGACCTTTTATGCTGGCTTCTCCTTTTGGTTACTTTTCTTCCCCAAGCCCACTGGGATTTTCCTCCCAGTCATGAGCACTGACTGTGCTTGAGATCAAAGGCTAGCTTCTACCCTCTCTATCTCTAGTGGAAACTGTCCCTCTTCTCCCCAAGCTAAACCTCTGAGGGCAGAAACTCTTGCTCTAAAGCCATCCCCCCAGTGCAGCCCTGTCTGTACTCATTCTTCTTCCCCTTTTCCCTCCCTCAGGCCCAAGTTAGAGGTGCCGTTAGGCAATGCACCTCACTACAGAGGTTTGCAAGTGTGGGAGAAGGAGCCATCCTTGCTCTGCTCCTCTCAGTCCTCCCTAGGTCCCCAAGATCCCTGGTTCTGACAGTTGGGCCTGACAGTAGATACAGGCACATGTCAGTTAATAATACTATCCTCACCCTCCCATTCTGTGCTCACCCAAGCATCTCCATGTGTCAGGGCTTATCATGGACCAGTGTCTCTAAGGCAGATGAGGTAGTTTCTGATTGTGCAGAAGAGTGAGCTTATATTACTGTGTGTATACTGCCCCCGGCACTGTCCCCTTGGGCCCCCTCCATTCTGGTCCAACATTAACTCTAGTGTTTGGGGTTGAGTGAGACTCTTCTATTAGGAGCAATCCAAATCACTCATTGGTGTGTAAACTGGACATCAAAGGCAAGGTTACTGGATCTGCATTCCAGATCCCTGGAGTGGGAGCTGTGGGGAAGTTCAGAAGTGGGAGGTCAGGTGTATCGTCATGTTCAAATGTTCTTAGTTCACCAGTGTTGACCAGACTCAGAAGGCTCCAGCCCTCTGTTGGCTCAATCCACTGCCCATGTGAATCCCCTGGGCCCCCGAGGCTCTGACTTGGTAAGCTCTGCTTGAGATAGCCCTTAGTCTGGGCCAGTGGGGGCCAGCCTGACTCCATATCCCTGTGGGTCCTGCATTTGTATCCTGGGCTGCCTGTTAGGGAAGAGTCCTCCCCCAGGTTAGGAGCCCCCTCCTGGTTTTCATCTGTGCATCTGGACTGCTGAAGGTAGCCTTGGAAAACCACACTGGCTGCAGCCTCTTCCTCAGGCAGTTTGGGAGTAGGGCTGTTACCTTCCAGAGCTGTGGAGGCCCTCTTGTGCTGGAGACCCTGAGACGTGGAGCTCTGGGGCAGGCCAATACCACTGTCTTCCTGGTCAAGGTCCCTACCCCCTGGCTGCTGCCTCCATTCCTGCCCTGACTGTGGGCTCAGGGTGTGCAAGTAAACTCCACTGTCTGTACTGGTGCTGCTGGAACTGGTACTGCTGGTGCCACAGCCGCTCTTTGGCTGCTGAGGGCCACTGCGCCCCTGTGGCCCACCTGCTGTGGGGTCCAGGACAGGAAGGAGGAACTGAGGGTCCTCGCTCTGCAGTGACTGTTTGGTGCTGCTGAAGCCGCTGTCTGTGCTGCTATGGAGCTCTGAGTTCTTCAGATCCAGGGATACCTTGGGGAAGGCTGCCTCATCAAGGGGGTGGATGATGTCTTGCTTCACTTTGAAGTTCTCTTTGCTCAGGATACCAGAATGTTTGGCAAGGGAGGCCTAGGGAAGAATAGGGCAGTGAAGGGTTAGGAGGAAGTCAGACAAGAAGGAAAAGTTTTGTTCCAGCAGATCTGTAAGACAGCTAACCTTCACACAGGTTGTACCTAAAAGTGGGCTGTATTGGTCTATTGAAGAACAACCTTGGCCCAGTTTTCATTTGTCTAACCAACGTAGAGGAAAGACCCGGGGATCTGGAGTCAGAAAACCCAGGCTGGTACTCTAATCCTGAAATTTCATAGCTGTGACATCCTGACAAATCAGTTTCTCTAGGCCTCTGTTTCCTCATCTGAAAAATGAGGGGGTGAGACTAGGTGATCTCTAAGGGTCCTTTCAGTTTGAAATTCTATGAAAGGGGTTAGAAAGAAATGGGTTTACACTATAGCAAGAGGCAATTAGATTAGACCCAGGGAAGAACTTTCTAGTCTCAGTGTATTTTGAACATGCCTATCTAGAATGTCAGACCTGGCAGGAACCTTAGTGGAAAAGCTGAGATGTGAACGTGGGTCCCTTCCCCCTGCCTCCCATATCACGCTTGCCCCACTGGTATTCACTGATCTCTATCACTAAGTGCTACTGTAGAGAATTCATTCACCCTCTCTCAGGGGAGGGGCACACCAGGTTCGTCATCTCATTTCCTTCCTCTTGGTTCCCTTGTTGAGAAGAAACTAGTTTTTCTCCCTAAATAATTTTCAATTTCTCCTTTTCATCTCCTGGTCAGAGTAAAGACCTGACTTTCTCCCTGATAGCCCCACATCATCTCTTGAAGTCTCTGCTAGTTCTGAGTCTATGGAATCCCCCTCCCAGTCTGCCTGCTCCATAGTAAGCACCATTTCCCCTCAATGATTTTTTAGCCTTCCAAAGTCCATTGAGCTCTTGGGAGGCAACACATCTTAGCAGAGAATGTGGGCTCCTAGGGAATACGGATTCTTTCATTCTTTGTAATAGTATCCTCAGAGCCTGGCACATGGTAGGCATTTAATAAAGACTTCTTAAACTTGACTGATTGAGAGCTGGCCTTGAACTAAGGAAGAACTTGGTTCAAGTCGGATCTTTAATACAAACTGGTTATGACCCTGGGCAATTCTCAGTACCCTCTAAAATAAACTGTGGAACAGTTGGTGACCTGCATTTGTAGAGGGACCAAACCACTGACATTGTAGGTCTGGACAAAAATGAACTGCCCCCACCCCCAACCCCAAAGTCAGCCAGTCTTAGTGGAACCAGGTAAGGGGGTTGGAGCAGCCATTCTTTGATGGTAACCAAGGCACAGAAAGGGGCCATGGCTCCTCATCCTCACAGATGCTGCTTAACTCTCAAAAACTGAACTTCAATAAAAATGTAATCAAAGCATAATCTCAGCATCTTTTCAATACTTTGGGGTATGATGAAATTTTTTTTTGGTTCCTCATTTATTTTTTTTTTCAAATGCTTTATTAACTTCTGATTTACATCATTCA
>NW_027187323.1:1448152-1487786 GCF_028583685.1 Petaurus breviceps papuanus
ATATATACATATATATATATTTGAGTATTTGATTTTAAAACTTTGAATTCCAGATTCATTATGATGAAATTTTTAATGGTATTTAGTAAACTCTCTCTCTTCCTCATGACTCTTCCTCATTTCCCACCCACTTCAACCCTCGCTGGAACTGGTGAAACAAAAAGATTCACCTCTTAAGATTTCTGTTTTCTAGCTCTTTTGGAAGTCTAGAGACTAGGTAACTTAAGTAACTTCAAATCCTCCCTAATTTATTGGCCAGGAGGAAGCCAGTGTAGTTGTCCTCACTCAGGGCAAAGTATCAGCAGTAGGATCCCACTTACCAGGACTTGGGGTGGCTTCTTAGGTTTTCTTATGTAGAGTCGAATACTCAGGTAGCCAACAGCAAGGCAGACCATCAGGAGGGAGGCGAAGAAGGCACCGATGGTAGTCATTGTGAGATCTAGAGCAAGACCCAGACAGGTTAATTCTCTTGGAGGGCTAGGGAGACTTCACGGAAATGACTGGCCCTTCAAGGCTTTGTGGAACAGCCATCACAGAGTGCTGATTCTATGCCATGGAACCTTCTTCTTTCAGATATATCTCTGCTTGCTATGGCTCCTCTCTTGCCTCTAATTCATCTTTCTCAGGAAGTCTTTCTTGTTTAATCCACCCAGATTTAATCACTTTATTGCTCTGTTTTCCTGTAGCACTTAAGCCATAAACTGCATTTTTATAATTGGTCGTCTTGGAAAACCATGTACCTAATTTTTTTTAATGCTCTTCTCCCCACATCCCCCCCACTTCCCTATGCTTAGTTCAAGGGGTCCTGATAGCTCCCCTGGTGACTTCTTCAGAATGCAAGTAGGTGGCACAGCAGATAGAGTGTTAGACCTGGAGTCAGGAAGACATGAGTTCAAATCCAGCCTCAAATATTTACTAGTCTGTTTCTGGGCAAGTCACTTAACTTCAACTTGCCTCTGTTTCCTCATCTGTAAAATAGGGATATTATAGCACTTAATTCCCAGGGTTGTGATGACAAAAATGAGATCCTATTTGTAAAGTGCTTTGCAAACCTTAAAGCTCCATGTAAATTCTTTTTCAAAAAAAAATTAATTTTTAAAATTTTTTAATTTTTTGCTTTTTGGAGGGAGAAAGGTAGGGTAATTGGGGTTAAATGACTTGCTCAAGGTCACACAGCTAGTAAGTATGTTACGTGTCTGAGGCTGGATTTGAACTCAGGTCCTCCTGACTCCAGGGTCGGTGCCTACTTACTGCACCATCTAGTCATCCTCCATGTAAATTCTAGTTATTGTTGTTATTGCTGTTCTTTGCTGAGCTCAGAGCCCTATGTGTCTGCGCCACACTGCTCATTAGACACTGATCTTTCATTGTCATGCATCTCCTCTTGTGGCTACATCTTTTCCTCCCAACAGACTGTAAATACATTGAGGCCAAGGGATAGACCACATGTCTTTGTATCCTAGACAGCAGTGCCCTGTGCTGGAGTGCCAGGAGTTCAAATCCAGCCTCAGACACTTAACACACTTACCAGCCATGTGACCTTGGGCAAGTCACTTAACCCCAATTGCCCTGCCTCCCTCCCCTCCAAAAAAATAAAAACAACAGCAGCAGCAACAACACAAAGGACGGCTTTGTTTCTGTGGGCCAATCTATGAGCACTGATTAACATTTAGCCAGGCATTGTGCAGGGTACTGGGGACAGGTACAAAGCCCAAAATGAAAGAGTGTCTGCTTTCAAGGATCTTCCAGTCTGCTGAGGGAACTAGCATGAAGACATCTAAATACGTGCAGAACAATCCTCAGGTAACTTGTTTTGGCAGAGCAGGTAGGAGGAGCTGAAGGGCTAGAGAACAGCCTTGCGTGTTTTTGTTGTTCAGTTGTGTCCAACTCTTTGGGACCCCATTTGGGGTTTCTTGGCAAAGCCTTGCCATTTGCCATCCTCCAGCTTATTTTACAGATAAGGAAACTGAAGCAAGCAGGGTTAAGTGATTTGCCTAGGGCCACACAGCTGAGGCCAGATTTGAACTCAGGAAAATGCTGCCATTTAGAATTCTTATACAGTCATGGCATTTGAGCTGATTTTAAAAGGAAAATCTGGATTGGGGGGCAGGGGAGAGTATATTTTAGGCATGGAATAGAGCCTGCGGAAAGGGAACCTGAGATGGGAGACACAGAACCTTGTAAGAAAAGCAAGAAGGCCTGTCTGGCTATACCTGTGTAATGAGCCTGAAAACATCTCTGGGTCAGGGAAGGGAATGCTCAGAGCAGGGGATGTGAGTTGGCTAACGTCACAGAGAAATTAAGTTGCAGTTCTGGAACCTAATCTGAGGTCTTCCAACTCCCAATCCAGTGTCCTTCACACAACACCAACATATTTCCTGTGGCATAAATGGGATTCTCTTTTCTATTTGCACTAGGGATACCTTAGGACAGCTAGGTGGTGCAGTGAATAGAGTGCTGGGCCTGGGTCAGGAAGAACTGAGTTCAAATGCAGCCTCAGACACTTAACACAAAAACTAGCCATGTGACCTTGGGCAAGTCACTTAATCCCAATTGCCCTACCTTCGCCCCTCCAAACAACATAAAAAAATAAATAAATATAAAATGAACAGGGGCTTAAATGCTAAATAGAGGAACTTTCATTTGACCTCAAAGGGAAGAGGGAATTTATTGAACCGGGGACTGGCTTATCAGACTTCTGCTTCTGATATTACCTTGTGAACTAGGTGGAAGATAGAGTGGAGAGGGCAGAACTCTAGCTCTTCTCTTCCTACTCCAGTATGGCTGGAGTCCTTTCCCAGCATGTCCCCTACCTTCCTGAGTCTGAGATCCGACCTGCACTCACCTGGTTGAGGTACAGTGATGCACTTTGTCTCTGACCACATTCCGTCATTAGTCTGGGACCTGACGACAGGTTTTGCACTGATGCAGACCAGCTCTCCTGCTGCAGCTGGGATGTTATATGTTTCGCTGTCTGTCTTCCTGATAAGCTGAACGAGCTAAAAGAAACAATGGTTAGCTGTGCGGTTGTGGACAATCTTCTGTTCCATGCTGCCTTCCAACTTATCAATAAAGCCATGTGCTTTTGTAATGATTGTAACTTTAGGATTTACAGAGTGGTGAGGCACTGCTTTTCTGTGATGTTGGGCAAGTCACTTAGTTTCTGTAAAGAAATTGGATCAGACAAGAGCACCAGCCCTAGAGTCAGGAGGACCTGAGTTCAAATCTGGCCTCAGACACTTATCACAAAAACTAGTCGTGTGACCTTGGGCAAGTCACTTAACCCCAACTGCCCTCCAAAAAAAAAAAGGAAACTGGATCAGATGACCTACAAGATCTTTTCCTGCTCTAAATCTATATTGTTGGGTTGAGGAAGGGAAAGATGGCACTAGGATCAAATTTTAAGACCCCTCCAGAAGGTCAGGCCTCTAGAGTCCATGGGTTCTGGCCACTGCTGATCCCTTTCTGTAATGACCCTGACCTCCTCCCCCTCCAAGCTGCAAATCAAAAAGCACCAATGGCAGGGACCAGCTCCCCCCCTCCAGTTGGTCCTTCACCCCCACCCCAGGCCGCTGGACGAATGGTCTGTTTGTTACTCCTGCTGGTGTTTTGACCCAGAATGAGTTTTTAAGACACGGTTAAGTGTCCATGGGCTATAGCCATGCCTCAGGAATACCACCCCTACCTCTGTTCTTTGGGTTCCCCTTACCTCATGATTTTTCAGCTTCCTGGTGATGTTAAGATCATATGCCCGGTAGTGTTTGAAGAGGCTTTCATAAGAGATATTTCCAATGGCTCCTGGGGGCCTGGCAGGCAGGATTTCCAGCAGGACAATGGTGCCACTCAACTGTAGTTTCAGCTGGTCTATCCTAAGAATTACTGGAAGCAAGAGGCAGAATCATGGCATCATTAGGCTAGAAAGGTCCTTACAAGTTCATGGAGTGCCCATAAGCCTTTCTTTTCTGGCATAACTAACCCTCATTCTTCTCTCAAACCTTGAATTATTTTGGCATGATTTTGATGAGCTTTCTCTGAAAGACCCTCCCACCCCAACGTTCCACTTGGCTGGGGTTTGGGAAAGGCCTGAGAGTGTGGAACAGAGAAGAACTCTAAATACGGGTCCCTGGGTGGAAGGCATTGAGGCAAAAGGTAAGAGAAGTACCATCATCTTTAGAGAATCGAGTATCCGTTCTGGTCCAGTTAGACATCAGGTGACCAGCAATAGCCCTGACTCGGGCATAGTAGCTCTTTTCATCAAGGTCAAGGGTTGGCTGGGTCAGATCACAGAAGAGATGTGGGGTCCTATTGCAGTTGGGGACAGGATTCCAGGATTCCCCATACCTGGGGAGGAAATATCAAAGGTCTCTCAAGATGAAGCATGGGTTTTGGATTGTGCAGTGCTGGCCAGAGGAGGAACCTAGTATGAGTTAGGTATCTTCCTCAGTCTGAGCATTGGCTAGTTTGGGCTTTTCCTCCCTTGGAGGTTTCTTGGTTCACCCCCCCATGGGGTCTCCCTCTGTGGTTTCCCTCCCAGTCTTTCTGACTCCCAAGCCCCACCTCTCCTCCCCCACTCTATGACAGCTCCCTTATCTGGTTCCT
This sequence comes from Petaurus breviceps papuanus, assembly GCF_028583685.1. NCBI lineage: Eukaryota > Metazoa > Chordata > Mammalia > Diprotodontia > Petauridae > Petaurus > Petaurus breviceps. The sequence continues at coordinate 1,452,752 of NW_027187323.1, forward strand.
CCCTGTGGGGAGGAAGATCTCCCTCAACTGGGCCTCCTTCTAGCAATCGGATTTCCCCCAGACTTGTCCCACTCCCACCTCTGGACATCTTCCTTCAGTCTGGGACTCCCCCTCTGTTGGGGTGGTTAGTCAGTCAGCCAGGTACTACCTGCCCAATTCAACTCAACTCAACAAACTTTCCTTAAGCGCCTATTATATGCCAGGCACTGTGCTAAGCACTGGAGGTATAAAAAGAAGCAAGAGACATTCTGGAATCTTCCTGCCCTCAAGGAGCTTATTATCTGAGGATTCCTGTACCTCCCATTAAAGACCTACTATGTGCCAAGCACTGGGCTTTGCAGAACTTAAGGCAGTCCTCATAATTATTTATCTGAATGTGCATGTGCTTGCCATACACTGTTTCTCAGGTTTTTGATTTGACTCTTTGATGGATCCATAAAGGCTATGATAGCAGGGGGTCTATCTTAATGCTCCCCTTGCTCAGCCACAGAGCTAGGCACCTGGTGGGTTCAAGAGCTACCCTTTGAATGTACCATGGACAGCACTTCTATGACACACTTTGAGGTCTGTCATACGCTCACAAGGTTAGAGTAAGAAGGGTCCTTAGAGGCCATCTAGCCCAACGAGTGGATAAAGTACAGGACCTGGAGTCAGGCAGACCTGAGTTCAAATCCAATCTCAGACACTAGCTGTGTAACCCTGGGCAAGTCACTAAACCTCTGTCTTAGCTTAGACAGCTGTAAAATGGGGATAGTAACAGCACCTACCTCCCATGGCTATTGTGAAGATCAAATGTGATAATATTTATAACCCATGCTTAATAAATGTCTTTTATTTCCCTGTTCCCACTTTACAGTTCATGAAACTAAGGCTTAGAGCGGTTAAGTGACTTGACTGAGGTCACACAGCTATTAAGGGTAAGTGCCAGAGTTTAGAACCCAGGTCCTTTGACCGAATGTGGAGTATCCTGATTCCTGTGCCACGTTGTTTCTCTACAAAATTCTTTCTGCACACCAACTCTGGGAATTAAAACAAGTAATGTTATCCCCATATTCATGGCAGGGAAAGTGGGACACAGCAATCACTTGGTTTGCTCAAAATCATCCGTCTAGTAAACAGTGGAGGCAGAATTTAAACCCAGGACTCACTTCTAGTCCAGTGCTCCTTCTACTCTCTGACACTGCTCAGTCTGTATGCCTTAATGAGTATGTGTCTTAGGTGTCTATTTGGGGATGTTATGACAAGAGGGGACAGAATAGAGGCCCAGATGACCTCATCACTCCCACTTTCAACCCACACGTATCTTACCTCTTGTATTGCACTTCATAGGCGATGTTATGGGTCTGATTCTGGCCTGGCTCCCAGCGGAGGGTATGTTGGAAAAGGATGGCTTCAAACCGGACATTTTTGGGACTAGGCAGCTGTGTCTCATTGGGAGAGGAAGGGTCAGGCAGCTCAGGCACCAACCTGGTCCAGAGAATCTCCCCAGAAGCAGTAGTGCCTTTGGATTAGAAAGAGAGAGATACAGACTGATGTTTTATAGACAAGGAGGCGGTGGCCCATGGTGAGGCAGGAGAGCTGGCCTGTGACCACTCAGGTGGATGTTGTCTTCCTACTATACATACCCCTTTGCTGCTTAGGCCTCTGAGGGTTATGGTATTTTAGAACCATAGGGGATTTTATACATTAATAAATAAGGGACTGCTCATAGTAGGGGATGTGAATTGCTTAACATCACAGAGAGATTAAGTGGCAGTACTTTGATCCAATCTGAGGTCTTCCAACTCCCAATCCAGTGTCCTTTACACTACACCAGCCTATCTCCTGTGGTATAAATGAGCTGCTATTTTCTATTTGCACTAGGGACACCTTAGGACAGTTAGATGGTGCAGTGGATAGAGTGCTGGGCCTGGATCAGGACAACTCATATCTATCAGTTAAAATGGACCTCAGCCACTTCCTAACTGTGTGACCCTGGGTAAGTCACTTAACCCTGTTTGCCTCAGTTTCCTTATCTATAAGATGAACTGGAGAAGGAAATGGCAAACCACTCCAGCATAATTGCCAAGAAAACCCCAAATGGGGTCATGATGTGATATATAAAAAGGTTTAAGAAACAAAGTTTCTGGGTAATTTAATAATTTTATTAATAAGGCCAGCAGGTTTTTAATAAAAGGAAGTCATTTGGCCATCTCTCAGACAAAAGACAACCATGGTGATGGGCTCACAGTTTATATACCCTTGGAAGCAATGAGGGGTCATGTCACCCTTGGATAGAGAAATGATCTCTACTCAGACCACGACAGCCTTGGGCTACCTAGACAAAAGGTTCTGTCTCCATCCAAGCTTGAGTAGAACACAATGGGCTTCCCCACCTTAGATTCAATTCCTTGTAAAGTTAGGTGGGGTCTGACCAAGATCAGGAGTTAATGCAATCTCATTATCAGTAATGTCCTTCAAAAAAGTTGTACTTAAAGTTAGGACTGAAAATTATTGAACAACTGGATAGAGAAAATTAAGGTTAGGCTTTAGACACAACTTCCTCACTGGACAAGAGAGATGACTGAGTCTCTTTTCCCAGAGATTTCTGAAGAATGGCTGGCAATAATGTCTTCCTGAGAAGGCCTGGGATCAAGTGTGCAGACAAGGTGGCAACTCCAGGTCTTTCTGAGTCTTATTAGCTTGTGAGCTGTGAAGGAATGTTAAAGAGTTCCCTGAACTTGTCTTTTTGAGTTGCCATATTTTCCAGAAACACTGGACCCAGAGAATGTGGGAGGTCCTGAATATGTCAAGGATGAAGCTTCCCTAAGGAGCTGACATAAATAATTGTTTGGATCCCAAACTGTATTCTCTGTCCGTCCTTGGGAGTCAAGACAGGACCCAGTGAGTCTGCACTAGGCTGAGAAACTGCTCGTGCAGCTGGGACTGTTGTAGATAAGCAGGCCATCCTGTCTTCATGGTCTAGCAGTTCCATGGAAAAGGGAAAAGGGAAAAGAATGCTGCGTTTGCCATCACCTTGCTCCTCCCTTTCAGGAGGGATTTTGTCCTTTTCCCACCTTTTCTGCACCTTTCCCCCTCCCATGTCAAGCCCCTGTAGGTAGAGCTTTCTGGTACCTCCTCTTTCCTTTGTCCTGCTGCTATAAAGACACACATTTCTGCATGGATTGTGAATTCTTTGGGTCCCACATACATGTTCATTTCTTTTGTAATAAGCCTAGTTTTCATGTAAGTTTAGTGAAGTTGTGATTGCCTTGTGACAGAGTCTTTCTAATAAAAGATTCCTTTGAAATGATTCACCTCAGGAAGAGAAAAATGATGATGGGCACTACATGCTTTAGAAATCATCTAATTCGAGGGTTCTTAACACGGGGAGTGAGAATTTCAAATGTTTTTTCAAAAAATACAAACTGGTTTCCTTTGTAACCCTACTGCGGTTCATTGTATGCATTTAAAAACATGCACTCTGAGAAGAGGACCACAGGCTTCACCAGAATGCTATATGAGCCCATGACACCAGAAGTGCTAGGGACCTCTGATCGAGTCTAACTTCTTCATTTTACAGACAAAAACCTGAGGGCCCAGAGGAGTGACAGCTAGGAAGAGCCACAGCTGGGTTTTGCACATAGGCCCTTTTATTTTTTCCCACTATGCCACACTCCTTCATACAGAACTCATACTAAATTAATTCACAGTTGTTTCCTCATCCGTGTTGTTGTTGGTCAGTGAGTTTTCAGTCATATCCGACACTTTGCGACCCCATTTGGGATTTTCATGGCAAAGATATTGGATTGGTTTGCCATTTCCTTCTCCAGTGGATTAAGGCAAACAGGGGTAAGTGACTTGCCAAAGGTCACACATCTAGGAAGTGTCTGAGGCCAGATTTGAACTCAGGTCTTTCTGACTCTAGGCCCAGCACTCTAACCATTGCACCACCTAGCTTCCCTCTGTTTTCTTGCAGTCTCCTTTTTCCTATATTAGTCAGGGAGCTCCTTACTGGACCTTGTATCTCTTTCCAGAATTCCGTGGGAAGCTCTGCCCACTGGGGGATCTTATAATCACAAAATTTCATAGCAGAAAAGATCTGACCGTCCTCTAGTTCAACCCCTGACTGAATAATAATAACTCCTATTAAAACACACCTAGCAAGCAGTCATCCATCCATCTTTCACCTAAAGAACTCCAGCAATGGGGAGCTCATGACCTTCCAAGATAGCATATGACAATTTTTCCTGACATGGAGCCTAAGCCTTCTATGCAACCTGCACCCTACTGGGCTTAGTTTTGCCTCTGGGGCCAAACAAAGCAAGTCTGACTTCTCTTTTCTATGATGTCCTGTCTATGATAATCTTTGAAGACCATTTGCCCTTCTCTTCTCCAAACTAAATATCTAGTCCTACATCTACCTGTTAGCCTGGATTGATTTGGGAGAGTTTGCACAATAAACCAGCCTTACTGGATTTGCCCTAGTCTTAATGCTGGATGTGGGAAATAGACCTTTTGAAACCCTGTTTTCCTGGAGTCTGAGTGTGTTCCACTCATGGAAAATAGCAGTCTTAAATATCTAGCATATGCTTTCTGGGCTGGACACATGGTGTCTATATCAGGTGTTCTTAGCCTGGGATCCATAAACTTTCAAAAAAAATTTTTTGATAGCTATTTCAATATAATTAATTGCCCTTGAAACCCTAAAAATATTATTTTATGTATTTAAATGTTATTCTAAGAAGGGGTCCATAGCTTCCTCAGACTTGCCAGAGGGTCCATGGCACAAACAAAATTAGGAAACCTTGGTATAGATGATTACAAGTTCTGCTTAGATATCTCTTTCACCTCTAATGTTTTGTTGTAATGCAGTATCACTCTCAGCCTCTTTTTATTTATTGTAAATTTTTAAATTTTAAACTTAAATACAAAATGAGAAAATAAAAAAAAAACTAGACCATTGCCAAGTACATAAGCAGACCATAAGAGAGGATTCAATATAAAACAACACATTTCCATTTCAAGAAAACCTATATAATAGACTGTATATTTTTTTCAAAGCTGCCCAGCTTTGTTTCCTTGTTGGTTTTCTTTACTTTTTTTCTCCTCTCTCCCCCCACCACCTTAAAGAAGTCTATAATTAATTGTGGACACACACACACAGATATCTATAAACATACATGTATATGTGAGACAACACTGCTCATTTCCTCCCGTTTCTCTGAAGGTGGATTGCATCTTCCTTCATAAGTCCAAGTCTTTCTAAGTCGATCAGCTCATCGTTTCCTACACCACAGCAATACTCCAACCCAGTCATATCCTACTTGGGAGATTGTCTATGAAAGATTTCCCCCCAATTTTCTGCATTCCTTCTACTCTTAGCTTCATAGGTTTTATTTATACAAGAAAATTTCAATTAAAAAATTGAAATGACCCTTCTTACACTTCAACAATGCTTTCACCTTATAATATAGTTTAAGGTCTGATACTGCTGAAAGTACTTCCTTGACATCTTTTTGCCCTGGTTTCTTTTAAGTTCCTGAACTTTTGCTCTTCCAAATTCTCGGTCTCTTTTGAAAATAAATGTCCCCTGTCCTTTTAGGTTTCAGTTTTAGTTTCCCTCTGACAAAGGGAGACTATTTTGTCTGTATCTTCCCCCCTAACAATAGATCCCACCTCTCTTGATCATTTTGCAATGTTTTTCCCTTTGGGTCTCTAGAAGAATATTTGAATCTCTCAAATCTTTGACTTTAGGGATCATAACACCACAGCTGGAAGATACCTCAGGGGCCCTCTTAGTCTAGTTCCTTTATTTTACAGATGAGGAAACTGAGACCTAACATGTTAACATGGACTGCCCAAGTATGAGGCAAGATTTGAACTTCTCTGTCCTCTGAGTCCAGAACCAGAATTTTTTCCAAAGTGACTACACTGCTTTCGTATCTCAGCATCCCTCTGACCATACCCGTCTCCAATCATCTATCTGTGTGCCTCTCCATTTCTTCCCATCTCACTTGTAATATTGTCTGTCTTCCTCTTTTAGTTTCTTTAGACAGTGCCTCAGTCTCTCTCAGATTCTTTCTGACACTGTTTTTGATCCTCCAGTCTTTGTGACTACAAAATGCCAAAATATCAGGATGAAAACTGACCCCAAACAACTTGTCAATATGTAAGATCTGGGGCCTAACATTGAACCTGATATTTGTCCAGGGAATAAATTGACAGCACCTAGAAATGTTAGTTGGGGAGAGGTGAAGGCAGTAACATTTTGGAACAAAATAAAATATATGAAATCTATTTTCATAAAGTTAACTGCTAAACAAAATAAGTATTTTGATACACATATGTTCACTGTTAATGTTCAGAGAGGAAAGAAAGTGTCATGGACATTGAAGTTTTTCAGGAGAACCATCTAGGTCATCTCAGGGGATACCAGGGTATATCAGAATAGTTTAGGAAATGATGATCTGCATAAATAACTGAACTCCTTTGGTTGTTATGTATAAATAATTTGCCTTTCTTTGCTCACTCGAATCTCTGTTTATATTCTCTTTTCTTCTCTACTAGTCCAAGTTGGAGAAACTCTTAGGGGCAGGGGAATGGGTATGTGTTGGGGAAGGTACGAGCAACTCATGAGCGAGGACCAAGGCATTGTACCGAAGAGAGGGATAGGGCACTATGAAGAGGTTGGGTCTTCTTAGGGGTAAGCTGGGGGAGGGGAAAAGGAGTTCGGGTCACCTGTGTGTGTGGGGAACTCGAGTGAGAAAGGCAGGGCTAGATGGACATGAGGTGAATGGGATGGGGAGGCAGAAATGGATGGGAGTGAACTGAGTGGGGGCAAAGAGGATCTAGGGCCCGAGAAACTGTTAAAGTTACTGAATTCAGTTTGTCTGAGTCATGCAAATTCCGTGAAAGGCAAATAAGCAAATCTGTTGAGACTTGATAGCCTAAGCAGAGCTAGAGTCAAGGTTGGATGTGGGGGTTGAGTGGGGAGAAGAGGGCATTTTCTTCTGTCACCTCAAACCAGCCTTAACCTTTCCCAGTTCCTCTTGGGATGAAAGAGTAAGGATGCTGGGCTCGAGGTCCCACTGGGTTTCTCGAAGCTGCTCAGAGCATGTTATGGATGGGAATCGGGTGGGGAAGCCTTCTAGTGTAGTGAGTGTGGACTATGGCCTCGCATGGGAGTGGGAGTGAGGGGCGTGGGGCTCCGTGTTTTTCGGGAGGTGGGGAAAGAATAAGAGCCCTATCCAAGGAGCTGGGGGTCAGGGGTGGCGTGCTGGGGCAGCCTTACCCGAGATCTGGAGGCAGGAGAGGAGGAGCAGTGAAGCCGTCCATGCTACCACCCAAGGCAGCAGCATCCTGGGGCTGACAGCATTGTCTGCCGAGCACTCCCTGTGTGGGCTGCCCGCTCCGCTGCCAGCCACTTAAGCCTTTTCTTTTCTCGGCTCAGCTGAAACTGAGCACGAGAGGACTGACGTGTGTCCCGGAGGGCGTGGCCTCTCCGGCGCGGGTCTCAGCCTCGGCGAGTGGCTTGACCCTCGGAGGATTCCCCAGCACCGCTCTCCGAGAGCTGCTCTTGGACCCTACTCTCCTTCATTCCCAGATGCTGTCAGCCCTTTGAGAGTCGGGGACAATTCTCGGATCTTGACTTTTTACATTTTAATTTTTATGGGTGTATTTTTACATCTCCCAGATTCTAATGCCACCTCCTTGTAATGAAGAATTAAAAAAAAAAAAAAGAGGAAGAGGAGAAAAAAAATTCCGCAGCGACCAACATCGAAAATATCTGACGTTTTATGCAATGCTCCACCTCCCCCACAAAGGAAGGGAATGGAAGGGGGCAGGGCGGGTGTATGTGTGTCTTATCTGATCTGTTCTTCATGGCTAAGCTTGTCTTTATACTTTCTCAGCATTTAAACAAACCCCAGTCTTCAGAAGACTAAATCCACACACTTTTGGGGTTGGTGGAGAGGTTGCTAAGGGGAGGTGAGGCAGCCGGGATTTGGTCTTTAGGGTCACACCGACTTTTCCTGCAGAGCAGATTGTCTTGAGGAAAATCTGGATCCAGAGCTTAACCCTACCCTGTCCCTCTCCACTCCCATTTGTTTTCCCTTCAGCAGAAAAAAGTTATAGACATCTTTTTGCTCAGCAATGGGGTAGGGGATTGCGTTAATAGTATAATTGTGAGCTTAGCACAAGGCCTGGCACATGGTAGGCTTTTAATAAATGGCAATTTCATGACCTCCCTCTATGCTTTCCTTTTTTTTTTTTTTTTTTAAGCAATTGGGGTTAATTAACTTGCTCAAGGTTACACGGCTACGTGTTTCTGGGTGTGGTGCTGAGTGTCTGAGCCCAGATTTGATCCCCAGGTTATCCCGACACTGGAGTCGGTGCTCTTACTCGCTGTGCTACCTGGCCGCCCCCCTCTCTGCTTTCCTAAAAGAAAGGGGGAATTGGAGCAGGGCAGACAACTTTTCTTGCTTAGTGTTGGGGTAGGAGATTGTATTTATAGTATAGTATAAATCGTATAGTATAGCTAGTAATATAGCAAATTTAAGAACTTTAATTTTTTTCCAATTACATATAAAAACAATTTTTATCATTTATTTTTTAAAATCGTGAGTTCCAATTCTCTCCTACCCCCCACTCCCATTGAAAAGGCAAGCAATTTGATATAGGTTACATGTGCAGTTGTACAAAACAGATTTCCATAATAGTCATCTTGTGAAAGAAAGCACAGACCACCCCCCTCCAAAAAAAAAGCCCAAGAAAAATAAACATAAAGTATGCTCCAATATGTATTTAGACTCTATTAGTTCTTTCTCTGGAGATAGAATTTTTCGTAAGTCCTTTACAATTGTCTTGGAGCCCTGTATTGCTGAGAATAGCTAAGGCATTCACAGTTGATAACTGGACAATATTGCTGTTTCTGTGTCAATGTCCTGGTTCCGCTCACTTAACTTTGTATCAGTTCATGTAAGTCTTTCCAGGTTTTTCTGAAAGAATCCTGTTCAGTCCTTTCTTATAGTACAATAGTATCCCATCACAATCATATACCACAATATGTTCAGCCATTCTTAATTGATGAGCATCCCTTTATTTCCAATTCTTTACCACCATAAAAAAGAGCTGCTAAAAATATTTTTTCTGTATATATATACACAAATGTATATCCTTTTCCTTTCTTTAGAAAAAAGAATAATTTTTTGGTAGATTTTGCCTATCAGGTACTTATAATTTCCAAGCTATGTGGAAAGAAAAACTCTCAAAATATAGATCTAGCCAAGGACATCAAAATGATGGGAGAATACCATTATTCATCACATAATCATCACCACTGCATAATCATTGCACTTTTGTTTTTTAAGTCCAAAAATTGGTTTATACCTTTCAACGTGTAATTGTTGCATGGTATAATTCTGTCTATCACACCACTTAAAAGATAAAAAGAGCAGCAATGTATTAATCAGTGGTATAGGGATACCTACTTATCTCTTGTGCATTGGGAGTCATGAACCTAGAGGAATGCTTCCTCTAGGCAGCATTTCTGGAGCAGATTTATAAAACACTTTGCGTACATTATCTCATTTGGTCCTCATAGTAAGCCTATGAAGAAGATAGCATATAATTATTTATAGAGATCCAAAGCAGTTATAAAGGGCTTGTCCAAGGTCACGTAACAAATAATACAGATTTTCTAATTTCAAGGGCAATCTCTCTTGACTGCATTTGTAATTCTCATTCCATGTATGTGGCTTTCTGGACTTCTTGAGCACCAGCTGTCTGTCTGTCTCTTTTTCCCTGAGTTACTGCACAGTCACTAACAGTTTTGGATGGGCTAGGATTATACAAAAGAAAGAGTAAATCGAGGGGCTTTACTGGCTCTGAGTGGGGAAATGGGGAAGGGGGTGACCTTACCTTGGAAGTCACAGCTGCTAAGGGAGTATATATGTATGAGTGTGCTACTGTGCTGAATAGTTTTTCCCCTTCTTTGCTCTTTATTCTTTCTTGCAAGGGATGGCTTGGTGTGTAGGGGAGGGGGTGAAGGTTATATGCAGACATGTTGGTAATATAAAAGCAAAAGATAGCAATAAATTTTTTAAAAAAGAATAACTCCCATGTATATGGCCATACATCTGCAAGGATGAGTCATAGTATACATGTGTATATATGGTGTAAAGGGTTTGTCAATCATTAGTAATTTATTATTTCCCAGGCTGACATTTACTGTGTGACTTTGTGACTTCTCTGAGTCTTGGGGTTCTAATGCCAGTTTTCTCAATTCCTAGGAAGGTTCACAAGGTATCTCTGAGGATTAGATAAGACAGAATATATGTAAAAGATAAGAATAGGAAGTGGACCTGTGATTTCATTGGCAAGGGATTTTCTGGCTAATCTTGGAAGTTTCCCCTATCAATGTAGGGTGACACCAGAATTCCAGAGGTAGAAGGAATCTCAGAAATCATCAAGCCTACCAGCTCATTTTACATATGGAGAAACTGAGTGTCAGAGAGATGAAATACCCAAGATCACACAGCTAGCAGGTGTCTAATTAGCTTATATGTAAAGTACTATATAAATACTAGGATTTTTTTTTTGGTTTGTTTTTTGGTGTATGTGCCTCTGATTTATCAGGTGTGGAAAATGCCTTGTTAAGAAACCTCCTTTCACTGAAGTAGTGTCTTGGTTGCCTGGAGGCACTGACAGGTTAAGTGATTTGCTCAGGGTCAGGCAATTAGTATGTGTTAGAGGCAGGGCTTAAACACAGGTGTTTCTGTGTCCAGGCACTGCCACTTATGTACTGTGCCTCATAGACTTTCACCTGCAAGTGGCCATAACGGTGGTAGTTTATTGTTGAGACACCTTGTTTTAATGGATAAAGGGCTGGCCTAAGTGTCTGGCTTTGGAGTCTGATGATCCTGGGTTAAAACCTCACTTCTGACTGTTACTACCTATGTCAATGACCTTGGGCAAGTCACTTAACCCTCCTAGGCCTCAGTTTCCTCATCAGTAAGATTAGGGGGTTGGTTGAGATGGACTCTGAAGTCATTTCCAGCTGTAAGTCTCTAATTCCATGACCTTAGACAAATCACTTTCCCTTAATGATCTTTCATTTCTTCATCAGTAAAATGAAAGAATTCGGACAAGATAGACCCTTTTAGCCACTGGACCTGCTAGGAGTGAGCCTTTGGTCAACCTTTGATCTAGCCATGCCTGGTGAGTTGGGGAATCCGGCATTTTCTGGGAAATCCCCTTCTGACTAGACCAAAGAACATATCCTTTGTTAGCTAGTGTGTGGAAAAGCCCAGGACCACTGGTGAGACCTGACCAGAGGGGAAATAAAACTTGAGGAATGAGCAGCTGGAGGCTTTGCTGATGTCTAACCCAGATATCTCCTCTTTCTAATTATTTATTTTCAGGATCCTAAGAGAGGTTCCTTCTAACTCCAACATTTTGTGATTCTAGGAATGCCACACAACAGACTGTACCTTGTCCTCTGAAGCACATACACAGGTGTAGGTACATATGTGATGTGGTGGATGAGTGAGATGCATGCATATCTGGGAAACCTAGCCTTTCAATGGTCACAACCCAATCTAGGAAGAATCAGGACTCAGGTGAGCTACACAGAGGGACAGGGAGCTCAGTGACTAAGCAACAGGTTCTAGGTTGAAAGAACAAGTTCAGAGCCAAGAATGAGCAGAGAAAATAATTGAAATTCATATAGTGTTTCAAGGTTTGCAAAGTGCATGTACAGATAAACTCTCAGCCCTCACAATAATCCTTTAAGGTAGGTGCTGCAAGTATTATCATCTCCATTTTACAGATATGAGTACTGAGTTTCAGAGTGACTGACCCAAAGTCACCAGAGTGGCTGGCTACTAAATCTCAGGGATGGGATTTGAACCCTGGTCTTTCTGTCTCCACATTTGGCAAGTCTCTGTCAAGATCACCACCCCTCTCTTTTTACTATCGGGAGACACTGTTTTCTGGAGTTAAGGCACATGAAGCTTGGCACACCAACAATCCTTTGTGGCTCCACAGCAAAATCCGAAGATTGTTTTACAACAGCACTGGGTGGTCTCTGAGCTTGTACAAGCACCTGCTGTACCCATGTTCTGGTCATAAAATGCTGCTATGAATTAAGCATGTCTCATTGTGGATATTACCCCTCCATTGTCAATGTTGCAGCCCGCTTCGTGGCCATTGGTATCAGTGTTGAGATTTGTCCACATTAAAGTGGGTCTTCTACTATGTGCCTAGTTTCCTTCCTCCAACGGAATAAAGAAAGCATGTTGGTTTTATTTTGTTTTATTTTTAGAACTAACTGTGATTTTGACAATCTGTGAGCTCTCTGGGTTTTTTTTTTAAGGGTTAACAGTAGTTGGCAGAGCTGCTGTGGCTCTTTGGTCATTTGGTCTAGGTTGACGTTTCTCATGATGTTAAACTTCCTCTCAGTATTAGGGCTAGAAGGAGGTTGGCTGAGTTGTGCTCTCTGGGAGTTCAGACATTCAGTCTCTTCGATCAGCATCTGAGATCTTTTGAGGCAGGTTGTGAGTTAGAATTTTTTTCCCATTGACTTGGCCCTTGGGAATGGTCACCCCCCATTGAGTATCAGGTGAGGGCAGAAGAAGATCTGGAACAGGCAGGAAGTTGATGTGAGAATGTAGCAATAAGCAAGGCTGTTTCTGTTCATGAACCAGTTAGTTGGGGAAGTTCCAGCCCCTTGTGATTGATGTGTCATAGCTACAAATAAATCCCATCGAGAGAGAACTAAAGTTTTGGGGTAAGAAAAGAGGTAAAGGAAGAGACTGAATACTTAGCAACCTTCTGGCTATTTGGGTTCATGGAGAGAAGGTAGGACAATCCCTCTCTCCTCCAACTCTAACATACCAGGCTGGCTACAAGGCAAGGTCCAGGAGCTTAGGACACAGCTATTCCCACCCTCCCTGAAAATGTTTTGACTACCTCATAGTCCTCAAGAATTGTCTGAGAGATATGAATATGAGATGAGATTACTGAGACCTGAATATAATACATGGGGAGATTGATTGTCCAATGGCCACTCCCTGACTTCCTCAGGCACAAAAGTTAAGAAGGGAGTAGCATCTTCCATATACTGGGTGCCATGCTGTATATGTGTAAGTTTACAAATATTTGATCCTCACAACAACCTTGGGAGGTAGGTGCTATTATTATCTCCATTTTACAGTTGAGGAAACAGAGGCAAACAGAAGATAAGTGACTTGGCCAGGGTCACACAGCTAGTAAGTGTCTTAGACTGGATTTGAACTCACGTCTTCCTGACCAGAGTTTTGTCCACTGCACCACCAGCCATCTCCCTAACTCCATCTCAGACTAAGACATATTTAAGAAGAGAAAGAACTTAAACACACTTCCTCTGGTATTTTGGGTTGAATAGATCTTAGAGATCTACTATGGCTGGTCAATCAAATTTCTGGAAAATCTGAGCCTCTCTGGCAGCTGGAGGAATGACTCATAGTTCTTGCCCCACACTGCCCAGGCCTGCTAAGATCAGCAAATAGAAAAAACTTAATAAATGCTAAGGGTTTCCCTCCATGGGTTCCCAGGTGTGCAAGCCCATTGTACTTTTTAGACTTGTAAGACTCTAGCAAAGCCCTCTAAGGTCCCCAAGGGAGGAGAAGATGGAGCCCTGATTGGTGGGGGAGTTGGTGCTTTCTTCAAATTTGAAGTGGCGGTCTTATGGCCAGACACCCACTGGCTCATGGCCTCTGAAACTTTCTTGGAATGTTCTTTCTCAGCCCTTTCCTCTGCCCATGTGTTCCAAGTTTTCTCTCTTTCATTATTCATACCACCCAATTCTACCAGCTGACCTCCCTATCTCCATCAGAAGGGAAGGACTGCTTTCTATGCCCTACCCAACTTCTTTCCTTCTTTCCCCTCTTCTCCTGCCTTAGATGGGAAGCCAGCCAAGGGCAGAGGCTATACTTGTCTCTGCATATTTTGGAGCCCAATACCCCACACAGAGGAGGTACTTTTAAAAAAAAGTTGCTTTGATAATGTGGATGGAGTGTCACTGTCCCTAAGGTCTGACCTAGAAGACATCTTTCTGTGGGCTTGGGAAAAGAGGAATAAAGTAAGAGGTACTCTATCCAGGGTAACTGGTTAATCTCAGCCACTTCCAAGAGGCCACTGTATCTTCCTAGCCAGAAGACTTCCTTTCTATTCCTTGGGCCAAGCAGCCCTGGTTTACTTACAATGAAACACAGCCCTCTGCCTATAGTCTTTTCCTTGTGCCCCAGTGGAACACATTTACTACTCTGTTCTGCACCATAGAATACTGACTGGTTGGAATTCCTGAGCTGAAAAAAAACCATAGAGGTTACCATATCTACTCCCCTGCCTTTGGGCCCAAACCCCTTCCAAGCTTTATTATTAAAGAATCATTTTCTTTTTAGTGGAACTAGAGAATAAATATAAGTAATAATAACTAAAAATTAGGAGAGGAAGTTGAGAATATGTGAAAACAGTCGGGGGAGGGAAGCTTCTCAAGTGGATTGAAATGTCTTAAAATTTAGAAGAAAATGAAAGTTAGAGGGGCCAAAGACTCATTCAGAAAATGACAACTTTACACTCCCCCAACCCATCCCCAGGTGTGTGGCTTCCTGACCTTTTGGGGAATAGCACCCATCCAGTTTCCCCTTCAACATTTCTGTGAAAATTGGTGACTGGCTCAACTAACCTTTGGGCAATCTCTCAAAGAGCCAGTCCAAGTGAGTACTTGCAGAAACAGAGTTCTTGGCCTCTACAACTTCCCCTGATCATCTGAGACTGTTGCTGATAGCTGGAATAGTGGAAAGAGTTTTGGATTTGAAATCAAAAGACCTCAGTCCTGATCCCATCAATGTCACCTGTGTGACCCCGTATGAGTCATTTTATGTCACTTGCTTTCAATTTATTAAAGCACTTACTCTTCTTAACTGTAAAATGAGTGGTTAGATCAGGAGTTCTTAACCCATTTTGTGATATGGACTCCCTATGGCAGTCTGGTGAAGCCTATAACCTCTTCTTATAATAATTGTTTTAAATGCATTAAGTAGAATACATGGAACTACAAAGAAAACCAAAGATTAGTGAAAATAAAGATGTAGTGTTTTTCCATAAAAGTTTCCAGACCTCTTAAAATTTATTTGTGTGTGCTTTGTGGGGTTTTGGACCCCAGATTAAGAATCCCTAGATTAGATGATATCTAAAGTCTCTCTTAGTTCTAAAGTCTTGTGATCCTGGGTTGGTGGCTATCAAGGCCCCCTCTTACTTTATCTTCACCTCTTACCCCCGTGTCTCTTCTCATAATAAGCTATCACAACAGGCACCATATTCTCAGACTATTTAACACTGGTGTAATTAAAACATTTTTTTTGCCCTAAATCAATTCAACAGATTTATTTAGTGCCTACTGTAGTTGGAGGTGATATAAAGTTTCAATAAAACAATGTTCTAGCCTTCATTGAGTTTCCAACCTAATAAGTAACCTGTGATGTATAATTGTATCATGCGGTATTACATGAAAAAAAGCATAAGAGTGTGGGGAGCCAGTTGTGGGAAACCCTGCTGTCCTGCAGCAGGACTGAGGAAGTGTGGGAGCCCTGCCTTCCCCAAGTAGGGCTGAGAAAGAATCACTTGACCCAGAGGTTGCAAGTGGGTGTATAAAAAGAAACGGGACTCCTGGAATGGTGAAAGTAGAGAGCCAATGTTTATTCATCCAGGCACAAGCTTTATAGAGCCATAATCCTCCTCCCTAATTGTTTTCCCCTGAGGACATGGTTTCTCTGTTCCCAGGCCAAGGGTATAAATGCCATGCTTATCTTGAGGACCTATTCCTCACACCTGTGTGTTTGAGCTCTTTCCTGGGGGATGGGGAACAGATCCAGGCCCACCAGCAGGCCAAACACCTGAGATGGCTTGTTCAGCCATCAGGGTCAGAGTCCCACTGGCCTGTGGTCCTCTACATAAGAGGAAATATGTAAATGTATGGAGGGGGTGGTCATTATTCATTGGGGGAAACCAGCAAAGATTTCATGAATTGAATTTTAAAGGACAGTAGTAATTTGAGAGTTGAAGATGAAGAAGGTGTGATATTATAGGCATAAGAAACAGCATGAATAAAAGTTTTGAGGCAGGAAAGCTCTGAAAGTATTCAGGGGAAAGAATATATCAGTCCATTTTGGTTGGAGAGTGAAGCATATAGAAGAGAGTATGGAATCCGGGTCAAAAGGTAAGGTGTACCAGATTGTGTAAGGCCTTGAATGTCAAGCAAAGAAATGTGAACTTTAGTCTATAGACAATAGAAAACTATTGAATATTTTTGACGTGAGGAATGGCATAACCCTATGTAAGGGTAAGGTAAGTCTGAGAGCAATATGAAGATTGGAAAGATTGGAATGGAAAAATAAGAGGATGCAGGTGGAAAAAGTTGTAAGGAGCTTTTTACAATTCTGTAAGTGGATGATTAGAGGCAATGGCTGTGTGACCTTGAGGCAGTTAGGTATAGAATTAGGTAGATCTCTGGGCCTAGAGTCAGGAAGACTTGAATTCAAATCTAGCCTCTGACCCTTACTAGCTGTGTGATCCTGGGCAAGTCACTGGCCTTCTGTCTGCCTCAATTTTGTAATCTATAAAGTGGAGATAATAATAGCATCTACCTCACATGGTTATTGTGAGAATCAAAGGAGGTCATAATATTTGCAAATGCTTAGCACAGTTAATAAACATTTATTTCATACCTTTCTCTATAGTAGAGTGGTAGAAGTAGAAAATAGAGTGATATTGGATGAAAGATTGTAATGTTAACAGGATTTAAGATCTTTCCTGACCATTAATAGGCCTCACCTGGAGCCCATTAAGGGAAGTTTGCTTAGAGGAGACTTGCTCCTGGGAAGACTTTCACACCTTTTGCTAATTTCTAATTAGGCATTGAGTCACAAGGGTTGTGATGCTTTCTGGCTCTGAGAAGTGTATATGTGCTCTGAGTTGGTATTTTGCTTTGGGGACTTGCTTGTGAGAAGGATCTTGTGATTCCCTGGTTGAGATTCTAAGTGGCCATATGTTCAGAGCTTTCCAACTGCTCAGATTTAAAGGCTCTCTCAATCCAGGGATGTATGTAAAGTGTATAGTTGATTTATGTGGTCAGAGCCCTGTCTATTGGTCTTTATTTCTCTGTTTGTATTTTCTCTGAAGTTGTGATAGTAATGGCAATTAAAGATTCCCCTGTATTGGCTTGGTTTTCAAATTGATTGTATTAAAACCCAGAGTTTGTTAATCCCACCTGTGGGATGGGCTTGTTGATGTGAAAAGAAAGTCCTGAAGTGGGAGGAGCTGGTGATGTAGATTTGGAGAGACAAGAGAGAGGCGGAAGTTCTTTTTGGAAGCAGCACCTCGTGGAGAGAGAGAGACTAAGAGATTGCTGGTGGCCGCTTTGAATTGCCCTGGACTTTTGAGACCTGCCCCCTGAGCTGCCAAGGACTGAGGAGACATGGCTGTTTTGCTGGTACTTTGTCTGTCTGTTTTGATGTTATTTTGCCAGATTTGTCCACTGGTGAAAGACTGTCCTGTTGAAGAAGTCCTGGAACCTGGCATTTGGTTAAGAAGGCCTGAGACTGTCCTGCAGACAGAGAGTGAATACTGTCCACTGGTGAGGGACAGTACTGTTGTTGCAGGGGTCTGGAGACTGTCCGGCAGACAGAATGAATACTGTCCACTGGTGAAGGACAGTGCTGTTGTTGCAGGGGTCTGGGAGCTTTTCTGTTGGTACAGAAGCCCTGAAGAAGGATTTTCTTGTTGTATGTTTACAGAAATCCTGGGAGAGGGCTTTGCTAATGTGTTCAGGGGTTCTAGGACTGTTCTACAGACAGAGGATAAATTCATGAAGGGACTGGCAATGTATCTTATGGCCTTGCTAAGCCTCGTCTCCCCAGGAACTAAGATTGCTGAGAACTTGCCTCGTGTCAAGATGAAGAAAAGACCTCCATTTGGGTATTAAGTGCTGTGTTTAAACTTGATGTAACTCTGGGGTAGATTCAATTGTGATCCAGGGGTGGGGAACTTTTGACCTTTTTGTGTTCTATGGTTGAGCAAGTGAATGTATTTTACTTATGTTTGGAAACTAATCTCCATTTGAGAAGAGGGGCTTTGTGGTGGACTTAATTAAGGTATAGCCTAGGGGTGGAGAAGTATTTGGAACAGAGACTTTGTAATTGATTGAATGATTGGAAAGTCCTGGGGTGGGGTAGGCCTTGGAGATTATTTAATCACACTTAGTAAATGCTGTATTTTGAATGATGTCATGTTTTGATCTTCTCTGTTCTGGGTTTGTTACTGAATAAAATAGAGAGCACCTATGCTGGTATTTTGAACCTGGGAAGTTGCCTTTGCTTGGTATTACATTACAGAAGTTCAGGGTGCTGACTTTTCCCCTGAGCTAGTGAATGTAATTTAAAAAGATTGTTGACCCCTTAAACAGCTCTTTCTTAGTAAAGCAGATCTAAGAGCCTATGCTAGCAGCCATCCTGGATATGCTAGTGTGGTTACCTCTACAAAGATGTATTGAATTAGAGTGGTGAGGGAGAGAGAAGAGTCAAAAGTTATGAACCCTGTCAATGAAATAATGGTCATGTAATCATAAATTCAAAAAGGAAAGCAAATTTTAGGGAAAAGATTTTCCTGGTTTGGGATTCATTGAACTTGAGATGTTGGTGGGACTTTCAGGTAGAGATGTCTTCTGGATAGGTGAACATGAAGGTCTGCCAGGAAGAGGATGAGGTGCTTGTGAGGAAAGGCAGAAGGAGCAGTTAGGCATATAGAGGAGAAATAAGATTGTAGGGTCTCTGAGGCCAAGCCAGGGAAAAGCATTTAGGGTGTGTGTGTGTGTGTGTGTGTGTGTGTAAATCAGCATTGTAAAATGCTGCAGTAAGGTCAGTGAGGTAGAAGATGGGAGGGGGGGCATTGGATTTGGTTATTAGATAGTTAATGGTGACCTTTGAGACAGCAATTGTTTAGAAAATGATCTTTACTCACATCCTCTTCTGTCTCACTCAACACCCACTCAGCCCCTTGTAATCTAACCTCTGACATAACACCACTATGGAACATGTTTTCTCGATGATCAATGCTTAACTGCTAAATCCAATGGCCAGTTCTCAGGCTTCAGCTTCTGTGACCTAACTCTCTGCCGCTTTTGTACTTCTCTCAGTGGATTATTTCCTATTTATCTTGTATGTGGCTTGTTGGTACATAGTTGTTGCTCGTTGTCTCCCCCACGAGCCTCTTGAGGAGAGGGACTATCTTTCTTTAATTCTTTTTCCCTCCGAATTTAGCGAAGTGCCTGGCAAATAGTAGGCACTTAACAAATGTTTCTTGATTTACTGACTGTTGATCATCCCTTCACTCTGGATACTCTTAACTTTCATAATGCTGCTCTCCTTTTAACTGTCTGATTATTCCTCCTCAGTTTCCTTTACTGGATCATCATCAACTACAATCCTCTCCCTTCTCCCCTCCTTCCCCCTAAGCCACGGGGCTCTCCTCTCTCTACATTCTCTCCTTCGGTGATCTCGTCTGCTCCCGTGGATTATATGGTTATCTCTTTCCGTGAGATCTCCACCCTGAAGTTTAGCTAGCATTCCAAACTCAGCATATCCCAAACGGTACTCATCAACTTTTACCACAAGCCATTCCTCTTCCATTCTTTTCTATTTTTCTTAAAATAACCACAACCCTTCCAGTAACCCAAGATTTTTTTTTAGTCATTCTTGATTCTGTCCTCCTCTACACAGCTGCCAAAATAATTTTGCTAAAGCACAGGTCTGATGTCACTCACATGCCCAAGAAGCATCAATGTACCTTTCCAGCCTTATTCTCTAATGCTTTTTTTCACACATGTTGCCTATACTCGTCATTCTATCATCTCACCTCTATACATCTGCAGAGTTGTGTCCTATGCCTTGGAATGTACTCCCTCCTCATCTCTCCTCATCTTTCCTCATATTCTAGAATCCATATAATCCTTAAAGTCCCATATCAGTTTCCATTCTTCTGGTAAGCTTCCCCTGATCACCCCATGTGGTAGTGGTCTCTACCTCTCCAAAGGGTCATGGGCTTCTTCATCTGCTACAAATTGCTTATATCACAACAGTATTCCATTACATTCATATACCACAACTTGTTCAGCCATTCCCCCATTGGTAGGCATCCCCTTCATTTCCAATTCTTTGCCAACACAAAAAGAGCTGCTATAAATATTTTTGTACAAATGGGTCCTCTTCCCACTTCTATTATCTCTTTGTGATACAACCCTAGAAGTGGTATTGCTGGGTAAAAGGGTATGCACTTATTTATAGTCCTTTGGGCATAGTTCCAGATTGCTTTCCAGAATGGTTGGATCAGTTCACAATGCCACCAAGAATGCATTAATGTTCCAATTTTTCCACATCCTTTCCAGCATTTATCATTTTCCTGTTTTGTCATCTTAGCCAATCTGACCTGTGAGGTGTGGTACCTCAGAGTTGTTTTCATCTGCATTTCTCTAATCAATAGTAATTTAGAGCATTTTTCCACATGCTTATAGATATCTTTAATTTCTTCCTCTGAAAACTGCCTGTTCATATCCTTTGACCATTTATCAATTGGGGAATGACTTGTATTCTTATAGATTTGACTCAATTCTCTGTATATTTTAGAAATGAGGCCTTTATCAGAGACATTGATTGTAAAAATTCTTTTCCAATTTTCCACTTCCCTCTTAATCTTAGTTACATTAGCTTTATTTGTACAGAAACTTTTCAATTAAATGTAATCAAAATTATCCATTTTGCATTTTATAATGCTCTCTGACTCTTGTTTGGTCATAAAATCTTCCCTTCTCCATAAATCTGACAAGTAAACTATTCCTTACTCTCCCAGATTGCTTACAGTATCAGCCTTTTTACCTAGATCGTACACCCACTTTGACTTGATTTTGGTATATGGTGTTAAATATTGGTCTGTGCCCAGTTTCTGCCATACTATATTCTAGTTTTCCCAGCAGTTTTTGTCAAATAGTGTTCTTATCCCCAAAACTGGGGTCTTTGGGTTTATCAAACAGCAGATTACTATAGTCATTGACTGCTGAGTCTTGTGTACCCAATCTATTACATTGATCTGCTACTCTATTCCTCAGCCAGTACCAAGTAGTTTTGATGACTGCTGCTTTATAATATAGATTAAAATCTGGTATGGCTAGGCCACCTTCCCTAGCATTTCTTTTCATTAATTCTCTTGATATTCTGGACCTTTGGTTCTTCCAAATGAATTTTGTTACTATTTTTCCTAGCTCTAAAAAGTAACTGGTACGGTACTAAATATGTAGTTTAATTTAGGTAAGATTGTCATGTTTATTATATTTGCTCAAGCCAGCCACAAGCAACTGATGTTTTTCCAATTAGTTAAATCTGACTTTATTTGTGTGAAAAGTGTTTTGTAATTGTGTTCATATAGGTCCTGGGTTTGTTTTGGCAGGTAGATTCTCAAATATTTTATAATGCCTACAGTAACTTTAAATGGAATTTATATTTCTATCTCTTGCTGTTGAGTTTCATTAGAAATAAATAAGAATGCCAAGGCTTTTATGTGCATTTATTTTATATCCTGCAACTTTACCAAATTTATTTATTATCTCAAGTAATTTTTTACTTGATTCTCTAGGATTCTCTAAGTATATCATCATATCATCTTCAAAGGGTGATAGCTTAGTCTCTTCTTTGCCTAATTTGATTCCTTTAATTTCTTTTTCTTCTCTTATTGCTACTGCTAACATTTTTGTACCAAACTGATTAAGAGGGGTGACAGTGGACATCCTTGTTTCATCCCCAATCTTATTGGAAATGTTTCTAGCATATACCCATTACATGTAATACTTACTGATAGTTTTAGATAGATGCTACTTATTATTTTAAGGAAGACTCCATTTATTCCTATACTTTCTAGTGTTTTAAATATGAATGGGTGTTGTATTTTGTCAAAAGCCTTTTCTGCTTCTATTGAGACAATTATATGGTTTCTGATAGTTTTGTTGTTGATGTGATCAATTATACTGACATTTTTCCTAATATTTAACCATCCTTGTATTCCTGGAATAAATCCTACCCAATCGAAGTGTATTATTTTTGTGATAAGTTGCTGTAGTCTTTTTGCTATTATTTTATTCAAAATTTTTGCATCTACGTTCATGAGGGAAATTGGTCTATAATTTTCTTTCTCCATTTTGTCTCTTCCTGATTTAGGTATCACCACCATATTTGTGTCATAAAAAGTATTTGGGAGGACTTCTTTTCCAATTTTCCCAAATATTTTGTAAAGTATTGGAATCAATTGTTCTTTAAATATTTGATTTAATTAATTTAATCAATAATTTAATTAACACTAGAATTCTCTAGTAAATTCATCTGGCTCTGGAGATTTTTTCCTAGGGAGTTCATTGATGGCTTATTCAATTTCTTTTTCTGAGATGGGGTTATTTAAGTAGCTTACTTCCTCTTCAGTTAATCTGGGCAATTTATATTTTTGTAAATATTCATCCATTTCACTAAGATTGTCAAATTTATGTACATACAATTATGCAAAATAATTCCTAATTATTGTTTTAATTTCCTCTTCATTGGAGGTGGATTTACCCTTTTCATTTTTGATACTTATAATTTGGTTTTCTTCTTTCTTTTCTTTTTTATCATATTGACTATGTCTATCAATTTTATTGTTTTCTTCCCATAAAACCAGCTCTTAGTTTTATGTATTAATTCAATAGTTTTCTTAATTTCAATTTTATTGATCTCTCCTTTGGTTTTCAGTATTCCTAATTTAGTATTTGATTGGGGGTTTTCAATTTGTTCTTTTTCTAGCTTTTCCAGTTGCATGCCCAATTTATTGACTTCCATTTTCTCTATTTTATTCATGTATGCATTCAGGGATATAAAACTTCTCCTAAGAACTGCTTTTGCTGCATCCCACAGGTTTTGGTATGTTGTCTCATTATTGTCATTCTCTTGAATGAAGTTACTGATTGTTTCTATAATTTCTTGTTTGACCCACTCATTCTTTAGGATTAAATTATTTAGTTTCCAATTAGTTTTCAGTCTATCTTTCCATAGCCCTTTATTGTATATAATTTTTATGGCATCATGATCTGAGAAGGATGCATTTAATATTTCTGCCTTTCTACACTGAATTGTGAGGTTTTTATGCCCTAGTACATGGTCAATTTTTGTGTATGTGCCATATACTGCTGAGAAGAAGGTATATTCCTTTTTATTCCCATTCAATTTTCTCCAGAGGTCTATCATACCTACCTTCTCTAAAATTCTATTCACCTCCTTAACTTCTTTCTTGTTTATTTTGAGGTTAGATTTATCAAGTTCAGAGAGGGGGAGATTGAGGACTCCCACTACTATAGTTTTGCTATCTATTTCTTTCTCTAATTCCCTTAACTTCTCCTCTAGGAATGTGGATCCTATACCACTTGTTGCATATATTTTAAATAATGATATTGCTTTGTTCTCTATGGTGCCTTTTAGCAGGATATAGTTTCTTTCCTTATCTCTTTTAATTAGATCTATTTTTGCTTTTGCTTTATCTGAGATAAGGATTGCTACCCCTGCTTTTTTTACTTTAGCTGAAGCATAATATATTTTACTCCAGCCTTTTACCTTTACCCTGTATGTATCCCCCTGTTTCAAATGTGTTTCTTATAGACAGCATATTGTGGGATTATGTTTTTTAATCCATCCTGCTATCCACCTCCATTTTATGGGGGAGTTCATCCTATTCACATTCACAGTTATGATTACTATCTGTATCTTTCCCTCTATCCTATTCCTGCCCCCCCCCCTTTATATTTTTATTTCTTCCTTCTCCATTCCCATCCTTAAGAGTTTTCCTTTTGGCCACTACCTCCCTCAGTATTCCCAACCTATGTACCTCCTTCCCTTTACCTACCCTTCCCCCTAACTACTATTTCCCTCCCTTCTAACCCCACCCCCACCCTTTTTGACTCCTTATTCCTCCTACTGCCTGTAGGGCACAATAGATTTTTATACTTAATGGAGTATGTTATTCCCTCCTTGAACCCAAACCAATGAGAGTAAATTTTGTATAGTGCTCCTCTCTCTCCCTCCTTTCCTTCTACTATAATGAGTTTTTGTGTCTTTTCACATTAAAATCCTAAACTTAACTGATTATTTTGATCCCTCCTTGAACCAGAACCAATAAGAATAAAGTTCATATGATGTTTATCTCCCTCCCTTCTTTCCCTCTACTATAGTATGTTTTTATGCCTCTTTGTGTGGCATAATTACCCTTTTCTGCCTCCTCTTTTCCTTTTCTTCCACTTCAATCCCTTTGTACCTCTTAATAAGGTTTCTTTATCATCTGATTAGTTAATTTATACCCACACCCTCTATGTATATCCCTTTTTATATGTCACAATAATTATATGTTTCAATATTGACAGGTATCAGCTTCCCATGTAGGGATGTAAACAGTTTGCTTTTATTGAGCAATAAGTTGTGTGTGTGTGTTTTCTTTGTTTACCTTTTTATATCTCTCTTGAGTCTTGTATTTGGAGATCAAATTTTCCCTTGAATTCTGTTTTTTTCATCAGGAAAGTCTGGAAGTCCCTTATTTCATTGAATGACCATCTCCTTGCCTGAAAGATTATGCTCAGTTTTGCTTCGTAGTTGATCCTTTGTTGCAGTCCAAGATCTTTTGCCTTATGAAATATCAAATTACAATACCTCTGATCTTTTAATGTAGAAGCTGCTAGGTCCCCTGTAATCCTTACTGTAGTTCCATGATATTTGAATTGTTTCTTTCTGACTGCTTGCAGTATTTTCTCCTTGACCTTGTAATTCTGGAATTTGGCTACTATATTTCTTGGAGTTTTTAGTTTGGGATTTCTTTCAGGAGAAATCTGGTGAATTGTTTTGATAGCTATTTTACCCTCTGATTCTAGGACCTCAGGACAGTTTTCATGGACAATCTCTTGGAGGATGTTATACAGGCTGTTTTTTTCATCATGGCTTTCTAGTAGACCAATAATTCTTAGGTTATCTCTCCTGGATCTGTTCTTCAGGTTGGTTGTTTTTCCAATGAGATATTATATACTTTCTTGTAGTTTATCAATCTTTATGTTTTGTTTGACTGATGCTTGATGTGTCATAGAGTCATTAGCTTCAATTTGACTGATTCTAATTTTTAGTGAATTATTTTCCTCAGTTTTTGAAGCTCCTTTTCCACATGTTCAGATTTTGTTTTTAGGGAAGTATTTTCTCTAGTTAGATTTTGAACTCCCTTCCCAGTTCACAAATTTTACTTTTTAAGAATTTGTTTTCTTCAGTGAGATTTTTTTCCATTTTGGTCAATGAAATTTTTTTTTATCAATCAACAAGCATTTATTAATCTCCTACTATGTGATAACCACTGTGATAGTCAATGGGTATCCAAAAAAAACAAATAATTCCTCAAGGGAATTTTTATCATCATGCTAAACAATTTATACCTAAATAAATAAGACTATACAGAATAAATACAAAGTAAGTATAAGACAATTAAATATATGATAGTTAGGGAAGAAGTCCATTAATAGCTGGGGGGATCTACAGTGGTCAGAAGATAAGTATTTGAATTGTATCTTAAAGGCAGTGAGGGGTTGTAGGAGGCAGAGATGAAGAGGGCGGGCATTTCAGGCACAAGGATGGTAGATTAGAGTATCCTGTGTGAGGAACAGAGGCTGGTTTGGCTGGACCCTTCTCATGCTTCTCTTGCTTCTTGTATCTGAATGTCAAATTTTCTGTTCAACTCTGGTTTTTTCATCAGGAATGCTTGAAAGTCCTCTATTCCACTGAATGACCATATTTTCCCCTGAAACATGATACTCAGTTTTGCTGGGTAGGTGACTCTTGGTTTTAATCCCAGCTCCTTTGCCCTCCGGAATATCATATTCCAAGCCCTTAGATCCCTCAGTGTAGAAGCTGCCAGATCCTGGGTTATCCTGATTGTGTTTCCACAATTTTCAAATTGTTTCTTCCTGGCTGCTTGTAATATTCTCTCCTTAATCTGGGAATTCTGGAACCTGGCTATAATATTCCTAGGAGTTTTCTTTTTGGGATCTTTTTCAGGAGGTGATCAGCGGATTCTTTCAACCTCTATTTTGCCCTCTGATTCTAAAACATCAGGGTAGTTTTCTTTGAGAACTTCCTGGAGGATGATTTCTAGGTTCTTACTTTGATGATGGCTTTGAGGTAGTCCAATAATTTTTAAATTATCTCTCCTGGATCTATTTTCCAGGTCAGTGGTTTTTCCCATGAGATATTTCACATTGCCTTCTATTCTTTCATTTGTTTGGATCTGTTTAACAGCATCTTGGTTTCTCATAAAGTCATTAGCTTCCATTTGCTCCAATCTAATTCTGAAGCAATAATTCTCCTCATTGAGCTTTTGAGCTTCTTTTTCCATCTGGTAAATTCGGCTTTTTAAGGCATTCTTCTCTTCATTGCCTTTTTGAGCCTCCTTTGCCATTTGAATCAGTCTGTTTTTTAAGGTATTATTTTCCTCAGTCAGACTGTTGACTCTCATTTCATAATTTTCTTGCATCGTTCTCATTTCTCTTCCCAATTTTTCCTCCACTTCTCTTATCTGCTTCTTAAGGTCCTCTATGGCCTGTAACCAGCTCGTATTTTCCTTTGAAGCTTTTGGTGCAGGAGTTCTGACTTCACTGTCTTCCTCCTCTTCCATGCTTTGCTCCTTTTTGTCCCCAAAATAGGAGTGTAATGTTGGAATCTTCTGTCTGCTTTGTTTCCTTTGCCTGGTCATGTCTCCCCTCAGTCACTTGACCCCTGGGATTTTTGCCACAGTAGGACTCTGCCACCAGACAGGGGAGCTTTCGTCCCAAACGCTGGGGTTTTCTCAGTTGCTGGAGGTATTAGAGGGGTACCCTCTCTGAGGTCTCCACATGCTCTGGCAAGCTGGACATACACTTCAGGACCTCCACCCTAGACTGCCATCCAGATCCAAGCAGGTTAAAGCAAGAACGATTACCCCTCAGACTGGTGCTTGGTCCCCCTACACTCTACAGGCCAGGAGCTGAAACTGAAACGTGGTGCTGGCTGGCTGTGCCAGTGCCTCAGCGGCTTCTCACCCTGGGGGGCAAAAACCACACACTCCCACTTACTGGTCCCAAAGTCCAGATTGCACTGACCTCTCACTTTGTCCTTTGCATCTGTGTGTAGATAAATCTGGAAACGGCCACAGCTTCTGCTGTTCTGGAGTCCCTCTGGTGAGGCCCACCCTGGGGCTAAAGCCTCGGTGTGGGTCTGGGCTCGGCTCCTAGAGCACTGGCTGGCCGATTCCTGCCAGCCTGCCCTGCTGTCCTCAGTGGGAGGTTAGCTTCTCTGTGTCATTTTGTGGGTTCTGCAGATCCAAAGTTTGTTTAGAGTCCCCTTTTTACATGGATTGGGGAAGGCAGAAGTTGGAGCAGCGGGGAGGTCCTGCTTCTACTCCACCATCTTGGCTCCATCCCCCTTGGTCAATGAAATTGTAAAAGTATTGGTCAATTTATCTTCTATCTCTCTAATTTAGCTTTTAAAATCTTTCTTGAGCTCTTCCAAGAATGGTTTTTGGGCTTGAGACCAGTTCATATTTCCTTCTGTGGTCTCAAGTGTAAGTATAGAGTCAATGTTGTCCTCTGAATGTGGTTGTTCTTGCTTGCTATAATAGGATTGAACAGATCTTGTTTTTGTTTTCCCAGCTTCCTTCTTGCTCATTGTTATTGCCTATTTCCTGACTTTTAAAGTGGATTTCTGCTTCTAGGGTACAGAGGGTTCTGACCCAACTTTCTCAAGGTGAGAGCTAGGGGTCTGGTTGTTGACTTTGTGTGCTGTAGCCTCTGGGTGTCTAGACTGAGGCCAAGCCCAGGACTCTCAGTGTTTCCCCTGGGTTACCCTGGGGAAACGTCAAAGAGTAAAGTATGAGGGAGAGGTGGTATGGCCACTTTAGGTTTCTGGCTCTGTGCCCCTGGGCTACAGCTCAGGCAGGCTCATCAGCTGGAGGCTTGCTGTGCTGGTGTCTGCAGATTTCCTTGGGCTTCTGTTGTTAGCACTTGTTGGCTCCACCCCCCTGGGCCTCAGGATCTCCTACTGGTCAGCTGAGATGGGGCTAGTTGGAATGCCTCCCACCCTTCACATCAGGCTCAGCACAGCTTCAGTCACACCCTTCCTCTAGGACTCCCAAGGCTGAGGCTGCTTCCACTGCTTCAGGATTTTACACTGGGTGGGGCAATAATCTCTGGGTTTTCATGGTCAGGGAGGGGTATTAGAGCAGCTAGGGTTTACTCCACCATCTTGGTTCCAGGAAGTTCAGGTAGGTGATTTGTAAACATCCAGGCTATCGGCTGATAGCCCCAGGAGAAACTGCTGTTGCTGCTATAGGCCCTGTGCTTTCTCTTACCCATATCTGAACCATCCTCCATCCCATGGTGAGATATCTGCAAGTTGCCCTTTTGGTGGGTGTATCTGCTGGCTGAGGCTCACTCTTGCTTCATGGTGGCCTGCTCTCAGGTCCACACTGGTGCAGCCCCAGCATGCTCTGCAATCCCCCTGCCCAGTCCTATGTGGGAACTTTCCTGCACTAGGAATCTGCTGCTCCATCTCCCAGTGGATTCTGTCACTCTAAAATCCATTCAGATTCATTTTTTAGAGGTTAGTGACAGAATTCATCTAGGAGTTCAGATAAGTGCCTGCTTACGATTCACCATCTTGGCTCTTCCCTAAAAACAATTTTTAACATTCTTTAATAAATGTTTTTGGGTTCCAAATTCTCTCCACCCCTCCTCTCCTCCCTCATTTAGCAGACAAGTAATTTGAAATAGATTATACATATGTGGTTATGCAAAACATATTTCCATGTTATTCATATTGTGAAAGAAAACACAGACCAGATATCACCCCCCCCCCCCAGGAAAAAGAAAATTTATAAAAAACCATACTTTGATATGGATTCAGACTTCATTAAGTTCTTTCTCTGGAGATGAATAACATTTTTTCATCATAAATCCTTCAGAATTGTCTTGGATCATTGCATTGCTAAGGATAGTTAAGTTATTCACAGTTGATTGTCATACAATATTGCTGTTTCTGTGTACAATGTTCTCCTGGTTCTACTCATTTCAGTTTGTATCAGTTCATGTAAGTCCAGGTTTTTCTGAGAATATCCTCTTTGTCATTCATTATAGCATAATAGTATTCCATCACAATCATATTCCACAGCTTGTTCAGACATTCTTCAATTGATGGACATTCTCTCAATTTTCAATTTTTTGCCATCACAAAAGGGGCTGCTATAAATATTTTTGTACATATAGCTCCTTTTCATTTTTTAAAAATCTCTTTGGGATACAGATATAGAAGTGGTCAAAGGGTATGCACAGTTTTATAGCCCCTTGGGCATAGTTCTAAATTGCTCTCCAAAATGGTTGTATCAATTCATAACTACACCAATAGTACATTAGTGACTCAGTTTTCTCATATGCTTTTCAACATTTGTCATTTTCCATTTCTGTCATATTAGCCAATCTGATAGATGTGAAGTGGTATCTCAAAGTTGTTTCAATTTTCATTTCCCTAATCAAGAGAGATTTAGCATATTCTTTCCCATGTGATTAGAGAGAGCTTTGATTACTTCATCTGAAAACTGCCTGGTCATATACTTTGACCATTTATCAATTAGGGAATAATTCTTATTTTTATATATTATACTCAGTTCTCTATATATTTGTAGAATGAGACCTTTATCAGAGAAATTTGCTATAATTTTTTTTCATGGTTATGATTGCAAACTGTATATTGCCCTCCATTCTATTCCTCCCTCCCCATGCCTTTCTTTCTCTCCTTTCATCCTGTCCAATTTCAAAAGTGTTTTGCCTTTGACTACCACCTCCCTCAGACTTCCTTCCCTTCTATCAGTCCCCACCTTCTCTTATTCCCTTTCCCTCCTATTTCACTTCATTCCTACTTCAGGGTAAGATAGATTTCTATACCCAATTGATTGTGTATGTTATTCTCTCTTTGAGCTAATTCAGATCAGAGTAAGGTTCAGGTATTCCTCTTCCTCCCCCATCTTCCCTTCCGATGTAAAAGTTCTTTCAAATGTCTTTTATGTGAGATAATTTACCCTATTCTACCTCTCCCTCTCCTCTTTTATCAAAGCACTGCTCTTTCTCACCACTTAATTTAATTTTTTTATAACATCCCATCATCTTCAACTCATACCCTTGCTCTCTATCTACATATACTTGTTCTAACTGCCCTAAAAACGATAAAGTTCTTAGCACTTACAAGTATCATCTTTCCATATAGGAATATAAACAGTTTAACCTTATTGAACCCCTTATGAGTTCTCTTTCCTCTTTACCTTTTTATATTTCTCATATTTGAAAGTCACATTTTCTATTCAGCTCTGGTCTTTTCATTAGGAATGCTTGAAAGTCCTCTCATTCAATATCAATTTTTCACCCCTGAAGTTTTGATGGATAGGTGATTCTGGGTGACTCTAGCTCCTTTGCCCTCTGGAATATCATATTCTAAACCTTTAACATAGAAGCTGTTAAATCTTGTGTTGTACTGACTGTGACTCCATAATATTTAAATTTTTTCTTTCTGACTGCTTATAACATTTTCTCCTTGACCTGGGAATTCTGGAATTTGGCTATAATATTCCTGGAAATTTTCATTCTGAGGTCTCTTTCAGGAGGTTATTGGTGGATTATTTAAATTTCTTTTTTATTCTCTGGTTCTAGACTATCCTTGATAATTTCTTGAAAAATGATGTATGTGATTTTTCTTTTTGATCATGGCTTTCATGTAGTCCAATAATTCTTAAATTCTCTCTCCTCAGTCTCTTTCCAAGTTTCTTTCTCCCTTGTAACTGACCATAAGCACTTCTCTCCACCCTGGAACTGTGATCCAGAACTGCATATTGGCAATGTATTGCAACTACTGATCCTGTGCCCAGTGTAAGCTCTGCATGCTTTGTAATCTCTTTCTGGCCAATTTTTCAATCCTCTTACTGTCTCTGGGCTGAGAGTTTCTGAAGCTGCCACCACCACTGTCATAGTTGCCGCCAATGCTTCCAACCACCACTGATGTTACTGCCATGTGCTTTCTGGGTTAGTCCACACCCTTATGTCACACACCTTTCCTACCAATATCCTGAGTTGTCTTGGGCTGGAAAAAAATATTTTTGCATCCTGCTTCCCCTTCCTTGGTTATGCCACTCCAGAGTTAGATTTTATGTGTTTAAAAAAATTGTTTGGAGGCGAATGTTGAGAGAGTTTGGTTGTATTGCTGCCTGTATTCTGCCATCTTGGCTTCACCCTTTAAGATTTTTTGAATATGATGTCTGGGCTTTTTAAAATTTAAGTGATAAATTCAGACAGTCTAATGATTCTTAAATATTTTCCTCCTCTATCTATTATCCAGGTCAGTTGTTTTGCTATGAGATACTTTATATTTTCTTCTATTCTTTCATTCTTTTGACTTTGTTTTACTATTTCTTCTTGTCTTATGGAATTATTGGCTACTGTTTGGTTCATTCCAATTTTCAAGAGTATGTTATT
The DNA here is from genome assembly GCF_028583685.1 of Petaurus breviceps papuanus. NCBI lineage: Eukaryota > Metazoa > Chordata > Mammalia > Diprotodontia > Petauridae > Petaurus > Petaurus breviceps. The sequence goes on from NW_027187323.1 coordinate 1,484,412, forward strand.
TAGGCAATATTTTATAATTCTTGTTAATTCACTTTTTAATTCTTTCTTCCATAGCTTTTGTTTCTTTGTCTACATTTTTCCTCTAACATGCTCATTTCATTGATAAAACCTTTTCTATTTGTTCTTTTTAAAAGTCTCTTGCTTCTCTTCTAGGAACTCTAGTTGAGTTTGTGTCCAAGCTATGGTTTTCTCAGAGGCTTGCAGATAGTTTACAGTCATTCTCTTCTGGTTTTGTGTGTTGAGCATCTCTACTACCATAATATGTCATTAATTTTTGCTTGTTCCTTCTTCCAGCCCACTTCCTGACTTCAGAATTGGTGTTAAGTCCAGGTTCTGTTCATTTCTGCAGGTAAGGTCTAGACTGGTTTTATTGCTGCTTTCTTGGGGTATTGAGTATTGTGTTATTCCAGGACCACAGGGAGAGATCAGGCTGGGATCTTGCAAATTTCGGTGCTCCCAAGGTAGTCTGATCCAGGACAAAGTCTGATTGTTGCCTCCTTGGTCTGGATTTTGCAAGTTCTTGTCCTGGGTTTGGGTCTGAGTAATGGTAGATTGCTTCTGGAAGCTGCTTCTTTCAGCTAGTTGGAAAACTTTTCTTGTTCAGACTAACAGATCTGGAATCTCCCTTTTGGTCTGGGTTTCCTGCCTCAGTTATTTTTCTGGAAGCTTCAGATTGGACTTGAGACTATAGATGAGACCCTATTCTGTTCCTGGGATCCAAGTCATACTGCTGTTGCTTGCTTTTGAACTCCCTCTTCTCTCCACATGATGTCTAGAGCCTACAATCTCTCTTTACCCTTCCTCAGTCCACTCTTCATCTGTAACCAGTCACTGGTATTGAGGATAACGCCCAGCTGCCAGCTGGCACCTATTTCCATATTCTACACAGGGCCTCAGTGCCCTAATATGAGTCTGGGACAGCCCCTTGGTGCTGGAATCCTCTACCTGGCCATTCTTGGCCAGACTCTATCCCTAGCACCCCCAGATCTCTCTGCCTGTGTTCTTATGCCAATCTGGATTGGAAAAAAAATGATTTGCTATGACTTTTTCTTGGTTTTGCTACCAGGTTTTGGTCTGGTGCCTTTTCTAGGTTTGTTTGAGAGGGGTTTAGGGAGTTCACAGCATAATTTAGTGCTAATCTGCCTTGTTGACTCTGCCTTAGTACATAGACTTAAGAAGACTTGGTGACTGTTTAGATATTCGAGTGAGGAGCTGAGGATGACCCTGAGGTTATAAAACTGGGTACCTGGAAGTTGACCCTTGACAGAAACAAGTTTGACCTCTGAATATGGCATGCATTTTCAGACCTGGCTGATACATTGATTTATTTTGCTTGACTGAATTTATTTATTAAAAAGTGAGTTCTGTTGGGTTACAGAGGAGTCATTCATTGAAAATGATCATCAATAAAACACACTATTGTTACTAACAACAACAATAATTATAGACTGTTCTTGATGATTCTATGTTGACTTTTAGGAATCACTGCCTCTCTTTTAATTATAAATTTTAGATTTATATTTCCAGGAAACAGTGTTAATGTCTCTAGGTTGTGGTTTGAAGAATCCACCTTCTCTCTGTGTCTGTCTCTCAAAATTAGTACTCTTTCTATACACCATTAAAATACTAACTCTGTTCCCATAGCATTTCTTCTGTTTACCAAGATTCCTAAAAGTTCACCAACAGCAGTTTTGAAATCTCACATGCCAATTCTTTCACAACCCTTGGATGTAGGTCATCCAGCCTGGTGACCATAACTTGTTAAGGGGAGCTTGGTACTTTTCTAACTCTCTCTCTTATTTCAGGTTTCAATTCCTTATTAGCCATTTTTCTTCTGTCCTTCCCTAACTGAAGATCATTCTACTTTGGTAGAAAAAAAAAGACCATTAGCTGAATGACTTGACTAATTCTACTTTCTCTCCATTGTCATCATTCCAGCCATACCCTGAATAATGGTCTTAAACCTTTTTTTGTTTTCCTCTGGCCAGAACTGTTCACCTAAAGGCTGTATTTTGGACCCTTCTGGCCCAGAGTAAATGTCAGTGGTAACTGTTTCTCTTTGGAACAGCAACCCTGAGGGTCTTCCCCTCCCAGTTTGATTTTTTCTTTTTTTCCAATTAAAGGGGCCATCCCTTGAGTCACTTTTTAAAGAGGCCCATTTACAGAATGGGAGTTTCCTCACTCTAAGTGAGTACATGAAAAGGCCTTAGCCTAAAAGGAACAGGGTCTCCCATTGCATCCTGGGCCATCTCCAGTCATCCTGATGAATATCAGGATACTGGACCCAGATGGCTCTGGAGGAGAAAGTGAGGCTGGTGACCTTGAATGGCCCTCTCTCAACTCAAATCCAAGTCAACAAAAATCATGTCATCATTTCCCTGATATCATGGTCCTCTTTGAAAATGAAAGATAAACACAAGAACAACAAACCTGAACTGTAGGCCCCCAAATCCCATTCTGGATGTCTTGGGTAAGATGGTTTGGATAATATATTTAAAAGAAAAACCCAACAAACACAACTTCGGAGGGCTATGGTATGGGTGTGTGTTGGGAAAGCAGGATGATATTTGAGAAGGATGCTTAGGAATCCTGATGCCCACCATTGGGCACCTGTGGAATCATTCCCATCATCATTACTATCCACAATTACTATTAAGCACTTACTATGTACTAGAACTGTGCAAAATTCTGGGGATCCAAAGAGAGACAAAAACATGGTCTCTGCCATTAAGGAGTTCACATTCTAATGGCGAAGACAACTTGCAAACAGTTATGAGCATATAAGATATATATATAGTGAAAGTGGGAAGTAATCTCAGAGGGAAAGCCCTAAGCAGCGGGGCTGGGGAATGGGATTTGAGCTGAGTCTTGAAGGAAGCTTGGGTAACCAGGAAACAGCTGTGAGCAAGGAGAGGATTTTAGGCATGTGAGACAGTCAGGGAAAAGACAGAAAATTGGGAAATGGAATGTTGTGTGCAGTGGCAACAAGGCCAGTGTCTCTGGATCATAGAATGCATAGACAGGAATAAAGTACAAGAAGACCAGAAAGGACAGAATGGACTACATTATCAAAGTGAAACAGAGCTGGGTTTTTGTTGTTTTTCGTTTATTCTGGAGGGAGGTAACAGGAAGCCATTGAAATCTGTTGAGTGTTTGTGTATAGGGACCTGTGACATGGCCAGACTTACATCTTAGGGAGATTACTTTGGCAGATGAGTGGAGGATGAATTGAAGTGGGGAGAGGTAAAGCAGGAGCACCAACTGGTAGGCGTGAGCTGATGAGGACCTGTACCAGGGTGGTGGCAGTTTCAAAGGAGAGAAGGCGATATGTGTGTGTGTGTGTGTGTGTGTGTGTGTGTGTGTGTGTGTGTGTGT
>NW_027187323.1:1487796-1493778 GCF_028583685.1 Petaurus breviceps papuanus
TGTGTGTGTGTGTGTGTGTGTGTGTGTGTGTGTGTGTGTGTGTGTGTGTATGATGTTGTGTAATAGAAACAGCGGAACTCGATGTCATCCTGATTATGTGCAATTGAGTGAGGAACTGAAGATCACTCTGAGCCAGGTTGTGAGCCAGGGTTTACTAGGAGGATTATGGTGTCCTTGACGGTAATAAGGAAACTTGGGGTTTGGGGGCAAAAATAATAAGCTCAGTTTTGGACATACTGAGTTTGAGAGGTCTATAGGATGTATAGTTTGAGATGTCTAATGGGTGGTTGGTGATATGAGACTGGAACTCAGGAGGGAGGTTAGGGCTGGAGATAGATCTGAGAATCTTCTCCATAAAGATCATCATTGAATTGGTGAGAGCTGATGAGATGATCAGATGAGAGGGTATAGAGTAGGGGTGGGGAACCAGAGACCTCAAGGCCATATGTGGCCCTCTAGGTCCTCAAGGGCAGCCCCTTTGACTGAATTCAAGCTTCCCACAATACTCTTAATAAAAGGATTTTTTTTGGTGAAGTTTGGATTCAGTCAAAGGACCTTGAGGACCTAGAGAACCACATGTGGTCTCAAGGCTGCAGGTTCCCCACCCCTGGTATAGAGGGATAAGAGAAGAGGACCAAGGACAGGCCCTCGGGGGACATCTACTTGTGTTGTATATAACTAAGATGAAGACTCAGTAAAGGAAGCTGAGAAGGAGCAGTCAGGTAGAAGAACCAGGTAGGAGAGAACAGTGTCCTACAAACCCAGAAAGGAGAGAATTTCATTGACTGAGGAATGTGTTGAGTCTGTTTCCCCTGATGTCCGGTCTTGTGGCCAGTAAGGGTGTATTGTGTGAGGCCCATGAAACCTGACTTACATGAAGCAGGAGGAGGGCAATATATGACCTAGGAGGAGCTGGCAATTTGAGTTTGGTCAGATCTTGGTATGGAAAAGTCAGTGGGACAGAGACAGAAATTAGAGGCAGCTGGCTTGAAGCAGGGCTGAGATAGGGACTGTCTGACAAGTCTCAGAGGTGAATCCAGAAGCCACAGGCATCATGGTAGAATTGGAGAGTGCTTGGCTGATACAATTTAGATAAGCCTATATTGGCTGGATCTGAAGCACCAATGCGTCCTTGTTTATTCCTCACTGAGTGACCTATGGAACAAAACATGAGTCTGGATTTATACAATCACCTATGAACATCCTGCAATCACCACAAATGAAGATACAAGACTAGGAAGACCCAGGCTCTTGATTATAACGACTAACGTGCATATAGTGCTATATATACATCATGAGGGATCATTATGCCCATTTTACAGAGGGAGAAAACTGAGACTCAGACTTGCCGTGGCCACAGAGTTAGTAAATGCCAGAGTTGTATTTGAACACAGGGCTCTCTGGTCTTTGGATCAGATATTCTAGCCACTATGCCAAGTCTCCTTCCTAAACCATGGACACTTTTCCTAACCTCAAACATCCTTTACTGCTTGTGCTGCCACTCCTTTTAACTACCTGAGTAGCTTGGGTATCTCTTCAAACACTCCACATTCTTCCTGGCCAGAACCCTGCCCATACAGAGACCACGACTGGAACACCAGAAGGTCCCACCTGAACTGACTTAGGAGCTTTCCCCCAAGGAAGGCCTCCCTTTCTCAGCCCTAGCCATCCAAGTGATTCAGTGGATAGATTACAGGACTAAGGGAGGAAGACCTGAGCTTGAATCCTGTCTCATACATTTACTAATTCTGTCACCCTGTGATAACATCTTTGTGCCTTAGTTTCCTAATCTATAGAGTGGGAATGATAACAGCACCTACCTCATAGGGTCATTGTGAGAATCAAATGAGTTAACATGTGTTAAAGAGCTTTACAAACCTTAAAGGATTACATAAATGATGGTGATGATGATGGTGATGGTGATGATGGTGATTTATCCTTCCTAACAGTGTACCCAAAGGACACTTTGACCTTGCCACCAGCTCTGTCTCTACACACTCAAGACTACTGGGCCATTCCATCCTCCCTTTTTAAACTCTTCTTTATGTGTGGTCTTTCTCAATTTATGTGAGTTCTCTGAGAGCAGGGACTGTCTGGCTTTCTATCTACATTTCCAGCACCTAGAAAAGTGCTTGACATATTCTCTTTTACTGCCCATATTATGCTCAACAACACATACAGGTTAGTCTGACTAATGTTACACTAGCTTCACTACTATCCTCTGGATCCCCTTAGTACTCTACTGGAAGTCCTGGCTCAGGCAGCTGCTTGTTTGAAGAAACAGATTAGGGGTTCAGGAAACACATTGTAAGTTTGGTTCAGAGGCATGATATCACAGTGATAGGTTACCCACTTTTCCAGATATCATCTGCTAGAGGGAGCTTTCTCTCTCTCTCTCTCTCTCTCTCTCTCTCTCTCTCTCCTCCCTTTCCCTTCCTTACTCTTCCCTCTCCCTCCCTCCTCTCCTTCCTTCTCCCTCTTTTTCTACTGTGTCTCTCTCACCCCTGTCTTTCTCTCTTCTTCTCCCCCCCTCTCTCTCCTCCCTCTTTCTCCTTCCTCCTCTGTCATTCTCTGTCTTTTTTTGTCTCTGTCTCCCCCCTGCCCTTACAAAAGCAGAACAGCTAACAACCTTTGGATTTACCTTAAGGATAATTTCATATTTCCGAAGGTGGAGGAACTAACAAGGGGGTAATTGTATACTGAATCTGATTCTTACCAATAGGGAAAATTGGTTATTGGGGTAGAAATGATGAGAACCTTGGTAGAAAGTGATCACTGCCTTCTAAAGTTTGTGATAGAGGAAAAAGAAAGTTGGCAATTGCATGATATTTACTCTGTATTTGAGGAAAGAATATTCAGATGGTTCAAAGGAGTAATAGGAAGATATCATAGACCAGAATTCTAGATTACAAGTCAGCCCGTGATAAAAATTTTAAAGAAGGAGATTCTGAAGACACTAAGGGAAACCATTCCAAAGAGGAGGAAAAAGATGAGCTGTCTAAAGTGACCAATGTGGATGCATAGAGTAATCATCAACCGACTTTTTAGATTTTAATACTATCTTCCCAGCAGATGGAAGTGAGGGCCAGCAACAGAGGATGATTACAGGTCCTATAAAAAGTCAGAAGTGATAAAGCTCAGAATGATGGGAAGTTAGTAAAGAAAGTTAAGGTCAACAGAGGTTTTAAAAACTCTATTGGGGGAAAGAAGACAAGAAAGTAGGGAAAGAACCCCTGTTTAAGTTGTCTGGGAATTTGATAATTGAAAACAGAGTGAAGATAGAATCACTGCATTTTTCATCTGTTTTTTCCCCCGCTGAGGAAAATGATCTTTTTACTGGAAATGACAGAACAAAGATGGCTATCAGGGAATTCATATTAAAGATAGGTAAAAAGATAGGAAGAGAGCATTTATTGCCCTTGCTGAATTCAGGTTATCTGGTTCAGATGAATTTGAAAAAGGAAAGAAGGGTTGATAGGTGGTGGTGTCAGTGGAAAGAGGATGGCCTGAGGAGTCACCAAACCTGGGTTCAAATCTCACCTTTGACTCTTACCTGTCTGATCACGGACAAATCACTTCATCTCTCTGGGCCTTAGAGAAAATCAGACTAGGTTGCTTCCATAGTCCCTTTCAATTCTATCTATGTGATGCCAGGTGATTGCCAAGCCAAACAGTGATGTTGAAAAACTATGGAAAACTGAAAAAGGATAAATGTTTTGCTTTCAAATAAGAAGGAAACAATATCAGTAATCCCTGGGGCAGTAATCTAGACTTCAGTTCCTGAGAAATTCTAGAATGATTGTTAAAGAGGTGATTGAATGAACCGAGTACAGGAAGCGATGATTACAAAGCATTGATAGGCTTCATCAAGCCCTGTTCACCACAAGGTTACTAAATTGTAGCTCACAGGAGGGCTATAGACAGAATTTTCCTAGATTCTAGTAAAGTATAGGACATCTCATCTTTGACTTGTGGAAAAGATGAAGAGATGTGAATTAGATGCTGCTACATTTAGATAAGTGCAGAGAGAGTAAGTGTTAATGATTGAATGTTCCCTTGGTGAAAATCTCCACCAGAGTAGCCCAGAGATCTATACTTAGCCCTGCATGATTAAACATTTTTAACAATGACTTGAAAAAGGCATAGATGGCATGCTTAGCAAATTTGTTGATGACACAAAGCTGGGAAGTATACCTGGGAGGGAGTCAGAATCCAAAAAAAGATCTTGCCAGGCTGGGACATTGGGATAAATCTAATAATAATAGCTAACATGTATATAGCACTTAGTATGTGTCAGGCGCTCTGTTAAATGCTTTAAAATTATTACATCATTTGATGCTTACAACAACCCTGGGAACCATAGGTGCTATTATTATTCCCATTTTACAGATGAAGAAACTGAAACAAATAGAGAGTAAGTGACTTGACCAGAGTCACACAGCTAGTACGTGTCTGAGGCTAGATTTAATAGCTAACATTTATATAGTGCTTATTATGTGCCGGGCACAGTACTAAGTATTTTACAAATATTATCTCGTTTGATCCTCACGACAATCCTGGGAGGTAGGTGTTATTATTTATTATTATTATCCCTACTGGTTAGTTCACACAGATATTAAGTGTCTGAGGTCAGATTTGAACTCAGGTCTTCGAGACTCCAAGTCTGGTGCTGCTGTCCAATTATTTTCCAACTAAGATGATACTCAGTAGAGATAAGTTCAGTGTCTTACACTTATTAGAATACATTTTTTTTTCCTGAAAAAGATGTGGGGGTTTTAGTGGGCTGCCAGTCTGTTAAGAATCAGAAATGTGATGTGGCAGTTGAAGAATCTAACATGACCTTGGACTGCATTAAAAGAATCTGAGTTGGCTTCCAGGAATGAGGAAGTGAGAATCCCTTTGAGCTTGACTCTGGTTAGACCCCACTGGGGACACTGGATTCAGTTTTGTGTGTCACAGTTTAAGAAGCTGGGGAGTATCCAGAGGAGGAAAACCAGATAGTGAAGGGCCTGGAGTCCATTTCAGATGAGGTTAATGGGAAAAGACCAGAGAATGGAAGACTTGGGCAGGAATGGGGGGAGGGAGGGACATGACAGCTATCTCCAAGTACTTGAAGGGTTATCCTTAGAAGAGAGATTAGACTTGTTCTATCTGACCCTGGTGGGCAGAAGCAGGAAGATTGGGGACAGAAGGTGCAAAGAGGCACATTTAGGCTTGATGCTGGGGGGAAAAATTGTAATAGAGCTGCCCAAGAGTGGCATGGGTATCCTTGGAGACAGGGTGGGGTTCCCATCACAGCATATCTTCTAGTTAACTCTATTCCTTTTTGCTATGAGTTAGACCAGATGGCTTCTCAGGTCCCTTTCAACGTTCAAATTTAATACTTTTGTGATTCTATTCATCTGTTCTTTGTGGATCTGTGTAGCTAGAAACATCTCTCATGCTGCCTCACCTGAAGCAACTAAGTGGCAGAGTGGATAGAGCTCTGGGCCTGGAGTCAGGAAGCTCTGAGCTGAAATCCAACCTCAGATACTTACTGTGTGACTCTGGGCAAGTCACTGTCTCTGTCTGCCTCAGTTTCCCCAATTATAAAACAGGGATAATAATATCACCTACCTCCTAGGGTTATTGTGAGGATCAAAAAAAGTAATATTTTAAAGTGCCTGGCACATGTTGTTCAGTCCTTTTAGATTTTTCATGACCCCATTTGAGGTTTTCTTAGCAAAGGTACTGGGGTGGTTTCCCATTTCACAGATGAGGAAACTGAGGCAATCAGGGTTAAGTGACTTGCCCAGGGTCATACAGCTAGGAAGTGTCTAAGGTCAGATTTGAACTCAGGAAGATGAGTCTTCTTGCCTCCAGGCCCAGTGCTCTGTGCACTATGGTGCCACCTAGCAGCTCATACTTGGTACATCATGAGTGATCGATACATGCTTGTTCCCTTCCCTTATCAGGGTATCACTTATATTGCGCCCGCTTTTC
>NW_027187323.1:1493878-1504191 GCF_028583685.1 Petaurus breviceps papuanus
AAGATGCTGTAATTCTCCAGGCTGCTGCTTCTCTGGATGAAAGCCTAGCAATTAAGTTTTAGGAGAGTAATTTCTCAAAGCACCACTAGGTGGCAGCCCAAGCCACACTTAGAGCACTCCCAGGTCCATAAGATGGGAGTTTTCTGGGTTCCTTCCCAGGAAATGACTCATGATTCGCAGGATTTTTTCCCATTGTTGTTGTTTGGTTCAATTGTCTGAACCCTAGGTGGCCTGTGCCATTTTGTCATTCCCTAGGTCTTCTTGGGGGTACCTTCCCCTATTTGAAGGTGCTGTAGCTTCATTCATTCACTCAACAAATATTCACCTATTTACTCAGTAAATATTTACAAGCATGTATTACATATGAGGCAATCTTCCAGGTTTTCTGGGCATATCTCAGTCTTTCTCCCAAAGATTTTAGGTTTCTGGAACCCTGCATGACAAGGTGCTTCAGAGTAAATACGGGAGGGCTCAGGAGACTGGAAGCATCACTGACTTGACTTAGCATCTAATGACAGTCACTGTGTGGTCGTGAGTTTGAACAGGGGGATTCACCTCTATTGACCTCTGTCAGTAGAACGAGCAGCTTAGACTGCATGACCTTTGAAGTCTGTTCTGCTTCTAAGATTCTTGGGCTGATCCTATGGATATCGGGGCTATTCTTTTGACTTAGTCATTCACGGTTGCTCCACTTTGTTCCTCTCAGTACCATATGTGTTCCAATCAAACCAGCTTATTTACTGTCCCCAACCAGCTATTCCATCTCCCATCTCCTAGCCTTTGCACAAGTTTTGACTTTTGCCTGGAATGCCCTCCCTTTCCCCCTCAACTTCTTAGAATCCTTAGCTTCCTTCAAGATTCAGCTCGTTCAAACCCTCCTCTAGGAAGCTTTTCCTGATACTCCCCCCCCTCCTCCAGCTCTTTCCCTCCTGTGAAAATTATCATTTGTTATTAAATACCTACTATGTTCCAGATTTATGAATAGCAGCACGGTGTAGGGGCCAGAAAAACCTGGGTTCAAGTTCATCTCTGACACCTACTGATTGACCCTGGGTAAATCACTTAACTAAGTTCTTTAAGAGAGGAGCTCTTAACCTTTTTTTTTTTTTTTTTTTGATGTCATACACTCCTTGGGAAGTCTGGTGAAACCTAATATTATTGTTGCCCACATTTCTCACTGAAGGAAATGCTAAATTTAAATAAGAATTTAGTAAAATGGAAGACATCATATTTTCCTACCCAAGTTCTCTTATCCCCTGAAATCTATTCATAGACACATTGGAGGTCCTTGGATCCCCAGGTTAAGACTCTCTGCTCTAAGACCATAAGTTGCAGAGAAGGTTGTCTTGCATTGTTTTCCTCTCTTGGTAGTTTCCCATGCTAATGCAATCACATTTTCAGTCCCTATAGAGAGTAGTTGCCTGAGCAGTGACTCTGGAGTCAGGAAGACCTGAGTTCAAATTCAGCCTCAGGATACGTAAGAGCTGTGTGACCCTGGGAAAGTCACTTAACCTCTGTCTGTCTGTTTCCTCATTGTAAAATAGGGATAATAATAGCACCTACCTCTCAGGGTTGTTGTGAGGATTAAATAAGATATTTCTAAAAATCTCTTAATACAATGCCTGGCACATAGTAGGTGTTATATAAAGGCCTATTCCTTTATTCTATTCTCTCCCTCCTCCTCCCTTCTCCTGTTCACCAGGCATGATGGGGTTTATACTTGTTTGTCCTTCATTTTCAAAGAGGACCAATGACGTCATGGGGTAATGTCTTCAAATGAATTGGATTAAGTGAGGCAGAGTTGCAGTCTTCAGCTTCACTCTCTCTTCCAGATTCATCGAAGTCCAGCGTCAGGAGAGAAGTCAAGATAATGACTCGGGATACAGTGGATGGCCTTGGTGTCTCCAAGCTCTGAGCGCCCCCAGCACCTGCTTCAGCTGCCTTCATGGCCATGGTTCTCACCTACCCGCTCCACTGGGCAGAGGCTTCACATGCTTGGGGTGGACACCCCCCAGCTCTCTGTTGCTGGTTACCTTCGACCTGGTTCAGCCCATTGCTGAGGCGGCTTTACGGGAGTGTGGCCTCTGCGTGTGCTACAGCTTCCTGGAGGCACAAGTGAGAGTCGGGGGAAGGTGGATAAGCAGCCCTGAAAAGGCTGTGCCCTGAATGCCCTACACACCCCCGGTTCATACCATGTACATACAAGTGTATGTCATATTTATACATATGCATGCATAGTTTGTGTCCTCTCTTTCTCCTTCCTCGGTATAATGGTATAATGTAATAATGTGAGCTCCTTGGAGTTAAAGACTATTTCCTTTTGTCTTTGTAAGCCCAGTACGTAGCACATTACCTTGGGAAGCATTAAAGTAGGTAGAGGTGAGGAGGGAGAATATTTCAGGCTCAGGATAGCTTGTGCAGAGGCACAAGAAGCACCATGAAACAGTGAAAAGAGGATCTAACTTAAAATCCCACCTCTGATGATTGCTACCCCTGTGACCTTGCGTGAGTCTGCCTTCTTGCACCCCGATTTCTTTATCCGTAAAATGAAGGAGATTGGACTAGATAACTCCTGAGGTCCTCTCTGGCTCTAAATCTATGGTCTATAATCCTAGGGTAATGCTGATAACTATACCCACAAGGCTCTGCTCCCTTTTCCCCAGGGCATGTAGTACGTGCCTAAGGCTTATTCTAGCAGTGTTGGGTTGAGGCCGAGCATGGGGTGCTAGACATAGTCTTCTCTGCCTCCACAAGATGGTTCTAGTGATAATAAATAACAGTCCCATTTATAGAAGCACTTTAAACTTTACAAAGGAGTTTTCTCACATGTCAGGTAGGCAGTGTATTGACTATGATCATTTTCATTTTATAAATGATGTAATTTTGTAAACTGAGTCTCAGAGAAGTAGATTGACTTGCCTGTAGTCTCACAGAGATGTTAAGTTTGTATTTATTTTATAAATATTCCTCATTTACTGATCTGTGGACATGCTCCCCCCTCTTCCCCAGTAAAATGTCAGATTCTCAAGGGTAGAGCCCATTCCATTTTTTGTCTTCAGATCCCTAGCCCCTGAAAAGATGTTTGTCCTGTAGCTGAGCTCTGCTGGGGTGAATGAATGTGCACTCACCTAATCCCCTCCAGAAAATGTTTCCCATTCCACAAGTCATTCACGGGGAATCCAAGGGCCTTTCCAGCATGGGCATTTTACCACCCATTTATCTCTCCTTACCCTCACTTTCTTTTTGATTATGAATTTCAAAAACTTCAGCATATGTGAACATTTAAATATATAAAGAAAAACAAAGAAGGGGATTGTATATGAAACAGTTGTCCAGTCATGTCTGACTCTTTGTGATTCCATTTGGGATTTTCTTGGCAAAAATACTGGAGTGGTTTGTCATTTCCTTCTCCTGCTTATTTTACATATGAGGAAACTGAAGCGAACACGGCTAAGTGATTTGCCCAGACTCACACCGCTAGTACATATGAGGACAGATTTGAACTCATAAAGATGATTCCAGGCCCAGCACTCTAACTATTATACCACCAAGTTGCCCTGTATGAAACACTATATTTCTATTATATCCTATGGTTTTTTTTATCTATCTACAGAATTTGTTTTTCATAATTCAAATATAATATGGCAGTTTCACCACTGTCCTATTTGTCTGTGTCTTCTGATTTTCCTTCCATTATCTTTTTTTTTTAATTAATTGATGCTTTTGTCTTTCTTTTCTTCTTCTATTTTTTTCTTTTTGGAGGGCAGTTGGAGTTAGGTGACTTGCCCAAGGTCACGAGGCTAGTTTTTGTGTTAAGTGTTTGATTCGGATTTGAACTCAGGTCCTCCTAACTCCAGGGCTGGTGCTCTATTCACTGCGCCACCTAGCTGCCCCATCTTTTTTTGTTTTTTTTAGTATCACTATCACCAGCCTCCAGTTAAAGAAAGCCTTCCATAAAAAAGAAAAATAAAATCCTTCCTTTGTAACATTTAAGTATAGTCATATAAAACCAGTTCACAGATTGACTCTGTTTGAAAATGCATATCTCATTCTGCACTTCTAGTCCATGACCTAGACCTATATAGGACTGGCTAACTTTCCCAACAGGTAGGAAGCATGACTCATCATCAGCCTTCTAGAGTCATTATTGGTTATTGCTTTGATCACAATCATTAAGTCTTTCTTTCACAATTGCTTTCTGTAGTCATTGTATAGATTGTTTTTCTGGTGCTGCTCAATTCATTCTGCTCCCAGGTTTCTTTGAACTTCTCTCCCTGTTATCATTTCTTATGGTATAATAATATTCTATTAAATGAATATAGAATAATTTGTTCAGCCATTCCCCAACTGATGTCCAGATACCTTGCTCCAGTTCTTTGCTAAAACGAAGTGTTACTATAACATATGGGTCTTTTCCCTCTCTCCTTGATCTCTTTGGGGGCATAAGTCTGGTATTTCTGAGTCAAAAGGAATGCATAGTTTAGTGACTTTTGTGACATAGTTCCAAATTACAATAAGTTTCACTGGTAGCACATTAATGTGTCTGCCTTCCACATCCCCTCCAGAAATGGTCATTTTCCCTCTTTCGGTCACCTTTGCCATTCTGAGTATGAAGTAGAACCTAAAAGTAGTTTTAAATGATATTTCCCTTATTATGAGTGATTCGGAGTATTTTTTTCCCATATGGCTGTTGAAAGCTTGCTTTTTCTTCTTCTGAAAAATATGTTTATGGCCTTTGATCACTATCTGTGTCCCCCAAGGCTCTGTCCTGGACCATCTTCTCTTTTCTCCCTCTACTTTGTCCCTTGGTAAACTCATCATATTTCACGGCTTCAGTTAGCACTTCTGTGTAAATGATTCCCAGAGAGATTCATCTAATCTCAGTGTTTCTCCCAAGCATTATTTCTCCATTGCCTGTTGTGCATTTCAAACTGACTGTCCTGTATGCATCTCAAACTCAACATGTACAAAATAGAATTCATTATTTCCCGCCTGCTCCAAATCCTCCTCTGTTACTGTTGAGGGCACCCCCATTCTCTCAAGCCACTTAGACTTCATTCTCAATTCCTCACCCTCACCCCACATATCTAGACACACTGACCTACATCTTGTTTATGGCTCCATTCCTTTGCACTGGCTGTTCCCCATGCTTGGAATGTTCTCCCTCCCATCCTGACTCTTACAATCTCTGTTTTGCTTTAAGACTCAATTCAGGGGTCACTGTTCCAGGAGGCCTTCCTTGATTTGCCTAACTGCTAATGCCTTTCTCTCTAAGGCCACTTTTCCATCTAGTCTACATTTCTCTCTTGCCTTCTGATTATATGTGTTGTTTTCCCCCCTTAAAATGTGAGCTCCTTGAGGGTATGGAAGACTTTTTTTCTTTGTACTCTCAGAGCTAAGCAGAGTGCCTGGCACATAATAAATGCTTATTAATTGGTTGGTTATTGATTGATTTATGATTGTTGATTAATTTAATAGCTCATGTTCTTATATACTTACATAAATTCTATCTTGGATATCAGACTTTTATCAGAAAAATTTGATACAAAGATTTCCCCCAGTCAACTGTTTGCTTCTCTTTGAATTCTAACTCTGTTGATTTTGTTTGTACGGAAAAATTTCAATTTTATATAACCAAAATTGTCTTCTTTATCTCTTATGGGCTTCTCTATCCCTTTCAAGAATTTTCCCCCTATATATAGTTGTGAAAGGTATCTCCTTCCCTGCTCCTCTGATTTGATTATGATATGACCTCTTGGATTGATTTGGAGTTTATTATGGTATATAGTGTGATAATACTAATTCTTGGTTTTAAATAGTCCTTTTTTCCCCAATGCTTTTTAATTTTTTAAAGAGTAACAGTCCTGGAGTTAGGAGGACCTGAGTTCAAATCTGGTCTCAAATACTTACTAGCTGTATGACCCTAAGCAAGTCACTTAACTGCAATTGCCTCAAACACACACACAAATGGGCTTTACTTTTTTCCAAGTTTTTTTTTCAGATATAATTATATGATTTTTATATATTTTTTTATTATTTTTACCTATAATGACTATTATAGACTCCTTAATATTGAACCAACTCTGAATTTCTGGCTTAAATCCTACCTAGTCAGAGTGTATAGTCTTTTCTCATGCGATGTTGTCATAGTGACTTTTTTCACTAATATTTTATTCATTATTTTTCTTCAGTGTTCATTAAACATGTAGGTAAATATAGTTTCCCTTCTCTGTTTTACATTTCTCTGGCTTTGGTATAAGAACCATGTTTGCCATTAGATCATTTCCTCCTTTTTTTGAATAATTTATGTAATATTAGAATTAATTGCTATTTGAGTGTTTGGTAGGATTCACTTGTAACTCTGGTCCTTTTTCTTTGGGAGTTCCTTTATGGTTTTGTCTATTACCCCCATTGATTGTGTTATTTAAATTCTTTATTTTTTGCTTTACTAATCTGGGCATTTTATATTTTTGTAAATATTCACCCATTTGATTAAAATTGTTAGTTTTGTTGACACATAAATAGGCAGAATATTTTCTTATAATATATTTATTTCCTTTATTTACTCTTCACTTTTGCGAATTCTCCTTTTTTCTTTTTTTTTACATTATAAATTTGGTTTTACTCTCTTTTTATAAGATTAGCTAATAGTTGATCTATTTTATTATTATTTTTTAAAGCTTCTATTTTTGTCAATTAATCTTTTTCAAGCTCATCTCTTCTTTGATTTTCAGAATTTCTATTATTGTGTTTGGTTGTGGATTTGGGATTTGTTGCTTTTCTATTTTTTTTTTTTGGTTCTATGCCAATTCACTGATTTGTTCTTTCTGTTTTGTTGATGATAGTGTTTAGATATATAAATTGTCCCCTAATAACCACTCCAGCTTCATCCCAAAAGTTTTGATATGTGTCCCATTGTAGTTATTTTCCTTAATGAAGTTAACTTTTATTTCTGTGCTTTATTTTGTGACCCACCAACTTTTTAGAATTAAATCGTTCATTTAATTTTGAATCTTTTAAGTCTTTTTTATCTATTATAATTTTATTGCATTGTCTTCAATAAAGGCCATGTTTAATATTTCAACTTTCTATATTTGTTTAGGAGGTTTTTTAAAAAATGACCTATCATATTGCCAACTTTTGTCAAAGTCCTATTCGCAGATGAGAAATATTTATTTTTTCTATTCCTATTCTGTAACCATCAGTGATCCATCATACCTACCTTTTCTAAAATTTTATGTAGGTCCTTAACTTCTTTTTTTTTGTTGAGTTTTTGTTATATTTTCTTAGGTCTGAAAGGGGTCCCCAACTATTATAGATTTATTACCTCTTTTTCCATTTAATTTCATTACCTTTTCCTTGAAATACTTAGATATGATGGCATTTGATGCATATGTATTAAGTATTGATATCTTTTCATTATCTCATTCAGCATAGTTTTCCTGCTTCTCTCTTTTAAATATGCATATTTTTACTGTTGCTTTGTTATGACTGCTACTCTTTATAATTCATCTGAAGTATAACAAATTCTCCTCCAGCCCCTCAAATTTAACTCTGCGTTAATCTTCATGTGTCAAGTATGATTCTAATATTAGTAACAATAACAATAATGATAGCAAACATTTATATAGCATTTAATATGGGCCAAGAACTTTACAATTATTATTTCATTTGATCCTCACAATAAACCTGGGAGCTAGGTGTTATTATTATCCCCACTTTACAGATGAAACTGAGGGAAACAGAGGTTAAGTGACTTGCCCAGGGACACAACTGTCAAATGTCTGAGGCCAGATTTTAACTTGGGTCTTCCTAATTCCAAGCACAGTGTTATACCCACCTAGCTGCTCACAACATATTGTTAGATTGTATTTTCTAGTTTATTCTACACTTTTTAGAATGGGTGAATTAATTCTATTCATATTAATTATTGTGACTGTTAATTGTTTATTTGCCTCCATCATAATCTCTTGCGGGTTTTCTTCCTTTCCTCCCCTCCTCCTGCCCTTTTCAAAGAAGAAAGGGGTGGTGAAAGAGAAGGAATCTGATCACTGCTAATAATGTGTAATTGAAGTTCATCTTCCTCTGTCCTTTCTTCCTTAATCAAGCTCAGACCTCAATGAATTCTTATGTTTTCTTTTTTAGCTCTTTAATCACCTTTTATGGTGATTTTTTAGGCAGTTAGGTGATGCAGTAGATAAAGTGTATTCTTGAAGTCAGGAAGAAGATCTGAGTTTAATTCTAGCCCCAAATGCTTACTAGCTAGGTGACCCTGGGCATATACTTTAACCTTTTTCTGCCTCAGTTCACTCATTTGTAAAAGGTGATAAAAATAGCATCTGACTCCTAGATTTGCTGAGAATATAGATAATATTTGTAAAGTACTTTGCAAACTTTAAACACTTTATAAATGGAAGCTACTGTTATTAGCTTACATTGATGTTAAGAATGCTATTATCACTTTAAGGTTTGCTGAGTACATTAAATATATCATAGTTTTATCCTTTCAATAACCCTTTGATCAAGAGCTATTATTATCCCCACTTAAAATGAGGAAAGTTCAGCTGACAAAAGTTAAGTTACTCAGACATAGTAAGTGTCTGAGGCAGGATGGAAACTCAGGTCTTCCTGAATTTAAATCCAAATTTAGCCACAAAAGTCATTGAAGTTGTATGATCAAAGCAAGCAGGAAGTGTCAGATCAAATAAAGGTTTTTCTGTGTTGGGGAACCATGAACATTTTTATTGACAACAGGGAAGGAGCCAGTAGGTATGATGGTGGGGGCTATCCATTGGAGAAGATGACAGCCTTGGATTAAGGCTGGGGGAGAGGGGAGGGGGGTGTGGGCAGGACGGGGTTAATTTTGGCAAGGAGAACAGCCACATCTTCATCTGATATAGGAATGAAGGTGGACCTTGTGCGGGAAGAGGTCTGAATGTGAGATAAGGATGAGGAGAGAAGAGGGAACTTTTGGCTAATGTTCTCAATTTTTACACTGAAGTACAGGGTGAGGGCCTCAGTAGAGAGGATCTAGAGAGAGAGGAAACCATAAGAAATTTGAGGAGATATAAGGAGGTGTGGAACAGTCACTATAGAGAGTGGGATAGGAAACTGATTAGGAAGTTATCCCTGTAGAGGGGTCTGTGATTCCCCGGAACAAAGCTTCCTTCTCTGATCCCCACTTCCCTATACGTGTGGTATCTCTCTATTAGAATATAAACTCCCTAAAGGCAGGGACTGTCTCACTTCGGTTTTTAGAACCCTAGCACTGAACACATAACAGGTGCTTAATAAAAGCTAATTCATTCATTCAATATTAGTGTTACCTTTTTTATAGCTCAGATGAATGTGACTTTAACTGATCATTAATACCACATTATGACAATATAGGCTTCACTGGCCTAGCCTGTACCAATGAGAATTGGAACAGAATTCTCTGGCCAGTGGAAGTCTGGCTATAGAGGTCTTCCTTCTGCACCAATGCCAAACGCCAGCAAGTCTGCTGGGTAGTGTGAAGTAGAGGGAAAGGGGAGGGGTCAGTGTGTGGGAAGCCACCCCTGTCACCGAGTCCAGAACTGCTATTTTTGGGGGGAGGGTGTGGGCAGTCCTTTATTTCCTCATTGTCTTTTCTTCTTCTGCTTGAGACACACATTTTCTTTACCCCACTCCTGCATGAGTCCCTGTGATGTTAAATAATAAATGAATCGGCCATGTCTATCAGCCCTACTGTATTAGGAATTTTAAGAATACTAGAGGATAAAGCCTTGAATAATTGTTCTGCTGCCACCTCTTAATCATACTTAATCTCTCAGAGTCTCTATTTTTTCACCTGTTAAATAATCAACAGTCATATGATCACAGAGTTAAGGACTGGAAGGACCTTGGAGTTCATCTAGACCAGCCCTCTCATCTTACAGAAGAGGAAGCTGGAGCACTGAGAAAATGATGCCCATAGTTACATAGAGTAAATGGCAGAGGGTGGGGGCTTCAATCTCAGTCCTTTGACTCTAAATCTACTGCTCTTGGAGTCAGGAAGAACTGAGGTCAACTCTATAATCCAGTACTAGTTGTGTGATCTTGGGCAAGTCACTTAACTGCTATCTTACTCAGTTTCCTCACATGTAAAATGGAAATTATAATAGTACCCACCTTTCAGGGTTGATAGGGATGATAAAATTAGATATCTCTAAAGTTCTTTGCAAACATTAAAGCACTATATAAATGCTAATTCTTCTTTTCTTTTTCCCCCTCCTTGTCCTTCTCCTCCTCCTTCCCCTTCTTTTTCTCCTCCTCCTCCTCCTCCTCCTCCTCCT
>NW_027187323.1:1504291-1508393 GCF_028583685.1 Petaurus breviceps papuanus
CCTTCTTCTTCTTCTTCCCCTTCTTCTTCTTCTTCCCCTTCTTCTTCTTCTTCCCCTTCTTCTTCTTCTTCCCCTTCTTCTTCTTCTTCCCCTTCTTCTTCTTCTTCCCCTTCTTCTTCTTCTTCCCCTTCTTCTTCTTCTTCTTTTTCTCACACTGACTCCAACCAAAGTCTTATTCTGATGCCTCATCATGATTTGATGGTGACCCTTTGTTCTTTATGATTTTACATAATGCCAACTCTGGTAAGTCCTATCAAACTAGAGAGACTTGGCAATGGCCTTTGTTCAATGAGGCTTATCAGCAGTGACTTGGCCACTGGTTGAGTAATATATTTGATCCCAGAAACTCATGAAGATAGTCCATGAAGGTCTGGAGAGCTTGTGATATTGTCACGAAATGGTAAAATTAGGAACCTTGGAAGTAGTGAAATAAAGGAGAGGTTGGGACAATCGTCCAGCTCTAACATTCTGTTCCATTCCATTCTATCCCACTCTACTCCACCCTGTCCTGTCCCTTCCCTTTCAGTCCTGTATTATCCTATCCTATCCTATTATATAGAAAGATTATAGAATGGTTGGTTGGAGGAACCTGGGATGATTTGAATGGAGAAGAGAAGACTAGAGGGAACAGTTTAGCTAACTTCAAGTATGTGAAGGACTCAGCTTTGGAAGAGGGATTAGGTTTATTCTGTTTGATCTCCTAGGGTTGTGGTTGTGGTTTGTCCTTCATTCTTGAAGAAGGTCATAACATCAGGAAGATGGTATTATGACATTCAAGTGAGCTGGATTTATGTGAGGGAGGACTATGCAAAGTCACCAGTATCTCCAGAGTCATCTGGGTCCAGTGGCCATATATAGATCAAGACAACTGGAGATGGCCCTGGATGCAGTGGGAGACCCTGGCCTTTTTAAGCTAAGGTCTTCCTGAGTTCTCAGTTTGAGGCAATGCCCATTCAGTGATTAGAACTATTTAAGTGAGTCAAGGGATGGCCCCTTTAATGAAAAAAAAAAAAACAACCATATGGGAGGGAAAGACCCTCAGGGTTTCTCTCATAGGGTAGAGCAGCAATGGGTGAATGGCAAAGGAGACACATTTGCACTTGATGGCAGGAAAGAATTCCTTACATGGAGAGCTCTCCAAAAGTGGGATGGACTTATTTGGAAAATGGTGAATTTTTTTTTCTCCTTGCAAGCTTCAAGCAGAAAATAGATAACTGCTCATCCAGCTTTTTTCAGTAGGAATACTTTGGTTGAACTAAACTGCTGTTGAGATTTCTTCTGACTCAGACACCATGATTCTATGATTCTCTTCTCTTTTTCTACAACTCACTGCTCACAGCCATTACTATGTTAATGCATTCATTTAAATTTGAGGACTAACTGCTGGTGTTTATTTTTATTGCTATTATTATTATTGTTCATTCTTCCAAACCATTCAGTCTTCCCTCCTTTTCTTTGTAGCTTCTATTTTCTTCTTTCTCTGTTTTTCCATCCCCTTCTTCTCTGCCTCTAACTCAGGGGAACCTGCAGCCTTGAGGACAAGTGTGGCCCTCTAGGTCCTTGTAGCACCAATGCAATATTTACAGCACCCATGATCATGATAAAGACTGTGACTATGGGGCAGCTAGGTGGTGTGGTGAATAGAGTACTAGCCCTGGAGTCAGAAGGACCTGAGTTCAAATCTGGCCTCAGACACTTGACACACATAATAGCCATGTGACCTTGGGCAATTCACTTATCCCCAATTGCCCTGCCTTCCCCTATCCAAAAAAAGCAAAAAAAAAAAATACCGTGACTATAAGTATCGAATGAGGTTTGATCATAAAATATACCAGATTGTCCAGGTAGAGAACAGAACTGAAGCATTTATTTAGACACCAGAAAACCAAATCCCGAAACCAGTAAGCAGATTCCATCATAGTACCAAAGATATTCAGAAGCCATAATAATGCTGAGAGCCACAGCATCCTTTAGCCTTCCCACAAACCAATACAAAATAAATATTTACTCACAAACATCTTTATCTCCTTAATGAGTGTATCTCCTCCCAGAGTCTGGCTAGCTCTCACTACCAGCTTCCTGTGGGATCTGCTGTACCCTTCAGTAAATTCCCTCCATCACAGGCTGAATGTGATTACATTCAGCCTATTAGGGGACAGAGTTTACTTTCAAAGCAGGGGAGGTCTTCAAGTGCGGCCCTTTCACTGAATCTAAACCTCACAGAACAAACTCCCTTAATAAAAGGATTTGTTCTATAAAACCTGAACTCAGTCAAAAGGTTGCACCCATTTGCACCCCCAAAACTGTGTGCAACAGAGATCCTTACTCAAATAATACTCAGAGGTTTCTCAAGGCAGGAAGCAGAAAAGAATGGTTTATTATGACCTCCAGAAAGGACCACCTTCCTGACAAATGGTCAGGGAGGAGAAGAAATTTACAAAAGGAAATGGCAAAGTTATTAAGCCCTAAGGCGGAATTCTCCCCCACCCCGCTGCTGACCCTTTTCTTCCATTGGCTAGAAGTCAGGTATACAATCTAAGCACAGCAACCTACCCCAAGTACCAGAACAAGGAAACAGTAGACCACCCAGTGTACATTTGAGAAAGCGCTTCAGTCCTTATTTGGCATATCTTATGTTGAGGTGTCACTGAGGAGAGGGGTGACTCCTTATCACTCTGAGTTTTGAGTCCTTGTTAATAGTATGATTTCTGGTGAAGGAGAACTTGGGCCTGTTTCCCACAAAAAGCCTTACTAGATTTTAGAGTATAGTCTGAGCAGTTTTCACTTCTTTCACTCACACCCAAGGACCCCATGTGTCCTTGAGGCCACAGGTGTCCCACCCCTACTCTAATGAAATCTGTTTCCTTGCCTGCATGCCTGATCTATGTTTTGTTAGCTGTAAATCTACTTAGCCATCTTTGTAGAGCACAGATGAGACAGTCATTCCTGCCCTGCTCCTTCTTTTTCTACCCTCTTTTTCTCACCTTTTTTTCTCACCAGCTCCTTTTTCATGACTTCTCATTCTTCTTCTCCCCCCACTCCTTAGAGGGCTCATGGGGACACACACGTTTCACCAGAGACTCCTTTCGGGTTATGTTGCTTCTCTGCCCACCTGTTAATTTTGAAGGGAATTTTCTGGGGAGAACATCTAGGTGGTGGGCCTCAGGAATTCATGTCCCTGCCTTTTTCTCAGTGAGAGCATTTAATGGGGGTTTCTGTGGTTAGGGAGGGGTTGGACCTGGCTCTGACATACCACAGGACGATGAGGATGAAAAACAATTCTTGTTACATTCTTGGCTCTGGGGTAAGAGGTAGATGTGTCATACTGCTCTCCTGCCAACATTGGGGGCTGGGGGCAGCCCACACAATATCCCCACCCCACATGCTCAAGTGTGATATGGCCTTCTAATCACTCTTGTGCTGATAGCTAATGATCCAGGCATGTGTATGCAACCTGTCTCAGTGCCCTCATCTTGGGCACAATCCAAGCATCTAAGAACATAGAGCCGCCATTTTGTCCCTCCACTGAAGCAAAAGAGTCACACTATTCCCACCTCTGTCCAATCACCTTTATATACCCACTCTCCCCTTATGGAGTCCCCTTTTGCTGACTAGGAACATAAGCACCTCAAGGGCAGACACACGGTACCTGGCACATAGTAGGCACCTACTAAATGCTTGTTGATTTATTGATTAATTAATAGAAAGAAAGGAAAGTTGAATCACTAGATAGTGATCACAGTTCTCTGGTCTCCCATAGAAAAGTACCAACTATGGATTCCCCTATAGGCCCCTGGGCATATAAATCCTAGAGAATCCAGTTCCGAGGGATTAGGTGTGTGTGTGTGTGTGTGTGTGTGTGTGTTTGAAGTGAGGGTGGAGTGTTTTAGAAGTTTTAACTTTGTTCCTGGGAATTTTAGGCAGACACTTGAGTCTTTGGAAAAGTCATGATGTGTAGCTCATAGAAGAGGGACAAATCCAACTGAAAGTGATTGACAATAGGCAATTTTATTTTCTAGCTTTTCTTCCTCCCTGCCTTGCTTCTCTCCCTTTCTCTTCCTTCCTTCCTTCCTTCCTTCCTTCCTTCCTTCCTTCCTTCCTT
>NW_027187323.1:1508403-1508845 GCF_028583685.1 Petaurus breviceps papuanus
CTTCCTTCCTTCCTTCCTTCCTTCCTTCCTTCCTTCCTTCCTTCCTTTCTTCTTCCCTTCCTTTCTTCCTTCCCTCCTTCCTTCCTTCCTCCAGCAAGCAAAGCATCCAGTTAGTCAGCTCAGTATGTATTGCCCCACCCTGAATAATGACTCCCTCCTTAGCCCCTCTGTATCATTTCTACATTGGGATAATTAAACTGAACATGGGGCTGATGAGGAGGCAGTGTTGCACCACCCCCTGGCACGTCAGTAAGTCCCAAACTAGAAGAACTGGCTTTGACGAGTTGAGAGGTGAGAAGAGAGATCTGGAGAAGCACAGATTTGGGATGCAGGAGATGGCAGCAGAAGTGCTCAGGGGAGAATGCTCTCTGCATAGCCTCTGATCCATCCCTCACCATGCCCACCACAACAACCACCACAACAACCACCACAACACACACAC
>NW_027187323.1:1508855-1544645 GCF_028583685.1 Petaurus breviceps papuanus
CAACCACCACAACACACACACACATGCACACACACGCACACACATGCACACACATTTTAGAGCTCTGGTGTTGTTAAGATGAAGTATGGGTAGTGTTAGTTAAGTGTGTGTAGAATCTGTAGAATCTTGCATGTTCTCAGGCATATGATTCGAGTGACAGCAGTCTGGAGATACCCCTAGTCATTGGCAAAGCTCTAACTCGAGTGGCAGAGCCAGGATTTTGTCCCAAGGCATCAATCTCTAGGGAACATGCTTCCTTGCTGCATCCTTGTTGGCCTCCCTGAGGGGCCCACTTCACTTGCCTGTCCTGCCTGGATGCTTCACCTTCCCCAGATTCCTCCTGGGACTTAGAAATTTGGGTTTTGTTAGCCATGCCACAGGGGCTAGCAAAGAAAAGGACTGTCCTCTATCCCAGATCATCTATATGGGGCCAAGTAGATTGCTTTCTGTTTTTCCCTATCTCTGATCAATGGACTTTACTCCCAGGTATCAGAATTCTGAATTATGTCTCTGGCCACTGGGATGTTAGAATACAGTCTATAAGTAGAGGAATTTGGGAATCTGAGCTTACCAAAGGCTCTGAAACCCAAAGTTAAGGGACTTCTCCAAAGTCAGGTGATTTAAATGAATAAGTATATGCAGAAAGCCTCTTTCTGGCTACTTCTAAGAATTTAAGAAATGTCACGTTGACTCAGACCTGTGCTTCATTCATTTGAGAGATATTTTGAAGTAATTATCCTCCATTATAGTGGGTGCAATTTAGTCAATTAATTAAGTAATTATTGCATGTATCGTACTGGGTACCTGCCACTATGCTAGGTGATAAATGTTGTAGGGGGATCAGAAGAAGCATATAAATTAATCCACAATTATTAACTGAGCACCTGCTATATATAAGACCAAATATTCACCTTTTCTACTTATAGAGAGCATCGTGCTAGGAATGGAGGAGTTAAAAAGACAAATGAGAAAGTTCCTTCCCTCATGGAACTTATAGCCTAATGTTGTTATTGTTGAGAAGTTTCAGTCATGTCCAACTCTTCATGACCCCATTCGGGTTTTCTTGGCAAAGGAACTGGAGTGGTTCACCATTTCCTTCTCCAGCTCATTTTATAGATGAGGAAACGGAAGCAAGCAGGGTTAAGTGACTTGCCCAGGGCCACCAAGCTAGAAAGTGTCTGAGGACAGATTTGAACTAACAAAGAAGAGTCTTCTTGACTTCAAAGTCAGTACTCTATCCACTGTACTGCCTAAATGCCTTCTACAGCCTTGTAGGGGGAAACAAAAAAATGTTTACTGATGGATCCTGATTTTATCCATGTGGGTTCTCCCTCCACTGATTCAGATTGCAGTCCCTCCATTTCTTTTCATCCTTGCAATTCTTTTCTAGTTCCCACTCTCCATTCCCTAGCCCCGAAAAATCCAT
This sequence comes from Petaurus breviceps papuanus, assembly GCF_028583685.1. Classification (NCBI taxonomy): domain Eukaryota; kingdom Metazoa; phylum Chordata; class Mammalia; order Diprotodontia; family Petauridae; genus Petaurus; species Petaurus breviceps. Next base: position 1,510,282 of record NW_027187323.1, read on the forward strand.
CAAGGGGAGCTACTAGGCACATTGGATGCATATATAAAGAGAAATATAATACAAATTATAATATGAAAATAAGTATAAATATATGATATTAATAATATAGTACATAATATGTTATAATAGTATATGTTATATAATAATATAATATAATTATATGTTATATAATATGAAATTTTCCCTAAAAGATTATCAAGTGTTGTGTCCATATGAAGAAAGGCTGTGTGAAGAAGGCAGTATTTGAGCTGGGCCTTCAAGGATGAACAGGATGCCAACAGACAGGGTTAGTGCTGAGGGCAGATCTGGTGAAGATGCTGGACGTATCTTCTTTTCTTCCACCACCTGGCTGCTATTGCACATGGATTTCTCCAGTTCTTTTGGTCTAGGAACAGACAAATGCCTTTCTTCTCTTTAGTTCAAATAAAATGTGATGAGTTTGAATTGTTTTGGTTGAGAATCAAAGGGAAAAGGCAACATAAACCATGGGAAGGCACAAAAGCTTCCAGTGGCCACGTTGGCACTAGGTTAGGGGGATTCCCTTGTTAAAGCCATCAGGGAGCTGTCTGATGTGAAGGCCCCATGTCAGAGAATCCTGCATGGGAATCTGTCATCAGAAAATCTTTCCAGCAGCTCTGCTGTGTCTGCTTTGGACTCCAGTCAATCCCTTCTTGACCTGTTGGTTCTGTTATGGGCTACCCCTGAGGGAAAACTAGGCTTCAGAACTTTCCCAGACAATATTATGGGTCATAATCAAACATTTCATTGGTGGCCTCTGGTGTCAGTGTATATAACTTCCCTTCTCTTTGGGTGGTGTCTGTATACCACAAATAACTTCCCAGTCATATAGCTGGGGAGATGGTGTATCACCTCTGACTCTGGTATTTTCCTCTTGGCTGCTGACCCTTGAAGAGTCCAGAAAGTCTCCTAGGCTCATTCATGGCTGCACATGTAGAGGGAGGTCTTATATAGGAAATCTTTTTTTTTTTTTTTTAGTGGTGACTCTGCCAAAGGGTTCCTCTCATCCCTTAAACTGTTTTCTTCTTCAAATTTCTTTTCCCTCTCTGTTACTTGTTTGTCTTGCTTAAAGGAAATCGGGACTTACTGAATGAATAAGGTAGAAAGAATGCTGGATTTGCAGTCCAATTATTTCAGATCCAAGTTCTGCTACTTAGCAAAAATTAAGTGTGTCTTCTTCACTCAATCTTGGCCTAATCTGTAAAATGGGTTGTTTGGATTAGATGGTCTCTAAAATCCCCTTCAGGACAGCTAGGTTGCACAGTAGGTACAGCACCAACCTTGGAGTCAGGAAGGCTTGAGTTCAAATTTGCCCTCAGACACTTACTAGCTGTGTGACCCTGGGCAAGTCACTTAACCCTATTTGTTTCAGTTTCCTCATCTGTGAAATGAGCTGGAGGAGAAAATGACAAACCAGCATAGTGTTTTTGCCAAGAAAACCCCAAATGGAGAGTTGGACATGACTGAAACAACTTAACAGGAACAAAAATCCCCTTCCATTCTAAAGCATATGATCTATCTTCTAGAAGAGTGCATCCCTCTTTCCTCAGTTGGTTGGCTGTCAGGGTGTGGTCTAGCCTGTTTGCCAGGTGATCTTCCAAGGCACCTGTGGGTCCTGTTCTACTGCCCCATGCCACCCTCTCCTGGTTAGTGACTCAGTCAAGGTTTCACTTGGTTTTGTAGTTATTTTATTGGCCTGTTCTCTGACAAGCAGCCACGTGGCTGAAGTGTTTGGGTCTCACCACCTCTGCTGACTGTAGCCAGACTGTCTAGTCTGAGTTAGACTCCTTCTGGCTCTCCCTCCATTCATACTGCTTAAGTACCTCTTCTATCTGCTGGACCTTTGCCCTTACTATGTTGCACTGAGTGTGGATGGTTTTGTTCTTTTATCTCAGAACTGGTTATGCCTGGAACATTCCTGTGACACTTTGGGGTTCCGTGGCTGTCTCTATGAGCTTTTCTCACTTCTTTGTGAAATTAAAAAGTTTAATAACCTTATATAAGCTTCCTGAAATTTTTATACTTATTTTGTCTTCTATTCCTTTTTATTTCGATTCCTCAAGAAAACTTAAAAAATAAAAACCACACCTCTTCCAGTTTCTTATTGAATGAAAGAAAAAAGCAAAGCTTTAACTCAGATGGAACAACTGAGGCTTTGTTGGGGGCGCTGAAATTCACAGGGTACTTATAGCCTTTGTATTTCTTCAGTAGGTAGAAACAATTGAACTGACTGGTTAGCAAAAATAATTATTCAGCATTTCTCTTCTTTGGGGTCATGCTTGTTCATTTGTAATTCTGTCACATTTACTTTGGATTTTTGTGGCTGTTCTTTCCATTTCCATTGTCATTTTATGTTTTCAGTTTTGTTCTGCTTCCTTTACTCTGTCTCAGCTTGTATAAATTTTCCATGCTTCTCTACATTTGTCATATTTGCTGTTTCTTACAGCACAGTTATATTCCATTCCATTTCCAGTCACAATTTGTTTAGCCATTCCCCAAATCAATAGGCATCTATTTTGTTTCTAATTCATTTATTTTGGTTTATATGGGGTTTTCTTCTTACTGATGACTTCTTTGGGGTATATGCTTAGTAGGGGAATGCTGGATCAGTTGGTATGGGCACACCCATACCAACATACCATTCCTTTCCAGAGGTGGGAGGTTCACAGATTGCAGATATTTTCAGATTTTGGGGGCATTTTTTGTTTTGCTGATTTAGCCCCTTTTCTTCCTCTTTTTTTTCTTTAAAAATGTTTATTTATGAGATGACTCTCTGGGAAAGGGAAAGGGGAAGTATACTAAGAGAAGTTGTAGTGATATAAAAATAAAAAATAGCAATAACATCTTTTCTTTTTGCCTTTTGGAGAGGTTACATGGCTAGTTGTTTTGTGCAGGTGTTAAGTGTCTGAGGCCGGAACTGAACTCGGGTCCTCTGACTCTGGGGCTGGGTGCTTTACTCACTGCACCACCTAGATGCCCCTAACAATAACATTTTTTAAAAGCTCCTTCCCTGGCTTTGCTTGTTCTCTTGGAAGTGGTCTCCCCAGCAATGGCTTCTTGAAGTCTTGTGATTTTTGTCTCTTTCCAATGCAGAAGTGTCCTGGGGTCTTTCTTCAAATGGGACCTGATATTCCAAAATCTATCCTGGAAGTATTGTCTTCACCACTGGCACCGCTCATTCTACTAACCCTGGGAGACAGAATTGCCAATTATAGCTGATATTTGTTTGCAACCAGGCCAGCAGAGTTGGGATGGGATAGGATGAGATCCAGGTACCCTGGATTCTAGGCTGGTACTTGTGGCAGGGAAGATGGAAAAGGTAGTAAAAATGTAAGAAGATTGAAGTATGGTTCTGTTAGAAAGTAAGGAAACCTTTAGGGCATGGGTGGGGAACCTGTGGCCTTGAAGCTGCAGGTTCCCCACCCATGCTTTAGAGAAAAGGACCAAGAATTTAGCTGAGAGTTCTTTCCTGTCTAGAGATTTTCTTCAGAGAGGGAATATAGACTTTAAGAAATAAAACAAAATAAAACTCTGCCATAATAGAACAAGAGGTGACTCTGTGAAATTTGAAAAGGGTATGGTTTGAAAAAAAAATTAAAATACTACTAAGCACCATTTGTTGTATATTTGTACATTTGATGTACGTAGTGGGATCTGACACAAGCCGAAAGTATATATAGCTTCAAGGAAGTGTGTAGCTCACTTTTGGGGTGACATAAGAATAACTGGCAGTTGAGAATAGTTAGAGATGTTTGGGATATACTGCTAAGCTCTTGAGGTGAACTGAGCTAAGTCAAGAGACTAGGGCTCTAGACACTCGCTATTAACTAGCTGTGTAAACTTTTAACAAGTCACTTGACCTAGCTGGGCCTCAGTTTACTCATGCTAGAAAATGAGATTGATCATGCCTTTTAGGTCTAACTTCATAGGACTGTTTTGAGGGTCAAATAAGTTAATGGATGTGAAAGTGTTTTGAAAAAAAAATTGCTTTTCAAGTATAAGGCATAATTGTCATGGAGAATAACCTTGCTTTACTAACCTTCCTGCGTGACTTTGGACGAGTCACTTAACCTCGTCAGACCTATTTCCTTATTTGTAAAAGGATTTGCTCTTTAAGATTACTCCCAGCTCTGAGATTCCAGGAATCGCTAATTCTGTGCTCTGCTATCATGGAACTGGCCTCCAGGTTTGCATAAAGTCTCTCTATTATATCCCCCAAAGATCCCTATATTCTTAATTCAAATCTTATCTCCTAGTTTGTCTCCTCTAGGCTTTTCCTTCCACCCTTGAATGTAGATGCAACTGCCCACAGCCCTAACTCTCACTTCTGAGCTTTTTCTAAAGTGATGCCTTCAATCTACAGTGCTGCCCTGTCAATCTCAGGCGGCCAGATTGTCTCATTCTCTCAATGATGAGAATAGTATATTAAGAATAGTCATAAATAGCTTAAGTAATAGCAATAACAGTGTTAATAAGCTATTAAACAATAGCCATAAAATAGTTTCATCCTTTGTGGGAAGATTGGAGACTTTTGGCTGAAAGTTCTCTTTTCTTACCTTCTCCTGGTTTCACATCACTCAGACCTCTTCCCCCAAGAACTCCTTCACTCCTGTCTCACAAGAATACTTGCCAACACCAGCCCTGGAGTCAAGAGGACCTTGCTTTTCCTTCTTTTTTTTTTTTTTTTAAGCAATTGGGGTTAAGTAACTTGCTCAAGGTTACAGGCCAGGTGTTTCTGGGTGGGTGCTGAGTGTCTGAGCCCGGATTTGATCCAGGTCATCCCAACACTGGAGCCGGTGCTCTTACTCGCTGAGCCACCTGGCCGCCCCTAAGCAATCGGGTTTAAGTAACTTGCTCAAGGTTACACGGCCAGTTATTTCTGGATGTGGTGCTGAGTGTCTGAGCCCGGATTCGATCCCAGGTCATCCCGACCCTGGAGCCGGTGCTCTTACTCGATGAGCCACCTGGCCGCCCCTAAGCAATCGGGGTTAAGTAACTTGCTCAAGGTTACACGGCCAGTTATTTCTGGGTGTGGTGCTGAGTGTCTGAGCCCAGATTTGATCCCCAGGTCATCCCGACCCTGGAGCCGGTGCTCTTACTCACTGAGCCACCTGGCTGCCCCTAAGCAATCGGGGTTAAGTAACTTGCTCAAGGTTACATGGCCAGTTATTTCTGGGTGTGGTGCTGAGTATCTGAGCCCGGATTTGATCGAGGCCATCCTGACCCTGGAGCTGGTGCTCTTACTCACTGAGCCACCTGGCCGCCCCTAAGCAATCGGGGTTAAGTAACTTGCTCAAGGTTACGCGGCCAGGTGTTTCTGGGTGGGTGCTGAGTGTCTGAGCCCGGATTCGATCCCCAGGCCATCCCGACACTGGGGCCGGTGCTCTTACTCGCTGAGCCACCGGGCCGCCCCATTTGCTTTTCTTCCTATTCCTAGAGTTAGGCACACAATAAGCACTTGATAAATGTTTGTTGACTGACTGGCTGACCAATGGGCACTGAGAAGGGTTAAGGAAAAATGGGTCAGCTACATGCAGTAGCTGTGGTATCTCAGTGGAAAGTACAGAAAATGTCGGTTTGAAGCCTAACCCTTCCACTTGATAGTTGGGCAACTTTAGAACCTTCTTTGAGCCTCAGGTCTTTATCTATAAAATGGTGGGGTGAGGATCAGATGGTCATAGATTTAGAGCTGGAAGAAACCTCTCAGGTCAACTTCTTTATTCAACTAATGAGAAAATTCTGGTCAAGGGAGATCAAGTGACTCACCCAAGGTCACAGAAGTAGTAAGTGGTGGAGACAGGGTTTGAACCCAGATTTAGGTTTTTCCCCACTATTCATCACCTCCCTTGCATGACCAAATAAGGTAATGTATGAGAAATGTTTTAGCAACTATGAAGAACTGTCTCAGTCCACTATGACAGTTTCACAAAAGAATCAGATTGGCCAGTAAATGACTCAAGCATTAGGCCCTGTGGTGGTGCCCTTTAATTCAGGAAGGTAAGGCTTTAGGCCAAATATGATACACTTGGATCTGAGGATGTGGGCCATAGGGAGAACTAGGGAAAGATCACAAGCAGAGAGGCCCCTGGGGTGATGGTCTTCAGGCTGCAGCAGGTAGATGAAGGGGTTCAGTGAAGGATGCTCAGGTGGAGTCCCTTGGGTTTGGTCCACCTAGTTTTGCTAGCTCTCTGTTCTCTAGGCATTGAGGTATCATAAGGGATAGAGTGATGGCCTTAGAGTCAGGATGATCTGAGTTTCTATCATGCCTCAGACACTTACTTAACCTTGCGATCTTGAGGGCAAGTCACTTAACTTTCCTCAGCTTCAGTTTCCTCAACACCTACTTCCTAGGGCTTGTCGTAAAGATCAAATGAAAAAAGATATATAGTGCTTTGCAAACCTTAAAGTGCTATATAAATTCTAGCTAATTAATTTTTTTTTTAATTTTCTATCCCTTCTCCTTGTTAATGTACGAGACAGCTGGGGATTGGCCCTTCCATACCAAGGAGGTTCATTGATACCTCCAAACCAGGGTAACTGGTAACTTCTCACACTAGGGTAGTGAGTAGAGAGCAGATACTCCATTGGGGCAGACACCTCATAAGGGAGATGAGAGGTCAACCAGCTTTATAGAGAGGTCTCAGTCAGGTGTGTCTGATTGTTTTCCCATCTTTCATGTTATTGAAAGGAGGATCTAGATCAGGGGTGGGGCCTTGAGTCTGGAGGGCCATGTGGCCCTCAAGGGTGCAGGCTTCCCACCCTTGCTTTAGAGAATGGCTGAGGAAAACCACTGCTGTAAAAGTAATGAAAAGTTTCCAAAAAAGGGAGGGCTGAGGAGGGTGTTATGTAGGAAGCAGGGAGTATGTGAAGAGCAGAGACAGCCTGACATAAGAGAGGGTAGGTCCATAAAACCAGAAAGGTTTTATATACTCCCTGGATGAATGTCAGCAATTGTGATGACATTCCTGAGGAAGGCAACTTTCTCCAGGACCTTGGGGAGAGGTAGTAGAAATGCCCAAGAAGGCACAGTCTGTCATTTTGTCATTGCCCTACTGCTCATTTCTTTTAGGCCTAATATCTAGTTTATCTTAAACAGAAGTCTATTTTCACAGTTGCTATGTTATAATTATAATAATAATTATTATTTAATGTGAAACTTTCCTGGACTCAACATGAAAAAACCCAAAGTAGAAATGACCAGAGAGAAAAAATGGGCATGGTTTTCAGGGTGGGGGCCTGTGTCTCTGCTGCCAGGGAAGGGCAGTCCTAAGCAGTTAGGGAATAAAAGGTGAGTGTTATTTTTAACCCGGGCTTTCCTGATGGAGCTACCTCCCCCAGTAGGGCACGGGGTGTTGATTTATTTTTAACAGCCCAGTGTGGAGGAAGCTGGGGCCACAACCAGGTTACCCAACCAGGTTGACAGGTTCAGTTCTCTGGGGCAGGTGAGGGACCCTGCATGGGAGGCAGGTTGGGATGGGAGAGCAGAGAACCAATGAGTAAAGACTCTCAGGAGTTGAGGTGGGAGGCAGACCAAGGGAGAGGTCAGAGGTGAGATGGGGCAGGATTGCAATAGTGAAATCAGGCAGAGTGAAACCTTAGGTACAGAAGAAACAGGGAAGGTAGGGGGCCTAAAGTACCAGGACATTAGAATGAAATAATTATATCAATGCAAGTGGCACTATCAGCCAATAATGATGGCTCCCTGAACAGGATGTCCATGGTCTCAGGCCATAGTGAAACTCCCTCCTCCACGGTCAAGAAGTAGAAAAAGTTAGGTTCTTTCAGAAGTCACTGGCTGTGAGCCTCTGTCTTCTATCTCCCAAGGAGAGCCCCTGAAGCTTTTTTATTTTATTATTTTTTAGCTTTTTGGAGGGGAAAAGGCAGGGAAATTGGGGTTAAATGACTTGCCCAAGGTCACATGGCTAGTAAGTATTAAGTGTCTGAGGCTAGACTTGAACTCAAGTCCTCCTGACTCCAAGGCCAGTGCTGTATTCACTGCACCACCTAGCCACCCCCACTGAAGCTTATTTAGAAACAGTCCTAAAACCTAGAGGTGGTGGTGGGTTTATTTTCATCATAGGTCCATTGATTTAGAGCTGGAAGGGACCTCAGAGGTCCCAACTTCTCATTTTCACAGAAGAGAAAACTCAGGCCTTTTTCCTTCAGAAAAGTTAAGTGATTTGCCCAAGGTCAGAGGCAAGATTTGAACCCTCTGACTACAAATTCAGTGCTCTTTTTCCTCTCCCACACTGCTGTGATCAACCAAGAAGGCTGGGAATAGGGTTCCATAGGAGCTATAAGGGTACGGTTGTGTGTGTACCCACAAAGATGGGTATGTATAATTCCTGTAGAGGGCAATGGGACACATATCCACTGGCTTTTGGGGGAGTCTGTCCTTCCCCTACCCCCCCTCCCCTAGGGTGAATAGATTTTGGATAGCCAAGGTCGAAGTCCTTGGAAGCTTAGGTCTAGGTCCCAGGATCAAAGAGATTTACATAATCTCTTTCAAGGAAGCTGTGTCTGCCTGCTCCTCGATCCTTCTCCAATTCCCCTATTGATTGCTGTGTAGAAGGGAAGTCTCCAAGACAGCCAGAGTGGCTGTTCCTCTGGATGAGGGTTAGTTTCCCCAGGTCCCACAGAGAGTGAGGAAGGGGTGGGGGTGAGGGAGGGGAGGGAAGGAACTGACAAGGTGCTTCCATCTTGACTCTGCCCATCTAATACTTGACCATCTCATGGGTCACATTTAAAAATAGTTTGGTGAGATGAATAGGAGGCATAAATTCCATTCTCTTCACAGTGATCATTCCTGATGGAAACAGGATACAGCCCTTGGAAATAATCCCAAATTCTAAACTCCTATATTTAGTAGGACCCCCTACATGCCACCTTTTCCACTTCCCCACCCAGATTTCATAGAATATAAACAGTGAAAGAAGCCTTGAGGCTCATATAGTCCAATCCCCCTGACCCTCTGCAGTTATATAGATAAGGAAATAAACATATAGGGAGCAAGGACTGCTGGGACAGAAACCAGGTGTCTCCTAGTTTTCAGTACAGTGATTCTTCCATACCGTACTGTCTCTCAAACTACCCCACACAGATGAGAATTGCTGAATTTCCAGGCTGTAATTTTGTTGTTGTTCAGTTGTTTTTAGTCACATCCAACTCTTCCTTTTGAGGTTTTCTTGGTAGAGATACGGGAGTGGTTTGCCATTTCCTCCTCCAACTCATTTTACAGATGAGGAAACTGAGGCAAACAGGCTTAAATGACTTGTCCAGGGTCACTCCGCTAGTAAGTGTCTGAAGCCAGAGTTGAACTTAGAAGATGAGTCTTCCTAACTCCAGGCTTGGCATTCTATCCACTGTGCCACTTAGCTGCCCCAGTACCTAGTTGTAATTAGCATGGGATAAAAAGAATTTTGCCCCTGGCTGCTGACATTGAGATGATGGTTATATTTCCTGTTTGGGACCTTTCTTTCTGCTATGATCACTGTCCATGCACGTTGCTTCCCCGAAACTCTGATAGCCCATGCCAAAAACCATCCATTGACTGGCACTGCCTCTATGGCCCTATCATTTGCCTCCCTTTTTCCAGAGCCTGCCTTTTCCCCAAATTCTAGCAGGCTCGAGGGTCAGATTTTCTGAGGAGTAGGGATGCCCTTTTCTCTGAATAACTGCACCCAGTAGGATGGTCTTCTGTACCATTAACACCTTTTCATACCCCTAACTCTTTCTGCTAGGTGATAAAAAGAATGACTATTGTTCTGCTGAATTTCTTCAGGAAGATAAATTTTATCCTAGAGTCATTCAACCCTCTGATCAATAGGAAAGTTCTTGGAAATTCAACTGTACCTTTCTTATTGTAATTTAGGATAATTCTGTCTTTGATCTGTCCTGAGATGGAGAGTTGTTCACTTGCCCCATAATATTAACAATAATTAATAATTTTAGAGTGCTTTGTAAAAGGCTTACAAAGCACTTTCCTCACAACTACTCTGACAGGCAAGTATTGCAAACTTATGCACAACCACCCTCTTCATTTTAGGGATGAGGAAATTAGGGATGAGAAAGGTTAAGTTACTTGTTCATGGTCACACAGATGGTAGGAACCAAAGTAGGTTCTCTGGTGTGAGTTCTCCCTGTATTCTAGGGCTTTGTCTCTCATACCTCATTACTTCTTTGGCCATTTCTTTGGATTCTGAGGCTTGAGATGGAACACAAAAGGTTTCACTTGCTGCTTGCTTGGATCTCTTCTTATGCCTCCTGTGTGGATTAGGTGATGCTGGAGAGGCTTTGGTGGGTGCTGAGGGGGATACCACCATCTACATTCCTCTAAGGGTCCCTGCTCTTTCTTCTTAAGTGCCGGGCTCACACCCCCACACAAAGCTTCACCCAAGGGTGACACTAGGGTGATAGTTTCAGGCAAAGTCCCTAGTATTGGCTGAGTAACTGGGGATCCAGCTGGAGGAGGGGTGGAGGGACAGGTCCAGCTAGTTCTGCCTCGTTGTTTATACATCACATTACCTCACACATCCCAACCACCTTGCTCCCCCGCCCCATTTCTGAAGGTGGCCAGCCTTTGAGCCAGCCTCTTTTTTCCCCTCCTCTCCTTGAGACACCAGAGTCCAGTACAACATGGATCTGCCCATCAGCTGAGCTGGGGAAGTTTCATCCCATCAGAAATCATGGAGGGGGACAACCACCCGGTAAGCTAGTTCTGGGAAACCCTGTTCAGCTAGTCCCTCCTAGGAGGTGGTTAGGCTCCCGGGAGGGTTTGGAAAGAAGGCCCAGAAGAAAGAGAATCATGTGGTTTCATTTGCCTTTTCTTTCTTTCTTCTTTGTTTTTTTCTCCCTTCCTCCCTTCCTCCCTCCCTTCCTTCCTTCCTTCCTTCCTTCCTTCCTTCCTTCCTTCCTTCCTTCCTTCCTTCCTTCCTTCCTTCCTTCCTTCCTTCCTTCTTTCCTTCCTTCCTTCTTTCCTCCTCCTCTTCCTCCTTCTCTCTCTCTCTCCCCTTCTCCCTTCCTCCCTCTCTTCTCTTTCTTTCCTTCTCCCTTTCTTATTCCCTTTCTTTCTCTCTCTCCTTTACATTTTGAATGTAGCCTTTTACATTTAATGACTACTTTAGATTAGAGATCTCCATCTCTTTTTGCTCAGGAAGTAGTTGATGAGAGAGAGAAGCCAGTTGGAGACTTGGGGTCTGGAGTAGCCAGGCTGGTGTGAGGGCAGGGTCAAGACTCCTCAATTTTCTGTAAATGCTACATACTATACTGTACTTTCTACCCTGTGGGTGCTCAGTCATTTCCAATTACTTGTCAGTCTGCCTTGATCACAGCCTTTCTGGGGTTTAGAGACTCATGGGAGGAAAAAGGACCTTTAGTGATGATGGTATTCATCTCTGCTTCTAGACATTTAACCCATTTCAGATAGATGTGAATCTTTCAAAACTTTTATAATTTTGAGGGAGGTTTCACAGTCTTCCTTGGCCACCCATTCTCTTACTTAGTAATCTTTGCTATTATAATGTTGGGAAGTTCTTTTTTTGTTGTTGTTTAGTAGTTTTCAGTCATGTCTGATCCCTTTTGTGATTTTGTTGACAAAGATATTCAGTGGTTCACCATTTCCTTCTCCAGCTAGCTTTACAGATAAGGAAACTGAGGCAAACAGTGTTAAGTGACTTGTCAAGGTCACACAGCTAGTGAGTGTCTGAGTCTGGATTTGAAATCAAAAAGTTGAGTCTCCCAGATTCTAAACCCTGCGCTATATCCACTGAACCACTTAGCTGCCCTGTTCTTTCTTATACCTGACCATAATCCCTCCTGCTGTATTGTAAGCTTCTTTCTTCTGTTCTGCCCTCAGTCACTCTCTCCTCTATGTAAGAACTTCTCATAGACTCCAGAGGATCTCAGATCTTGAGCTAGAAGGAACCTCAGAAGTCATCTAATGCAAACCCTCATTTTACAGATGAGGAAACTGAGGTCCAGGGGGCGTTAAATGATTTGCCCAAGGTCTCACAGCTAGTCATCAGGATTTGAACCCAGGTTTCTGCCATCAGTGCTCATTCTACCAAACCACTCTGCCCTAGGTACTTGAGGTATTTTTTCAGACTTCAAAATATTTGTGATATCTTTGTGATTACTCTCTCTGCAATGCTCTTTGAGCTTTAGGAGATGATGTTTGAGAATTGCTGTAGGGAAAAAAAATCTAGCTACTTCACTACCTGGTGGCCCACAAACTGGTGATAAAGCTTGTATTGATTAAATACCTACTATATACCAGGTACTTTACAAACTCTCATTTGATCTTTATAACAACCTTGTGAATAATCATCCCTATTTCATAGGGAAGGAAACCAAAGGGCAGAGAGAAGTTAAGTAATATGCTCAGGGTCACACAGCTCTAAGTGTCTGAGGCTAGATTTCAACTCAGGTCTTCCTCACTCCAGGCCCAACACTCTGGTCTTCGTACCACCTAGGATGACAAGCACCCCATTGGGCCTGGTCTTTTAGGATTGATGGAACCTGCCAGAACCTTTGAGAGCTCTGGATCACCTTCATTCCATAATGAGGCAGTTGAGGAGGGAGAGGGGAACCCAGAGGCCTTTGGTAAATGATACCTCAGTCTTCTCTTCTCCATGTGACATCATTCCAATTCCATGAAACTTCCCTGGGGTATATTTCCCATCCCTATAGCCCTCCTCTGGGGGCTCCTCACATTTCTCACATATCTCTTCATTCATATAGGAGGTCCTGGGACTCTAAGAAGCCAATGCCGATTTTAAAGGGAAGGTTTATTCTATGTTTCACTTCTCCTTATGCATGTGGGGTGTGCTAGTGCCAGCTCAGACCAACCTGAGAAAGCCCATTGTTAAATTTTCAATGTGAACATTTAGACCCCAGAAATGGTCAGTTTCTATAAATCAAGCCTTGATTTATTGTTTTGTTGATTATCTAGATATAAGAAAATGTTAATAATACGGATTAAATTTCAAAGGGCGTGTTCATACACTCCCTTCCTTCTCTAAGCCTGGGTGTTAAACATTCATCAGAGCACCACTGTATTGTTCTGTAAATGTTGCTTGACCTCAGCAGTTCAGCAGAAGGCTCAGAGAATGAAGACTAGAGGACTGGAGAAATGATAAGCATTTATACAGCATTTTAAGTTTTGTAAAGTGCTTTACTCCCATCATCCCATTGGAGCCTCACAACACCCCTGATTCCAGAGGCACAAAGCTGATTTGGAGTTGGTTTGCTATTCACTCTGACTCTCAGATCATTTTCTACCATACTTGTGCAGTCTTTCCCTTTAGTTTCCCTGGCTATATTTCCCCTCTTCCCTCTCCACCCCAACTCTGGGTAGGTATCTTCTTGTCCATAATGAATCGTGTTTTGTTTACTTTTGTCCTCTCCTCCAATTTGCTGAGTTCATCTTGGAGTCCCATGCCTTCAGTGCTTATTCAGTTGGATGACTGGAACTTGCTAATCACTTGCCAATAGATGCCCAAAGGGTGAGAAAGGGGCAGGTCTGGGATGTAGGAGAGCTGGACTTGGAGGTTTCGTGACACATGTTTGCTTGGTGAGTGTGACCTTGGGTCAACATTTGCTAAGGACACTCATTTCTAACATGGAAGAGCTGAGAGTGGGATTTTTCTTGTTGGTAGAAGAATGGTGACTAATGAACAATTAATTTCTAGGTGCCCTGTGGTGTGGCAGGTGCCCCTGAGTGACAAACTTTCACTCTTGAGGTGAGCAATTTTAAACCACCGTTCCTTCCTCTGTGGTTTCTGAGTTCATCCCTTCATTTGGTGTGATGCCTCCCCACTGGATAGTATTCCAGGGCATTTGGAGGCAGGGCTCAGTCTGGAGGCTTATGCTGGTGAGGTAGAGGTTAGGGAAGAGCAGAGATAACCAGTCATCTCTAAGCTTTCCATACTTCATTGTGTCCTGCTAGAAACACAAGGACAGTCTTAGGTATTCACTCTGGCAGTAGGGAAGCTGGTGGCTTAAAAAGATTGTTGTCTTAATGATGGCCATTTATTGTATTTCCTCTGGAGCCTCCAGGGATAATGTGGAAGAGGAGATGGGAAATCACCTTCCCTTCTGTATTGAAGGAAGGAAAATGGGAATTTTCAAATGTCAAAGAATTGGATTGGCCTTCCAAAGATAAACAATTTAGAGTTGAAAGAGGCCTTAGTTTAATCCCCTCATTTTACAGATAAGGAAACTGAGACCAGAGGATTTAAGTCACTTGCTCAAAGTGCATCTGCCACACAAGAGAGTGAGTGACTTATCCAGGATGTGAACGTATCTCTTCTGACTCCAAAGTCATTGCCCTTTCTACTATGCAGTAGAAACTTCCACTCATAGGGTAGATTTTATTTTAATGGTCTGTGTGTCATTTAGTCTAACTCTTTCATCTGACTGATGAGGAAATTGAGGCCTAGAGAGGCCTTAAGTGGTCTGTTGCAGGCCAGGCAGGTAGTAAGGGAAAAAATATAAAAGTCTGCAAATCGAGTTTTTGCATGTAAACTATAATTTAATACATGAGATGAACTAGATATTCAAACAAACTACTGCAAACCATGTTGTTAAGCAAAAACTTCCTTTGTAAAGTGAGCATTTTGACTCCTTGATGTACCCTTAGACATTTATTAAACACCTACTTAGGGCCAGGTCCTGTGCTAAAAGTTGAGAATACAAATATGAAAAGAAAAAGATAGTCCCTTCTTTCAAGGAGTTTATAATCCGAGGAGTAAAGGTAATACACAAAAGGGATCTGAAAAGGGGGAGGGGAAGGTGCCCTCTGAGGGGGCATGGTGGAAAAAACCAGGAAGTCCTCATTGGTGCAGCCAGGCGAGAAATAAATTGTTTGTCCTGAGCCCCCTACTTAAATGGAGGTTTTGGTGTTCATGGCTCCACCCTCCAATCAGAAGGCTGTGATGAGTTATGAGGACCAAGGCTAATTTGATCTTGCAGGATGATGAGGTTTCCCAATGATGACATTCCTGGGCATGGTGGAGAAGTGGGTCAGAGGAGTCCCAAAGTAGTACAGCTAAGTGGTTAGGAAATGGTCCATGGATTGGGTTTTGCATCCATCACTTCAGGTTACAACCTGCCTACACTTCCTCATTTTGTATAATTCTTAATTCTTGGCCATATCCTTCCATAAGTCCACTTTGTGAGATATACCCAAGGTATTGGTGGCCTTCCTTTGGTTCTTCCAATACTGGCAGGGGGCAGTGCAAGGCTGGGGATGTCTGCCTGCTCTTCCTCATTCTTCTTCATGGCTGGTCAGCCCCCTTTTCCCAATATGTGTGACCTTGGTGATGAATTTGATGTCTCTTCTCATACCCTGCTAACAGCATCCTTAGTCTTGCCATCCATCTTTTTACTGCTTTTTGGGCCTTCTTCAGGTTTCATTTCTCTTTAAAGAATAACCACTACTGGGCAACTAGGTGGTGCAGTGAATAGAGCACCAGCCCTGGAGTCAGGAGGACCTGAGTTCAAATATGGCCCAGACCCTTAACACTTACTAGCTGTGTGACCTTGGGCAAGTCACTTAACCCCAAATGCCCTGCCTTCCCCCTCCAAAAAAAAGATCCACCCCCCAAAAGAATAACCACTCCTAAATTAATCTGTTTTCAACAATCAGTTTTTCTTATATCAAGCATTCTTAAAACAGGACATTCCTAAACATCACCCTAATAACACTTAGACTGTAGGCCTGGGGTGGGGTGGGGTGGGGTAATGACTGGAGATACTCTTCCAGGAGCAGGTCTGGAACACTACCAAGATGTCAGACCACCAAATAGATAAAGCTTGGTTTAAGCCTATTGCTGTGGCTCCCTCCCTACTCTCCACTTCCCCCAGAGTAATAGTTAATGTTTTTATAGTGCTTCAGGGTTTACAAAGAGCTTTACATATATAATCTCTGTTGATCCTCAAGTCAACCCTATGAAGTGGAAATCTAGATTTGATGTCAGGAAAAAAAGACTTCCTCTCCATGAGAGCTTTTGGAGCTATCCAGAATGGCTTTTCTTAGGAGGTAGTGGGTTCTCTGTCTCACACTGGGAATCTTCTTGGGGGGTATAGCTTATATTAGATAACTTTTGAGGATCCTTCCAACTCTAAAATTCTGTCATTCTAAGTGGGTATTATTACTTTTATTCCAATTTTACAAATGAGGAGACGGAGGTTCAGAGACTAGATGATCTGACCATCATCACCTAGCTAGTACATGTCCCAGATAGGATTCAAACCCAGAACTCCTTGAGTACCAGTCCAGTGGTCTCTTAGATGTTCCATGTTGCCTCTCTCATAAAGTACACAAAATATAGGTTCTTCCCAGGCTGTTGGCCACATACTTGGGAGAGCTAAATCTTGGGTTAGCTTGATGGAAGATCCCTGGGTTTGATACTGTCAGTCATATGCAGGTATCTCCCTTAGGTTGCAGGCTCTCCTTCTCCCCAGTGCATTCATCCTTTTGCACTAAATACCAGTGTAGGAGTTTTTTTGTGTATGTGTGTGTTTGTGTGTCTATGTGTAGGTGTATGATTCCTAGGGTGACGTCTGGCAATTCTGATTTGTGTAACAATTAAATGGCTTGTTGTCTTGAAATGTAGCTTCCCCTTTGTGCAGCAATATTGGGGGTGGATGTGACAATCCGAGACATGCAGGAAGCTGTTTGGGGGGGGGTGGGAAGAGGATGAGTACCAGGGCCAGAGAACAGGGGCAGTCTGGCTCCCTGGGACTTGGAGGGCTTAATCCCACTGTATTCAGCCTTATGGGTGATGGTGACAGCACTGGTGATGGTGACATGCTTGACTCCACTCTGGGAGCGGGGGATGGGAGGAGATGGAAACAACCGTAAAGGATTGACATTTTAATCCCTGTTTGCCTTCTACTATGGGGGAGCAGGCCCTGTGCTCTTTCTGAAGGGAAGGAGGAGAGAGGGCACTCTGTCCCGTGCTGTGAAAGCATGGCAACGTTCCTGGTCTGGGCTAGAAAGACTCAGCTGGCTGAGTCAGTTGTCTTGAGGGTATTGTATGTTTCTGGTAGTGAGCACCAAGAGAAAAACTGTAATTCAATCCTGTCTGATCCAGTGCAATCTAGTACAACCCAATCCAATCCAACCCAACCCAAACCCAACCTAATTTTGCTTGTCTTTCCACAGTCAAAGGGCTCCATCCACTCACTGTAGGGAATGGCAGGTCTTTCTGGGGCCCTTAGGGCTTCCAGCAGAGGAGAAAGTTCTCTTTGCCCCCCCTTTCCTCTGCATCCATGGTTGAAGAGGGGTCAAGGTCGAAGATGCTGATGTTCCTTATATCCTTTTATCTCTTCAGGGAGACAATAGGACCTTCAGCAAGGCACTGGTGGCTGGTCTAGGAACCTGGCTTCTGGGTGTTACATTTCCACGTGTGAGTGCTAGGGGGAAAGGGACAATACCCAGTGGGTTGGCCATATGCAGCTGCCCTGGTGTATGACTGTGTCTCTGTTAAAGCACAGACACCAAGTCCCAGGAGGTGCCCTGGCGGGGCCTCTCCAGCCCTGGCATCTGTTCTGAGGCTTCTGGACCCTCAGACCCCTGGTACCAGAGAGGTGTCTCACTATGAGAAGGATCTATTCCCGGCAATGAGATGCAACATTGTACTCCCAGAGGAATTCCCCTTTTCTCTCTGTGCAACTGTTTCCCCCCCTCAACCTGCCTCCGCACTAGCGAGTAGGAGTTTCACCGGAGGGAGGGCAGCAGTGGTCTCAGAGCCCTAGGAGAGACAATTGTGGGTGTTATTAACAAGATAGTTCAGGAACTCCTCCCTTCTACCCAGGGTATTTCCCATTAGTATATCAGTCCCTAATACTCCATTAAGCATAACCAGAACATTTACTAAAGTCTAAAACAAACACACAATAGTTACATAACATCCCACTCATAAACCTGAATCATGCTCTCCCACCAATGCACTTAGTGCCTGTTGGGAAGAGAGGGCATGCATTTAAGGCGCCAGGGTAGTAAGGCACACATCCAGGGGATTCCTGTAACCATGGTGGCACAGAATTCTGGAACTAAAGATGTTGATAGCGCCATACTCTTAGGGACATCTAATTTACCTGATGAGTGCTGGGCTAGACAAGCACACACCTGCCTAGGCACATCTGCCATATGACTCTAGCTGTCTGAATGCTTCTCTGATGCTAAGTTTCACTGTTTTTAGCGAGGCCTAATCCTAGACAAGATGTAGCATCTATCACCTCCAGCCTCTGACTTAGCTGTCGCCTGCAGCTGAAGTAGTGTTACATTCCCTTTGGAAAAAGCAGTGACATTTATCTTAATATTGGCACCGTTCCGTTGGCAGACTTACCCACTTTGCCACAACAATGTTCATGCAATGCAGAGAGATCTCTTCTATCTTTCTTCTTATTCTTGTCAGTTGCTGTAGGAACCAAAGTGTCCTCTTTACTCCTTCTTCTCAGCATCCAGTGGCAGATGAGAGAGTAAAGTATATCCTTTCAAACCTGCCAGATGCAGTTCAACAATGCTACCTCAGAACAGAGGCAGCCACTGAACAGTGGCTCAGTGGATAAAGTGTTGGGTCTGGAGTCAGAGTGAGCTGAGTTCAGATCCAGCCTCAGACACTTATTAGCTGTGTGACCCTGAGCAAGTCACTTAACCCATTTGCCTTAATCCACCGAAGAAGGAAATGACAAACCTCTCCAGTATCTTTGCCAAGAAAACCCAATAGCCAGTAATGACGTGCTATGGTCCTCAGGGTCACAAAGAGTCAGAGATGACTGAACAACAAAAACGACAACATCTCAGAACATGCAGATATAGAATAATATAGTGAAATAAATATTAGATAGGGAGTCAGAAGACTTGGGTTCAAATTCTACCTCAATAGCTGCTTTTCTTCCAAATACTGAGGCAGACTAATGTCCCAGACAAGTAAAGAAGAGTAACCCCTCCCCAATCCCTTACATTTAATCATTCATGTTCTCTCACCCTGCCCCCCACCCCCCTCACCTGTGAAGAGACTCAGGAGCAAAGTATTTCTGTTCAAAGCTAACAAGTCTGCAGGGAACCGAACCTACAACCTCATGTCATTAGCCCCATGGTCTAACCAATTATCTAATAAGACACAAATGCAGACACTGGCTCTGGAAGCAGAGGACCTTGGCTTAAATTTCACCTCTGACACTACCTTTGTGATTTGGTAATTATATTGAAATATAGTTAACAAAATATTTTTAACGAGTTCAAATACCCTAGGTTAGGAACTTTTATGCTAGATGATTGCTAACATTGTTATTTGATAGATGTTTGCATTTCCTCCTTCCATCTCTACATGGGGACCGCCCAAGTGGTCAGGACTGGGGATGGAGGGTGTCCCCATAAAGAGGAGGTATATTCTAATCCTACCATCTACCACTGGCTCGTCAGTTTGCCTAGAATAGATCCAAGGATTGTAGTAGATGTCCCCACCCCCCTCCCAATATGAATCATTGGTATATGGCAGCCAAGAAGTAAGTGCAATCTTAGGCTGAGTTAAAAGCAGTTCAGGGCTCAGAAAGAGGCCGGTGATGGTCCCTTGGTTCTCTACACTGTTCAGACCACATTTTAGGATGCACATAGACAAACTCAAGCCATTATCATATCAGGAGAGGATTTGAGAATTTAGAGGCAGAAGGAAACTCTGGGGTCATATAATATGATCCCCTCAATTTTATAGAAAAGGAAACAGATGTGGAAAGTAGGAAATAGTAGAGTTAGGATCCAAACCCAGCTCCAAATCTGCTACATGGGTGGTGTCAAACTCAAATGGAAATGGATCCCAGCGGGTCACACATCGACTTAGAAAATCACAAACTAACATTATCTATGTTGTATTTTTATTTATATCTTATTTCCCAGTTACATTTTAATCTGGTTCAGCCTACACTAGGGAGTGTTGTGGGTCATATCTAACACCATTGTATGCCTCTGCCATGCTATAACCTCTTCATCTTTTTCCTTATGAGCAAAAAAGTATGAGGCAACCCCTTGTACACAGTGCAGAAAGTGTTACACAAAGTCCTTGCCTCTTTTGTTTAGAGGCAACGTGGAGAAAGCAATGGTATCAGGTGAGAAGACCTGTGTTCAAATCTGGCTATGTGACTTTATTATCTGTGTGACCCTGAGCAAAGTCACTTAATCTCCCTAGGCCTCCTTTTCCTCAACTGTAAAATAATAATAAAAGCATTTATGTAGCATTTTAAGGTTTGCAAAGCACTTCACAAATATCTCATTTTATCCTCACAGCAATTGTGGAAGGGCAAACAAGGTTAAGTGACTAGCCCAGGGTCACATAGCTAGGAAGTATCTGAGGCTGGATTTGAACTCAGGAAGGTCAGTCTTTCTGACTCCAGGTCTGGTACTCCATCCACTGCACCTCCTAGCTGCCCACAATCTGAGCATTAGTATCTCCATTTTATAGGTGAAGAAATGAAGAGGTCAAGAATCTTGCCCTTAGTCATATAGCTATTAAGTCTCATGGCTAGGAATGGGTCCCGTGTCCTCTGACTCCAAGACCAGTGATCTTTCTACTTTAGCCCAGTTGCCTTTTTAGGTAAAATCAAGGGGCCTTATAGGGCTTATAGTCTAATAAGGAGTTATGATACATGCACAGATAGGTATATTCATAATCTAACTTGACTAGTGAGTTATCAAGGCCCTGAATATGTATTTGGGGGAGGTTCCAGGACTAAAAAGTAATTAGGAATCTAGGAAATTTATGGGAAATTCTGTTGGTGTTCCGGTCCCAGGCAAACGAGAATGAAGTCTTCACTCTTTGCTCAGAAGGCACAAGAGCAGGTAACTATGGGGGGCCTGCAAGTCCCCAGGAAGTGCGGAGAGTTCAGCGATCTGTTTGCTCCTTCTTCCCTGGTAAAAGCAGAAAAGCTCCAGGTTACCAGTATAATAGCAAATTACCAAACTAGCCCTGTGACCTTGGGCAAGTTACTTAACCCCAATTGCCCTCCAAAAAGCAAAAAAAAAAAAAAAGGCAAATTATCTCTTAAAGGAAAATCTTCTCTCAAAGATGCACTAGGCTGAAAATTAAGAATTTTAGTCCTGGTTCAGCTACTTGGGCAATGCCTTCATTTCTTTCTTTTTCTTTCTTGCTTTTTTTTTTTTGCTTGGGGGGGGGGAGGGAAGGTAGGGCAATTGGGGTTAAGTGACTTGCCCAAGGTCACATGGCTAGTTTTTTGTGTTACGTGTCTGAGGTCAAATTTGAACTCAGGTCCTCCTGACTCCAGGACTGGTGCTCTATTCACTGTGCCACCTAGCCGCCTCCAAACCTTCATTTCTTTATGGGTAAAATGGGAATGATATTCCCTTTTTATCCCACAGGGATAAATAAGGATCAAATGAAATCATTTATTGTGAATGCAAGTGCTTTGAAAAGCACCAAGCCCTGTGGATATGGAAGAGATTTCTCTGTTTTCTCTTAGTGTTTCTTCTCTCTTTGCTATTCTCTGGGTGGGGGTGGCGGTGAGGGATGCCAGGGGGGAGGCAGGAATCAGGCAATCTCCTCAGGTATGGGAGGGGTGCAGGGGTCACTGTCTCTGAGGAGGAGGGGAGAGAGAACTCAGGAAAGCTGTTGTAGGGAATAGAGGTGGAAATGGGGATGGAGAATGGGTGGGCAGGACCTTTCAGGCTAGGGAAGAGAGGTCCTCTCTGTCCCTGAGGCCTGGAAGGAACCAGAGGACCCATGCCTATTCTCCCCCTTCATTATTCTTTCCAGAACCTCTTCCTTCCCCTGTCATGGTTCTGAGAGAGCTCAGTGGAATCAAGTTCCAGGCCTAGGATTTACTAGCGGTGTGATTATGAGCAAGTTATTTAATCACTCTGAGCTTCTGCTGCTTCATCTATAAAATGGGGATGATAAACCTTGCATTACCTACCCATGAAGGTTTGCTTGCAAGGAAAGCACTAGAGAAAATTGAATGGTTGTTATTATTAGTAACACTAATTATTAATCATATTATTAATCATACTATCATATTAATATGAATCATATCATCAGCAATACTAATTCGTATTAGTAATAATATTAATAAAACAACTAATAACAATCAAATTTTCTCATCTTTTCCCATGGAATTCAAATAGAAATGGTTCCAGGGCAAGTCGTTATCCTGTTATTATAATTTTTTATTTAATATTCTGAGGACAACTGTACAAGTGGCTAAAATAACTGGTTTGGTTTTTTTTGTAAGTTCAATAAAAGTTTTAGGTTATAAGTTTATCTTTTGTAGGTTCACTAAAAAATCCAGAACTATATAATAATAATAATAATAAGTAGTAGTAGTAGTAGTAGTAGTGGTGGTGGTGGTGGTGGTAGTGGCAAGGTGGCAATGTTGGGTAATGGTGGTGATAGTAGTGGTGGTGGCAGTGGTGTTAGTGGCCATAGTGGTGGTAGTTCAGGTGTTGTTCATAGTTTTACTGGTAGTAGAGATTTGTAGGTTGAGTAGGAAGAACCATGACCTGAAATATGGATTATAGCTTGAGGATACTTTTACCTTAGAGAGTTTCTTTTAGTCTAATTACTTGTCATCAATAAACTGTGCCACAGAGAAGGTGTAGATGCCACAAAGCTGGGAAGGCTAGCAGACACATTGGATGACGGTCAAGATCCAAAAGCATCTCAGCAGTCTGGTACAATGGGTTTAATTATGTCTTGCAGCTGAGACCTCCTATATATGTTGTCTCTTCCAGTAGAATGTGAGCTCCTTGAGAGCAGAGACTATCTTGCTTTTTTATTTATATCCTCAGTTCTTCACCCAGTATTTTTCACTTAATAAGTTCTCAGTAAATACTTTTTCATTCAGTCATTTTTAAATGAGCTCCAGTGGGGATAAATGTAAAGTTCTAAAAAGGTTTAAAAAATCAACCTCAGAAATATAGGATATGGCTAGTAAGGCTAGTCAGGGGTTTGCCTGGAATAGATCTGGGGGATTTTAGTGACTGCCCCCCCCCCTTCCCACAATATGAATCATTGGTATATGGCAGCCAAGAAGTAAGTGCAATCTTAGGCTGAGTTAAAAGCAGCTCAGGGCTTAGAATGAGGCCAGTGATGGTCCCCTGGTTTTCTACACTGTTCAGACCACATTTGAGAACCACATTTTAGGAAGGTCATAGACAAACTCAAGCCATTACAGAGAGGACAACGAGGAAAATTAAGGACCTTGAGATCCTGCCAAACAAGGACTGGCATGGTTTTAGGAATGAGAGATAGTTAACTTTTAGAAGAGACCACTAAGAAGGGGCACGATAACTGTCTCTAAGTACAATCGTGGAGAATAGGGATCAGATGTGTTCTACTTGGTGTAAGAGGCTAGGACCAGGAATGATGAGGAGAAGTTTCAGAGAAGTCCATTGATAGACTTAGGCTTAACTTAAATAAAACTTTCTAACAAATAGCACTGCCCACAGTAGTGGGATGTAATGGGTTTCCTTATCATTAGAGGTCTTTAAAAAGGTGTTAAATGGCTTGTCAGGGTTTCTCTAGAGGGCATTCCTGTTCAGCTACACATTTGGCTAAATGACCTCTGAAGTCCCTTCCAACCCTGAAATTCTCTCAGTTCGTGAACTCATGTTTATATGTGGTAGAACTGGGACTTCAACCCAGGCCTTCAGACACCAAATTCTGGGCTTTCCCACGCCTCTCCACAGATGTCTTATTTGCTGTGTGACTTTGGGCAATTTTGTTTGCTTTCTTGAAGTCTGGAAAAAAGAAAAAGAATCTACAGGTCTTCCTTCGGACTCCTAATTCAATCTCCCTACTTTCATTCAAAGGTGGCTTTCATTGCCACCTTTGGTTGTTGCAACAACCTCCCTGCCTCCATTCTTTTGTTTTTTTTTTTTTTTGGCTGTTAAATGACAGAATGATTCATAGTAGCTCATATTCATAGAACACTCTAAGATGGACAAAGCTCTATCTCTCTCTACGTAGGGGACAGAACACCGAACTTGAACATGGGAGATTTGGGGCTTGAATCCTAGTTCAGACTCTAAAACTAAGATCTCTCTGTGACTGTAGGCAAATCACTTGATAGCTCTGAGTCTCAGTTTCCTCATCCACAAAAGGGGAATAATAATACTCTGACACGACTTGCCCCACAGGGTTGCTGTAAAAAAATAATTTTGTAAATTGTAAAATGCTATGAAAGGGTGAATGTCGTGTAGTAGAAAGAGTCATGGATTTGTAGTCAGAAACCTAATTGCTATTTAGCGACTTGTGATCCTAGGCAAGGCACTTGAAGACTTTGTGCCTCAGTTTCCTTCTCTGTAAAATAAAAGGGGGATGGTGTTGGTTAGATTAGATGATCTCTAAGGTATCTTCCAGCTCTAAATGCTATGATTCTATGATTATCATCAGCCTGAATATCCAGGGGGGTATTCTCTTGGCCCTTGCAGTTTTTCTCAGGAAAGGGTTATTTTAATAGTCCCACTAGAAGTATCTTCCCTCATCTAGACCTCGGAAGATGCTGGCCTCACCCTCAAGTCTACTTCCTGGGCAAATTGTCTGACTTGTTCTCCACACATAACATTCCATCTCTTTAATTTTGCTCAGACTGTCACCCCTCCCTGGAAGGCTCTCCCTCTTCACCTCTTAGAACACCTTGCTTCCTCCAAGGCCCAACTCAAGAGGCCCCTTATGTGCACTCCTTTCTTCAAATTCCTTTGGGTTTTCTTTGAGGAGTGGGGGATGGGAGGGATGAGTCTGAACTTTGGATTTCATAAATGGAGGGAACTTCCAGTGTGGAAACTTCTTCTACCAATGCAGATTGGCAACTTCTCTGCAACTCAAAGTCTGAGAGTTGCCTGGGACGAAACGGAGGCTTAATGATTTGCTCAACATTGTATAGCCCGTATTTGTCAGAGGCAGGATTTGTACCTGGGTCTTCCTGATTCTTTTTATATTTCCTTTGTATATATTTTGTGTACATACAAAGAGAGGAGGCATGGTATAGTGGTTGAAAAGTTAACCTTAGTGTTAGAAAGACCTGGGTTCAAGTCCCACTTCTGACATATACTACTTGGTTGATCCTAGGTAAGTCAACCTCTCAGAGTCCTAGGCAATGCTCCAAGACCAGGAAGTTTTGTCATCCGGCATGTAAAGCCTAATTTGTGTACATGTTGATTCATCTTGTAACAGGGGCTCTTAACCTTAGGGGAGGGGGTCCCATAAACTTAAAATCTTTTTGATGACTATTTTAATATAATTGTAATCCTATATGTTTTAATTTTATCCATGTAAAAACATTAATCTGAGGAGGGGTCAATAGGCTTCACCAGATTGTCAAAGGTGTCTATGATACAGGGAAAATGAATAACCCCTGTTTTAGAATGTAAGCTCCTTAAGGGCAAGGACTGTTTTGGTTTTTATCTTTGTATTCCTAGAATCTAACAAAGTACCTAGCACAATTTTGTTGTTGTTCACTTGTTTCAGTCATGTTCAATTTTTTTGTGACCCTATTTGGGGTTTTCTTGGCAGATACTGGAGTGGTTTGACATTTTCTTCTCCAGTTAATTTTACAGATGAGGAAACTGAGGCAAACAAGGTTAAGTGACTTTCCCGAGATGTCTGAGGCCAGATTTGAACTCAGAAGACAAGTCATCCTGACTCCGACCTTCCCACCCCCACCCCCTGTCTCTGCCTGGCACAAAATGCTTACTCAATAAATTGTTTTGAGTGAATAGATGGATGAATGAAAATGCCTAGGGTCCCCAGAGATGGATCTAGTATGAGCTATCCCTGGGGGCAGGGTGGGAAATATGTCAGAACTCTGGCCAAGATACTGGAATCTCACCAACCCCTACTAGATTCCAGTGGAATGCCAACTGAGGAAGGACAGGAGCTGTTTTTGTTTATTTTTTTCTTTTCTCTCTGTATACCTCCTGCTCCTAGGACAGACCTCTGCATATTGTAAAAAATAAACATTTGTGGCATTGAATTCTACATCTTTATTGAGGAAGGAAGAAGAGACTTGGTTTGATTAATGTTGCTCTAGCTTAGAGCTCAAGAAAGATTTCCCTATTGGGAGGAATGCCAAGTACTAGAAGATAAGAAGAGGAAGGCTGTGGAATCTCATTAAACAAATATTCATTATCAGGCATCCCCTGTGTGCAAAATATGAGGTTTCCTAGGTGGGTCCTACAAACTAGATCACTCCGAGTACTTTCTGGAACAGTTTGGGTGTGGTCCCACCCCAAGAACCATGTCTGGGATGGAAATCCTTGAAACCACCCCTCCTAACTAAGGATTTCATAGAATGTTAGAACTGGAAGGGCCCTGGGAGATCATCTGGTTCAATCCACTCATTTTACTTATGAGGAAACTGAGGCCCAGAGAGGTTGAGACTTGCCCACAGCTGGTCAGGGGCAGAGCAGGGATTTAAACCCTGGTGTTCTGAATCCAAAGCCACTCCAGTCCACCCCAGCTGCCTCCTCCCTCTGTGATTCTATTCTCCTTCCACTATGTCCCTGTTAGGGAGAGATAGCTCTCTCATAGGGGAACTCTCTCACTTAGGTTTTTCTTTTGTAATCTGGGGGAGCTTTGCTTGAGTCCTTTACCAAAGGGGATTCTGCAAAGGGAGGTGGCCAATGTCTGTGCTTTCTTCCAATGGTGCTCCCCCCACCCCCTCACATCCCAACAGCTTTGCACAGCAGGCTGCCTGCTCTTCTGTGGTCAGGAGTCCCCCAGCATGGCTACCTTTACCCAGAATTGGGTGTTGGGAATTCCAGAGTTGGGGCAGGGTCAGGACCCTTGTCTCTTGTTCTTAATTCTTCTCTCCCATACTTGTTCTCTTCCTCTCTTCCCCTCCCTGCCCCTCTTTATATACATACTTCATTCCCAGGACAGGACCTCATTCCTGGCATATTGCCTCCACTCTCCAGGCCTGGGAACATTTCACAATGAGCAACAGGAAACTAGGAGTTTATTTTTTAACCTCCTAGTTCTGAGGATAATGCAGTTCTTCCTCTGGTTAGCTAAGGCCAGAACTATAGCTATATGGGGTCCAACTTCAGCATGGCCTTTCCTACCATCTTCCCTTTTAGGGAAAATGGGACAGTCTTGGTAACTTTGTCGCTTACTTACCTAGCTTACTTCTGGGCCTGTCACCTCTACTTCCTGCTGGGGCCAAGGCATTGGGCAGAGAGATATTTTAAACCTGCTTATTTGCTAGAGGAAAATGACCCTGGAGGGAAAGATGAAGAAGTTCTTTTGAGGTCTTTCTCACCCCCTTCATGTAGTTTCTCCAGAATGGAATTCTTGGGGTGAAAGGAGACCCAGGGTGACAGGAAGAAATAAAGGAGAGACCACTGGAGAATCTCCTAAGTCAAAGGATCAGAGATACTGTTACTCTCCCCTCCCCCAGCCCCCAAATGCCTGACTTGTATTTTGGTGGACAGTTCAGAGAAGATTCTGTATGTTCTCCTTTCTCCCCAAGACCAGCGGAAGGCTCACATCTTGGATACAGAGAGGAAGGGGGTCAGAGCAGGCTGGGCAAATGCCTGTAGTGTTTGGCCACTGGGCAGAGGTTTCTGGGACTCTGGCAAAACTATTTCAAGGGTTAGTCACTATTCCATAGCTAATGATTTAGGTGATTATGAAAATCGGAGGGTGAAAATGTATGGGGGCAGCACAGATCCTTCCCATGTGTAAATCTTGAGAAGGTTTCACTGTGAAGATTTCTGCAAATCCAGTCTAGTTTATGAGAGCAAAACCCAAACCAGGATGGGAAAACTGTGATTATGTCCTCTCTCTGGGAGAGTTTGCTTCTTCATCCACGTGGTCCAGAGACTGGTTTGCACCTGCCTCACACATTGCAATACCTCTATAACCCATCCCCCATCCCCTGGGGAAGGTGGGACTTCAGAGAATTTGAGGGAGAAAGGTCCTTTTCCCAGTGTGACCTATTCCTCATGTCTCTATGAGAGCTGAGGATGAAGGCAAGTGGAGGAAAAGTTTCTAGAGCTTGATTGTGGGTCCCAGACTGTCCTTCATGCTGTAACACTCTTCATCTCTCCTCACTACTCCAACTTTGTTTTACCCCAGGTGACAAATCCCCACTAAGCAAATCCTCCTGTCCTCAGTGGGTCGATGGATTGATGATCAGCTGCAGTTGGCAAAAAATATTTCTAAGTACTTCAAGCCAGACACTCATGAGACTAAAACAGAGGAATGAAATAAGCATTTATTAAGTGCCTACCATATGCCAAGTGCTTGTAATGTTAATGGGATTTAAGATCTTCCCCCTCATTGACAGGCCTCCTGTGGAGTCCAGTAAGGAAGCTTGCTTGTAGGAAAGCTTTCACACCTTTTGCTAATTTGTAATTAACCACTGCAGCAGGATATACTCTGAACTGGTATTTTGCTTTGAGGGCTTGCTTATGAGAAGGATCTTATGATTACCTGGTGGAGACTCTGAGTGGCCAGATATTCAGAGCTCCCTGACCGCTCAGATGTAAAGGCTGTCTCGGTCCAAGGATGTATATAAAGCGTATGGCAATATTGCTTTGATTCAGGCAGAGCCCTGTCTGTAGATCTCTATTTCTCTGCTCGTATTTTCTCTGAAGTTCAGGGTGCTGACTTTTCCCCTGAGCTAGTGAATGTAATTTAAAAGATTGTTGACCCCTTAAACAGCCATCTTTCCTAGTAAAGCAGATCTTAGAGCCTGTGCTAGCAGCCATCCTGGCATACCAGTGTGGGTACTGCACAGTGCTTTACAAATATGTCGTTTGAGAAAATCAGTTGGGAAATCAGCCCCACCAGCAGACATTTAGCAATTAACTCCAACAGCATGCTAGCCAAATCACTGAACCTCCTAGTCCCTTCTTGAGCCAACGGCATATAGCATAGGACCCCACGTTCTCCACTCGTTGGCCTGGGATGTTATCACAGAGGCCCTTCTTCTTCAGAACTCCACTATGAAGAAATGACTGCACCATTTACCTTCAGAGATATGAATAATTATTTTTTGGACTGGATGTCTGGGTCCACCTGTATAGGGAACCTGCAATGAGAGAACTTCTCCCAGTGCAGAATTTAGTCTCAGTGTTACTGGGAGTACCTTCAGGTTCAGGACTTACCCGGGTCACACCGTTAATATGGGTCAGAAGTGGTGTACTGGAACACAGGTCTTAACCACTCCATCATCTTATTATCTCAATAATAAGATAGCAACAACAATGATGAAAATAATAATGCTGCTGATGGATCCCTACCCCAAAGGGCTGCTAGTATTGGATGGAGGCAAGGACGTTAATAACTGGATAGATCATTTTATTAATTGTTATTCCTAGTAATAAAGTTAAATAATTATAAGGGATGTTCTACTGTGCCTTTAAAATAAATGGAGATCTGGAGAGGTGACTTTTTTTTCAAACTCACATAACTCACAGCATGTTAGGTCTCATAGCCAACTATCTTTATCCTCCCCAAACCAGCTGTTTGGTGCAGTAGAAGGAGGCCATGATGTGGGGTTAGTGTGTCCTGCTCCTCCTACCTGTGAGAGACCTTGGTCATCGGGCTCTTAGCCTCCCTGGGCTTTGAATTTTCTTATGCTATAGAATGAAGACTTAGGTTAGATGGCTTCCTGAGGTCCCTTCCAGCCCTAAATTTTGGGCTCCAACGAGCCTACTCCTCCCAGTTCTGCCTCACCCGCCTGTCAGCCTAAGTAGTTAGGATCAGAAATTGGACGAGAGACACAGAGACGCAGAGACGCATGGACTGGCCTGCTGGGTCTCTTGTTCTTATCCCTAGGGGGACTGCTTGGGAGGGAGAAAGAGGAGACACTCTCCAGCTGCAGCAGGTGCCAGGCGCGGACAGAGAGAATCAGCAGAGAGTAGCATGCCTGGATACTGGAAAACTACCGGGCAGCTCAGAATGGATCAGCACCTCCAGCTCTGGCATTGTTCCATGGTGGCAGCCAGAGCTGGGAAGGGGAAACTGGGTACTCTATAGGCCAAGTATTCGGCAGTGGGTTAAGAGGGGGAGAAGAGTCTTCCAAAACACTAGCTGAGGGCAACTACAGTCCCCAAGGTGCAGTTAGTTTTTGTACTTATGGTACCTCAGATTTGGAAGCTTCCCTCCTCCCCTCCTTCCCCCCTCCCCCCAGGCCCTGGTGTACTGTTCTCCTCAGGGCAGATCTGGTCTCAGTGCTGTCACCTGCTGGTAGCTGTGATAGGCACGTAGCCCATGGTCTGTGTCCTGAGGCTGCTGTCAGGATTGGTGAGTCCCCAGCCTTGACCTGACCATCATTTCAGGAGGGGCCCCACTCATGTTCATTTCCCTTCTTGTTTTCCTCCCTCCCTGTGTTCTCCAGCTCTTCAACAGCGGCAGCGATAGCCCTGTTCTCCCTCATCCTGCCTCCCCTACCAGCTCTTTCTTTTGGCATTTCCTTCCCCCTTTAGAATGTTAACATTAGGCCAGAGATAGCCTCATTTGCTTGTGTTTGTGTCCTCAGTGTTTAGTATAGTGTTTGGCACATGGAAAATACTTAATTAATGGAAGAAAAGAAGAAAAAGAGGGAGGAAGGGAAGGGGAGAGAGAGGAAAGGAAAGAGGAAATGAGGGAGAGAGTGAGGAAGGGAAAGAAGGATAGAGGGAAGAAGAGAAGAAAGAAGGGAGAGAAGAGAAAGAGTAGAGGGAAGGGAAGGAGGAGAGAAGGAAGAAGAAGGGAAGGAAGGAACAGAGGAAGGAAGGAAAGAAGGAAGAGAGGGAGGAAGGGAAAGAGGGATAGAGGGAGGAAGAGAAGAAAGAAGGGTAAGAGGAGAAAGAGTAGAGGGAAGGGAGGGAGGAGAGAAAGAAGAAGAAGGGAAGGAAGGAACAGAGGAAGGAAGGAAAGGAGGGAGAGAGGGAGGAAGGAAGGAAATAAGTATTTATTAAGCATTTACTATGTTCCAGGCATTCTGCTAAGCACTTTATAAATATATCTCATTTGATCCTTACAGCAACCTTGGGAAGTGGATGGTATATATGTGTGTATGTATGTAATCTATCTAAGGTATATGGGATGTTCAGGGAAGGTCAGCACCTCTGGAGTGAGGGTTACTGAGCCCTTTTCAAGGCTGCTCACCCACCTTTGATGTCCACCTGATTCACCCAAGTCTCACCTGTAGCTCCAAGAAGCTGTTGCATATGCAGCAGCCACATCCTGGCAAACTGTCTTGGCAGACAGGTTAACCCAGGATGAGGATAACTAATAGGCCTCAGAACCATGGGTGCGTTAGGGGGATGTCTACTGCAAGCATGTGAAGACTTTCCCTGTGGAAGGGGTGGATTAGAACAATTTCTTCCAATGGCCATGAAGGCGACTGAAGCAGGCACTGTGGAGCACTCAGAGCTTGGGCAGACATCAAAGATGCCAAGGTCATTGACTACATCCTGGGCCATTGCAGTTGTCTTGACCTTTGTCCTAGCACTGGACTTAAATGACTCTAGAAGTGAGAGTGAGGGTGAAGACTTTGCACAACTCTGCCTCCCTTAAATCCAATTCACGAGCAAGTCATCACCCACGATGTCATTGGTCACCTTCAAAAATGAAGAATGAACAACATCTATCTGTCAATCAATCAATCAGTCTGTCTGTCTGTCTGTCTATCTATCCATCTACCTAGCCATCATGGCCTTTAGGCTTTCTTTAAATTACAACATGATAACCTGTCTTCAGTGGACAGGGCCTATTTTCCTAATGCCAAGACACTAGGCTATGTGTCTGGTATGCATCTGATAGCCTTGCCTAGAGTGCCTTAATTCCCATGCACAGAAAAGGCCCCCAAAGGCAGATTACTCCACAGCCCTGAGGGAAATGCCTCATTGCCCTTGGGAGCCTATCTTGCCCTTAGCAGATTTCTAGACATGAAAGTTTGTGGAGGAGCTATGGTGATTCTGAGGTAATTTTGCTTCATGAGCTTTTGCTGAAATATATGCTCATTTTAAACTCTTGTTTATGAAGAAACTTGGTAAAAACTACAGACTCTTTGTGTAGCTTCTGTCTCGCAGTTTGGGAATATTTGGGAGTTGTGCATATTTGAAAGCTCAGGGGAATTGTACAAAATGCCCTATCCATCTCCTCTCCTTTCAGAATGTCTTGCCTTCCCGGTCATCATCCACGAGGTCCACTGTCCACCATCCACCGTCTGTCTCATCATCCCCTCTAAGGTCATCACGCTCCAGGTCACCATCCGTGGCATCATCCCCAGCAAGGTCATCACCCTCCAGGTCACCATCTGTGGCATCATCCCCAGCAAGGTCATCCCCTGCTGGAGCATCCCCTGTCAGACTGGTTAGATCACCTCCAGTGAGATCTGCTGTCAGGTCAACCCCCACAAGGTCATCTCCAGCCATACGGGCAGCCCCAGAAAGCAGAAGTAAGACGGGATATTGGGTTGAATGGAACAAAACTTGGACTGAGGGTGGTAGGGAAACAGTAGACATTTTGAACTCGCATAAGGGGAGGGGGGAGATCCTGCTACTGGTTCTGTTTCTTGGATTTGGGTGTGTTTGTGTTAGGAGAATGAGAAGAACTGGCAATGAAGATCCAGCAATCAGTCATTGAGTATTTATTGAGATCTTGAAGAAGTAAGGAAATAGGAGACTTCAGTCACTATGGCAGTGCAGGGGGTAGGGAATACAGGGTATCAGTAAGACAGATAAGAACTTTGGTTGCTATTGTTCTGTCTGATGTTCTTATTTCCTGGGCATGGAGGAATCCATTACAAAAAGGAAATTAATGAAAAACCATGGCTCTTTCCACTGGGTAATCCTATTCAACTAGCTAGGGGTCCACCTGGTACAATGTACTGCTTGTGGGTTGAAGTGATGGTGAGCAAGATCCACCTGTGAAGAAGGACTAAGATAAAAAGTTTTACTATCTTGGAGGAGACTGACATGAGAGAAACATGGCTTGCCCAGACCATGGGGGTGGGTAATTCCTTTACAGCAAAGGGTTCTTTGTGGGGGGGGGGTAGGGAGAGGAATCTGTGGGTAGATTTCAGAGGGTATGTGAATGTAGATGGGAAAGAAATTATATCTTTTTCTGGATAACCTCGAAATGAAATTTGGCATTTCCCTCAATCACTTAAATACATTAAAGGGATCCATAGGTTTCAACCAATGGTCAAAGGAGTTCATGACACCTACAGGATTAAAAACTACTGATCTACAGGGAAATTAGTCATTCAGAATGCATTACTTAGGATTGGTTCTGACAGTATTTAAGTCTTATTCATGCTTGCTCTGCTAGCCCACCCCAACTGTGCCTTAATACCCTAGACAGGTTGTTACCTGTCCCAGACCCATTTGGTCTCCCCATAGTGAGAATGAGCATCCAGGTATTTTACATTAAATGGTTGTCATTTGGGAAAACTCCAGTCAATCAACCAATTGATGGGTTTTTTTTGTGAAGTGTCAAAGTCCTAACAGGGCCCATATGGGCCAGCCTTGTTTCCTTCTCCCTCTTCCATGGTGCCTGTATCCCTCCCAAGAGCCTCACCTTCCTCTGCTGCCGCCCTGCTCCTAGGTGTGTCCATGCCCAAGATCACCTGGCAGGGGAGCCAGAAGAGACTGACCTTCATTGGCTGTGTCCTGCTGCTTATCGCCCTGGTCGTCGCCCTCATCCTGTTGTGTGAGTCCTGCTGCTGATGGGTGGGCTGGGCAGGCATGGTCAAGCATGTCCTCATAGAGCTGTCCCAAAGTGGAATGAACTGTCCTGGAAGGTGGTGTGTTTCCATTCCTTAGAGGCCTTCAGGCGAAGGCTAGATGGCCACATGTCTGGGATGGTGTAGAAGGGCTTCTGGATCACCACTAGCCTAGATGGCTTGGAATTCATTCCAACTTGGAGACACTGTGATTCCTTGATAGGCAGTGACCAGGGAGCCACCCACTCAACTCTTACCCCAACAACAGCAATGCTAAAGAGCCAGAATTTGTGCAGCACTTAATAGTTTGCAGAGCATACATTATCTTGTTTGATCCTCACAACAACCTGTGAGATGCATACTTTTGCAAGATGGTGCAGTGTAATCCTGGACTTGTGGTCAGGGAGGGCTGAGTTCAAATGCTGCCTCAGACTCTTATTAGCTGTGTGATCCTATGCATATCACCCTCTGACTCTCTCAGTTTCCTCATCTCTAAAATGGGGCTAATGATAGCACCTTCCTCACAGGACTATGAGAATCAAAGGAGATAACATATGTGAAGTGCTTTACAAACATTAAAGTGCTATATAAATTCTATTATTGTTATATTGTCATTATCACAGGATTGTAGGGATCAAAGGAGATAATATATATATAAAGTGCTTTACAAACATTAA
>NW_027187323.1:1544655-1579737 GCF_028583685.1 Petaurus breviceps papuanus
TCTATTATTATATTGTTATTATCACAGGATTGTGGGGATCAAAGGAGGTAATATATATATATATATATATATATATAGTGCTTTACAAACATTAAAATGATGTATAAGTTCTTAAGAAAGGGAATGATATGGTTTAAGCGGCATTTAAAGAAAAAATGATTAGATGGTATTCATCATGGTTTGGTTTGGGAGTGGGGCAGGTAGAGAATAGGGGGATGGGAGTCAGGAAGACTGATTAATAGATTCTACCAGTTATCCAAGAGGTGAAGGTCTAGATGACAGGAATGGGACTGGTAATAGAGAGGAAAGGACTAATTCAAGTGATTTGCAAAGGATGAATCAATAAGCCTTGGCAACAGATTTGCTAGAGGGTATGAAATAAAGGAAAATCCAAAGCTTATGCCGAGACTTCAGTTGTAGTATTGGGAGAATGGCAGCACCAATATCAGCAATAAGGAATTTAGGAGAGGGAACTGGTTTGGAGGGTGGGATTATGACTTAAAGTGTGGACATTGAGTGGGAGGAGGTACAGGATAGCATTGTGTAGTAGAAAATTATAGACTTAGTCAGGAAAGACTGGGTTAGAATCCAAGCTCCAATACCTATGAGTTAGGTTAACTTTGGGAGAGTCATTCAATCTTCCAAAGACTCAGTTTCCCAATCTGGAGAATTGGGTTAATAATATTTGCTATCCCTACCTCACAGGGCTGTGGTGAGGAAGGTGTAAACCTTAAAAGTGCTACAGAAATGTGAGTGATAATGAGGATGTGAAAATGCCCTGGAGTCAGTTGAAGTAACAGGGACTAGAATTTGGATGAGACTTCAGGGCTGGATCTTGTTGTTAGACAAGGTATGACCAAAAAAGTAATGGGATGGATTGTGGTATGTGGTTTGTGGCATCCATTTCAGCGCTTATGGATTTGTAAATCATTAAAATGATCCCATGTAAAGGGGTGGCTAGGTGGTGTAGAGCCACCAGCCCTGGAGTCAGGAGGACCTGAGTTCAAATCCAGCCTCAGACACTCAACACTAGCCGTGTGACCTTGGGCAAGTCACTTAACCCCAATTACCCCGCCTTCCCACCTCCAAAAAGCAAAAAAAAAAAAATGATTCCATGTACCACAAAGAAATGTTAATTACAATTGTTATCATAGGTGAGTTTTCTTTCACCAAAAGATTAATGGATAATAATGTATCTGTGCTTTTGCTGGTGAGCTCATGGGTAAGGAAATTCTCTCCATCAGTGCAAATCAACAGCTTCTCTGAAACATATAGTCTTAGAGAGTTTCCTAGAACACTGAAAGATTAAATGATTTATCTGGGATCATAGAGCCTGGTACCTTTCAGAGTTGGGACTTGAAACTAGTTTCTTCTGGCTTCTAGGCCAGTTCTCTATTGA
The DNA here is from genome assembly GCF_028583685.1 of Petaurus breviceps papuanus. Taxonomy (NCBI): domain Eukaryota; kingdom Metazoa; phylum Chordata; class Mammalia; order Diprotodontia; family Petauridae; genus Petaurus; species Petaurus breviceps. The sequence continues at coordinate 1,546,055 of NW_027187323.1, forward strand.
CTATGCCAACATTGTCTACCACTTGTAGTTTATTCATTATTAGAATTAAAAGGGACTTTAGAGATAATCTGATAACAATTAATGAATGAATTTCAATGGCTCAGGATAAAATTTTGACAGGCCCCTTCATTGAATGGATAGAAAGAAGAAAAGAAGCCAAAAACTTTTGAGGTTCTAGGGGATGGTGGGAGTCAGTTAGGGGGACAGAGTTGGTATGTGTTAGTGTGTAGGAAGTATCCCAAGAGGATTTTCAGGCTGATGGATCCTGATGAACTAAAAGATGTGACTGGGACAAAAGTCACATGGCATCAACAGCATAAAGGGCTGCTCCTCCAATGGGTCTGGACTCATAGAACCTTATAACAAAAATTACCATTTAGAGTTTTCACTTTACTTTTATCTTATCTATTATCATAAATACTCTACTTAAATCTCAGGCTCACTCCATGAGGGGTGTAGTACAGATATCATCATCCTGATTTTACAGATAAGGAAACCTAAGTCCAGAGGGTTTAAGTATGTTTCCCAGTGCTCACACAGCTAGTGTGTCAGAGGCAGAATCTGAACCTGGGTCCTTTCAGGTCCAAGTTAATTTCTCTCTCTCTCTCTCTCTCTCTCTCTCTCTCTCTCTCTCTCTCTCTCTCTCCACTTTGCCAGCCTGCCTCCTTGACCCAAAGGGACATTAGAAAACTACCAGTTCAAGTCTTTCATTTCACAAACTGAGTTTCAGAGGGAGGGAAATGACTTGCCTCAGTGTCCTTGAGGTTTCTTCTCAGGCTACAGCCTTTTGGGGAGCATTCCAGGCATCCATTCTTTGAGAATGAGAAAGGAGAATCCCAGAGTCCCAGAGGGAATCCAGCTCCATGTCTTTGCCAACCATTGGTTCTTTGACTGCTGAGCCTCGTGGGTGCTCAGTCCTGGCAGTGAAAGATACTTCTTTACCTTTTCCAGTTTATTTCTGGAAGGGCCACACAGAGATCAAGTACAAGGAGCCTGTCGAGAGTTGCCACAGGAATGCCGTGCGCTGTGATGGGGTTGTGGACTGCAAGTTTAAGAGTGATGAGCTGGGCTGTGGTAAGTGGGGTCAGGGGGGTGGGCAGCACTCTGGTCATAAGCGTGTGAATGATCCTGCCTGAGCCTGGGACATAAGGGGGTCTGTAAGTGCAAGGGTGAATGTGGGACAAAAGGTTCCTATGCTCACTCCATCTTCCTTCAGGGTGCTGAATAATCACAGCTGTGAATGTCTGCACATGCATGTGTGCTTATATTCTAAATAGCTGTGCCTGTGTGTGTGTGTGACAGAGAGAGAGAGAGAGAGAGAGATTGCCAAAGTTTACCCTGGTTTTCTCTTTGTAAAAAAAGTGGGGGGTTGAATTCATTGGCCTCTAAGATACCTTCCAGTTCCAAATTTAGGATGCTATGTCCTTTGATGTCCTCAGATGTCCCTACTCTCTCTTCTGTGGGCCTCACATCTCTTCCCAGAGCAGGAGTCCTTAGCAGTTTCTCCATCCCACCCTCAGTGACTGACTGTGGCCCTCCAAGGTACAGATAGTCTGGCCAAGGTCCTGTGACCTATGGGATTATGAGTTTAAGATACCAGTTTAGACCTGGAAAGGACATCAATCAGAGACCATCTACTCCAACCCCCTCATTTTGAATATAAGGAAAAGAAGACCCAAGGAGTCTCTTTTTAAGAACAACAACAAAAACAAAACTCCTGAAGTTTTTAAATAATAATTTTATTGATTTTATTACATCTCCTTCATTTCCTAATATGTCTCTCCTCTATCCTTTCCCAGTCCTCCTTAGTCTTAGTGCCTTCCTTCTTGAGACTACCCCCTACTTTGGTTTTTTGTTGTTGTCATCATTGTTCACTCTTTTCAGTCATGTCTTACTCTTTGTGACCCCATTTGATGTTTTCTTGGCAAAGTTGCTGGAGTGCTTTGCCGTTTTCTTCTCCAGCTCATTTTGCAGATTGTATATATTTTCTGTGTATGTAGTTGTCTTCATGTTGTTTTCCCCATTGGATTGTGAACCCCTTGAGAGGAGGGATTGGATTTGTTGGTTTTTAGCTTGTTTTTGCAGTTTGTTTTGCTTGGTTTTGGTTTTTGCCTTTCTTTTTGTCCCCAGTCCTTAGTAGGAGTTTAATAAATGCTTGCTGACTACCTGACTGAATCTCCCTTCCCCAGAAAGTCATCCTCTGCCACAAAAATTAAAAAAGGAGAAAGAAAAAAAACATTTCAGCAAAACTTACCAACATAGCAACTGAGGGATCTTCTCTTTCATATACTGTCTCCTGCAGGATTCCTGGACCTCCAGAGAGCTTCCTGGTTTGCTTTGGAGATTTTGTCTTGGAATCTTATTCCATCTCCAAACAGAAGTTCAGGTCCTCAGGGTGTCCAGCTTCTCCTTCTTCCCAGTTTCTGTTCTGTGAGGATGGCTTGTAACCCCATAGATCCCAAGCCTCCAGGTCTTTCTCGTTTCTTTCCAGTGAGGTTTGACTGGGACAAGTCTCTGCTTAGACTGTATTCTGGAGTCCATCGCCAGTGGCTACCTGTCTGCAGTGATGGCTGGAACAACTCCTACTCTGAAAAGATCTGCCGACAACTTGGCTTTCAGAGGTACTCTGTCCTTTCATCTGTTCTCCACCTTTGCCCATGCCCTCATGCTTTTGTGTGCCATTAACTTTCCTCCAACACCTCTCCTTCAGCCTCCAATGCTTTCTAAGCCTGATAATAGCTAAATATTAGCCTGAGAAAACTTCTGAAAGCCAGAGTCTTGGCCTAAAGCATTCTCTGAAGAGGCAGCAGTGCTATTTAATAGGAAGGTGGGGATCTAAAGGACCCAAGGGTGTGCTGGTAAATACTTAACAATCTGTTCTTGGCTGGGGGGCAGAGAGGGGGGAACCAATGCTTGGCATTTTAAAGTTTAATCAATATCATTAACATTTTCTTCATTACTTTCTTAATCTGGAAATCAACAAAACAACAAATTTGTAGTGTTTGCTCATTTCTGAGGTATTAAATTTTCACACTGAAAACAATCAACTTTCCAGAAACTTTTTGAACCAGTTTGAACTAGCACACCGATGAGAGGATCCATACTGAAATGATTTCCTAGGTTCTGAAAAGGCCCTAGGACAAATGGACAGAAGCTACAGAAAGGCAGATTTCAGTTTCATATAAGGAAGGACAATTTTTTTCCTGTAAATATATTTTTATTTACAATTACATATAAATTATATAAAAATATTCATTTTTTTTTAAATTTTAAGTTTCAAATTCTTTCCCTCCTTCCCATCCCTTGAGAAGGCAAATAATACTATTTATTATATATGTAAAGTCATGTAAAACACATTTCCATATTAGCCATGTTGAAAAATAAAACACATACATATAAAAAAAACCTACAAGAAAAATAAAGTGGCAAAAAATATATTTCAATCTATACACAGAGTTCATCAGTTCTCTCTGGAAATGACTAGCATTTTTCCATATAGGTCTTTTGGAATTGGATCATTGTCTTGATCAGAGCAGCTAAGCCTTTTATAATTGATTATTGTTACAATATTGTCATTACTGTATACAATGTTCTCCTGGTTCTGCTCACTTCATTCTGCATCAGTTCATATAAGTCTAAGTAAGAAAACTTTTAAGAATTAGTTTTAAATTTTATTCTGATCTTAACAAATATTATGAGTATTTGTATATATATATATATATATATATATATATATATATATATATATATATATATATATATATATATATAGTAGAACAGGAAGAGGGTTGATCATGAATTTGCTGGTCTCTAGTATCTATAACTTGCTTTAAAAAAATATGTAGTAAGATCAGCCTATAACTTTCAAAGCCATCCTGCTTGTCTGGACTTCTTCCTGGCCTAAGGAAGAACTTCCTAACAATGAGAATATTCCAAGAATTTAACTGTCTACCTTGAAAGGTGGTGAACACCTTTCCATTAGAGGTGACTGAAGTCAGGCCTCGATAACCACTTGTTGGAGATGTCATAGAGAAGTTTTTCACATGGGCCAGTGAGGAAGACTAGATGAATTCTCAGAACCCTTTCACACCTGATATTCAGTGACCTTAAATAAGGTCTTAGACAAGTCACTTCACAGGTCCGGGCCTCAGTTTCCTTACCTGTAAAATGACAGAGTTGGATGAAGTGATGCTGAGCTTTCTTCCAAATCCAGATCTGATAATCTTGTTTTAGAAGGGAAATGAGATGTGGAGAGAGATGACCAAAGATGCTGGGAACCTCTATAAGGAAGAGCAAAGTAGTTGCTTTACCAGGTTGAAGTATGTATAGACCATGCCTGGGATCCATAGGTATGACCTGACTTATAGCCCAAATATCTGCTTTCCTGCTCTTGGTGTTTTAGAGTTTCTGGTGTCACCATTGTAGGACTATACATGGGACTGGTCAAGCACATAAACACTTGAATATGTTTGAATGTGTTTATGGGCACAGGTGTTTATGTCTTGATTTTGGAAAATGAGAAAAAAGAAGGGAATAAGCATTTATGTAGGGCCTACGATGTGTCAGGTACAGTGCCGAGTGCTTTTACAAATTCTCATAACAACTCTTTGAGGTAAGTGTTATTATTATCTTCATTTCATAGTTAAGGAAACTGAGGCAAACAGGGTAGGTGATTTGCCCAAGGTCACACAGGTAGTAAATGTCTAAGGCCAGATTTGGACTTAGGTTTTTCTGAATCCAGGCACAATCAAGTGACAGAGCATTCATGTAAGTCAGGAATTCTTAATCTGAGGTTTTAATCAGAACCTTTTTTTTAAACTAACTATATATTTTTTGTTTTTTATTAAATTGTTTATTTTTAGCTTTCAATGTTCACTTCCATAAGTTTTAAATTTTCTCCCTCTCCCTCCCCAAGACAACTTGCAATCTGATATGGGCTCTACACATAGATTCCTATTAAACATTTTCACATTAGTCATGTTGCAGAGAAGAATTATAACAAGTGGGGAAAAAACCATGAGAATGAAAAAAACCCACCAAAATAAAACAAAACAACAAAAAAAGAAAATAGTCTAATTCTCTCTGCATTCAGACTCCATAGTTCTTTCTCTGGATGTGGCTGGCATTTTCCATCATGTGTCCTTTGGAATTGTTTTAGGTCCTTGCATTGCTAAGAAGAGCTAAGTCTATCAAAATCAGTCCTCCCACACTGGCTGTTACTGTGTACAATGTTCTCCTGGTTCTGCTCCCCTCACTCAGTACTGATAACTATATTTTTAAGAAGTTTAAAATATTATTCTGAAAAAAGGAGCCCATAAGTTTCACCAGACTGCCAAAAAGATACATGACACAAAAAAGATGAACAATTCCTGGTCCAAAGCATTTCTCACAGAAACCCTTAATTAGGAGGACTGTATGTACCTTGGAGATAAGCTACCATAAAAGACCAGGCCTGGGACTTTTGACCAGTCCTCTGATCCTCACCTTTGTGAGTCTAAGACTCCTTATCCAGACAAAGCACATTCAAACAATTAATTTAATTAGTGAGTTTCTTTGAAGATGGATAATGGGGGCAATGTTCCTCAAATCACAGAGTGAGCAGACCTCCTCCAGAATTTGCTCAGAAGCCAGTATTGAAACTTGAACTTTTCTTGGTAAAGAGTTAGAGGAAATGGTTCCTTATCTTCTCTGGGTCTTAGTTTCTAATCTGTGAAATAGGAAGAATAATCACTGCTCTATCTACCTTTCAGTGAGGCTGCAAGGGTGAAATAAGACAATAGAAAACAATGCTCTGGGCGGGGATGAGAAAGGGTTCCATCCAGGGTAAGGGGTTCTGATTTCCAACATGGAGGTTTTGACTTTCGGACTATGTCAGAATTCAGTGTCCCAGGGGAGGGACCAGTGGCTCAATGGTCCTCATTTCTTTCTCCTTTGTCTCAGCAGTGCTCATCACACAGGCGAAGTTGTTCACCAAGGGTTCACCAGTAGTTATTCTGTGTCTGAGTATAACAACACCATCCAGGAGAGCATCAACAGGTAAGGGTTGAGGTTTGGTTAGACACCACCTGTCCCTCAATACTCTGCTATTTCTCACCTATCAGGTAGGCCAGAGGGCAAGAGGACCAGTGTCTATGTTAGGGATCTTCTCCCACTTGGACGAGGTATGGAACTTGAGACTCCTGGGCTATAGCCATGGACATATATGTCAACAGTGTGACGTGGCGGCCAAGAAGACTTTCACCACCTTCAGCTGTGTTCAGAGTCATGTGTCTAGCAAAGGGAAGGGAAAGTCCCACAGTCATTATTAGTAGTTGTTAGAGTGGTCAGTTTGATAGTCTAGAGTACCGTGGTACATTGTGGGCCTCACAATTTAGCAAGGACATTAACAAAATTGTGCTGGATCAGACAAGTATGACCAGGATGTTAGGAGGCCTGGAGACCATGCTATGGAAAGTCCAGTTGAAGGAATTGGGCATGTTTAATCTGGAGAAGAGAAGGTTTGGCTGGGAGCTGTTTGTCCTCCATTCTCCAAGAGGACCGTGATGTCAGGGAGGGGGTGTCATGACATGCAAGTGAACTGGATTTAAGTGAGGGAGGTTGTGCAATGTCACCAGCCTCGCTTTCTCTGGATCCAGTGGCAAGATATAGATCAGGAGTGGGCATGGCCCCAGATGCAGTGGGAGACCTTGGCCTTTTTAATCTAAGGTCTTTAACAGGTCTCAGTTTGAGACAGCCCTCTTTCAGTGATTATGGGTAGGTAAGAAATAAGGCAGAGAATGGCTTCTTTGGCCCACACAATGACCAAGTGGGGCTTGGTCTGGGAAAAAAGTGTGTGTGTGTGTGTGTGTGTGTGTGTGAGAGAGAGAGAGAGAGAGAGAGAGAGAGAGAGAGAGAGAGAGAGAGAGAGAGAGAGAGAGAGAGAGAGAGAGAGAGCAGCTGTGTTGCCCAACTGGCCTGGGTACCCAGTGGGCAGCTGGTTGGAGAGTAGGGGGTGGGGAAAAGGAAACATGATCCTAATCTTCTATACTAGAGTATTGGAGGGGATTTATCTAGAAGAGGGATTAAATTCTTTTTTTTTTTTAGCCCTAGGCGACAGAACTAGGAGTAAGGGGAATTGCAAAGAGGCAAATTTTAACTTGATGGTAGGAAAAACTTCCTAACAGTTAGAGCTATTTTAAAAAATGGGATGATGAGCTTTTGAAGGTAGAGGGTTCTCCTTTACTGGAGATTTTCAAGCAGAGGGTAGATAATGGCTTATTGAGAAGGTCATCAAGGGAATTCCTGTTCAAGTATAGTTGGATATAGTCACATAACCTCTTTGGGTAGCAAGTTCTTTGTCTATAAATGGCCTCTAAGGCTCCTTACAGCTCTAACTATAGGAACCCGTGGTTTTGTGCCCTTCAAGGTCCCCTCTGCCTCTGAGATTCTGATAGTCTATGATTTTGTGACATCTGTGGAGGTCACAGGTAATTCAATCCTCCCCTTCCTTTATGGTCTACAAGCACATATGCAATGCCTATTTAGGATGAACATGGCACATGTCTGTAATTCCTACCTTCTGGGCTCCTGGGAAGTTGGCACATAGGACAGAGTGACTGATCTGACCTCTCGAGCACAGTATAACATTTAATAAGGCTAAAGCCAAGGCAAACATCACACTGTTTACACTATAAAATCTGCTAGGAGGAAGTGGATTTTGAATAGAAGAATACAGAGGGTGGCCATACCATTGGGACAGAGGAATGGAGGGAATTCTAAGAACTGGCAGGGCTTGGGTGGTGAGTTTCCAGCTATGCCTTGGACACAGTTTCTACCTGTGGGTTCATCTGACATACCTTGGTCTCCTGTGCCTGAAACCACCAGGACCTTGCTATTAGTCAATGGACAGCATTTTCTAAGCTCCTATTTAGAACTAGACTGAGGAATGGAATAGAGAATATTCACAGCAGTCTGTGAATAGGGTTCTGAGGCATTAGAAGGTAAGCATGATTCACTGGGTGGTAGGATTCACAACTCAAAGGGAACTGTGATATTAATTAGTCTTCCCCTCCAACCCCTTATTTTAGAGATGGGGAAACTGAAGTATAGAAAGGCAGGGCAATTTGCCTAAGGTCACACAGGAGGTGGCAGAGCTGGGATTCTAATCCAGATCATCGGAGTCCAAACCCTTCAACTACACCTCCCTCATAGATTCCACAAATCAGATTCACACAGAGAAATTGTGGAATCCACCACTAACAAGTGCAGGTCTTCCGTCACAAAAACAATTGGGCGAGAAAGGGTGGATGACTAACAACAATGTTTACTAGCCTGCTCTACCGTGCCTGCCAAGTATAATTTCATTAGATTTTTATGTGAAGTGAATTCTGGCAGGACGGCTGAGTCAGTAGCAATCCAGATTGACTGGTGGTGAATCAAGGCAGTCTCCTGGGGGAGGGGGTTTGTCCTTCTTGCTTCCCACCTCTTTGTGTATCTCCTTCTCTAGGTCTGACTGCCCTTCCCATCAGTTCGTCTCTCTTCGATGCACCCGTAAGAAGATTCCCTTTTTGTTGGATCAGAATAGACCTGGTTCCCGCTAGGAACCAGGCTTGGGCTAAAAGCAGCAGCAGGGACCTCAAGGGGAGTGGGTGGCCAGGCTTCAGTGGCTCTGGGCTGTGAGAGACACGGCTTTATCATGGAACATTGGGGCAGTAGCAAAAAGAATAAAGAAGACATGAATTCAAGCTGTAGTTCTGATAGTTATGTGACTGAGGGTGAGCCATTTATAGGGTCACAGAATTAGAAAGAAGCTTAGAAGTCATTAAGTACAGCTCCTTCATTTTACAAGATGAGGAAACTGAGGCAAACAGATGGAATGACTTGTTCAGGGTCACACAGCCAGTAATTGTCTGAGGCAGGATTTAAATTCAGTTCTTCCTGACTCCAAAACCAGTGCCCTGTCCTTTATGCCATGCTGTCTCACTGAGTTTTAGTTTTCTCATCTGTGAAATGGGAATAATAATATGTAAACTATCTACTTCATAGGCCTATTGTGAGGAAAGTGTTTTGTAAGCTTTGAAGTGTTATAGAAATATGAGTCATTATTACAATTATTATTTGGACAGTTTACCTCCACTCTTACAACACTCTGATGCAGGAGAAAAAGCCCTGAAAAGTCAGACACCCTGAGTTTAAATCCTACCTCTGATGCCTGTTTCCTGTGTGACCTTAGACAAGTCACTTGACCTCAGTTGACCTTAGTTTCCTCATCTATAAAGTGGGGTTAATAAGAGCATCTACCTGACAGGGTTGTTGTGATGATCAAATGAAGTCACATTTATAAAGCAGTTTGCAAACATGAAAGCACTTTGTAAATGCTAGCCTTTGTTATTTTTGCTAATAGCAATGCAGATTGTAAGTCAGGGTAGAGAGATCAGCTTTTGGTTCAGGGCTGGAATCTCTCAATGTCACCCTAGAGTATGGTGGCTTCACATTTCCACTGACCCTAGCCAGAGCAGAACTTAATGTTCTTGGGCCCAGATGGGAAATCTGAATCTGTAGCTTACTCTCAAAGACAGGCTACCCCAGATGAAAACGTAATTGGGAAATAGATCATAAAATAAATACAAGTACAATAAAATGTAGATAACATGACATTTTAAAACGAAGTCAAATATGTCACCTGCAGTGATCCTTATGTACAGACTAGTGGCCCCATTTTTTTTTTTTTTGCTTTTTGGAGGGCAATTGGGGTTAAGTGACTTGCTCAAAGTCCCATGGCTAGTGTGTCAAGTGTCTGAAGCCAGATTTGAACTCAGGTCCTCCTGACTCCAGGGCCAGTGCTCTATTCACTACACCACCTAGCCACCCCATAGTGGCCCCATTTCTATTTGAGTCTGACAACAGTGTTCAAAGGAGCAGGTAAGCAGGAGTCCTAGGTAGGACTCCCCTGGATGCCATCCAGGCCCTTGGTGTAGGGTCAGGCCATAGCCTTGAGGGGCACTGGACAGAGCACCCAAAGGCTTACTTAGCCTACTATTTGCTATCTACCCCCTCATCATGAAAAGTGTAAACTTCTTTATTGGCTTCTGGGCCACTGGGCTCTGGAGGAAGTCTGCCCAGGCTGTGATTTGAGGTTTGCTCTCCTGTTAGCAGGCATGTGCTTGAGCCAGCTCTAACAGTAAGCAATTGCTACAAATCAGGGCTTGATTTATTATTTTGTTGATTGTCTAGATTTAAGAAAGTGTTCATGTTGATTAAACTTTAAAAAACCACCTTTTTCCTTGTTAAACTTTTCCCAGCACACCCCAGTATGTTGTTGTTTGTTTATATTTGACTCTCATGACCCCATTTGGGGTTTTCTTGGCGAACAGTTTGCCGTTTCCTTCTCCAGCTCATTTTACAGATGAGGAAACGGAGGCAAACAGATCTAAATGACTTGCCCAGAACTGATAAGTGTCTGAGGTCAGATCTGAACTCATGAAGATGAGTTTTCCTGTCTCCAGGTCTGGCACTCTGTCCACCACATATTACCTACCATCAAAGAAACTCACTGATGAAATGCATTGTTTGGACATGCTAAACAGGATAAGGAGTCCTAGTTAACCCTGAGCTATTTATCTGAAAGGAAGGGAGCTATGGAGTGGATAATAAAAAACATAATGTAATTCAAAGTTTATTTAATATGGACTTTGAAGTATATCACATGGTTATTTTTAAAAACAGATTTATTCCCCTAATTATATCTTGCTTAAGAGTGATATTAAAATTAGATTGAAAAGGGGAGGAAGTGCCATAACCTTCTGAGGTTAGAGAGAGGAATAAAAATAACAAGTGATTTATGTAGCACTTTGAGGTTTGCAAAGGGCTTTACATATGTTATCTCATTTTAATCTCCAAATGTTACCCTCAAAGTGACTGATGCCCAAGGCAGGTCCCTGAAGTTTTGCAATGTGGGACTAGGAAATTATAAAGCCAGGTCATATTTGGGACATGATGCAGCAGATGTGGGTGGCATGTTTTGCAGGGGTGGGGCTTTCTCAGCCCTTCCTGGGCCCAAAAGGGAACAGTATGGTGCCCAGTTGGAGGCATGAGAGCATTGGGGAAGAATCAGAATTTCTAGGTCTCTCCCATTCTTTTTTCCTTCACAGACTGTGGTATGAGGGTCATGACTGGGAGGATTGTTGGTGGGGCCCTGGCCCCTGAGAACAAATGGCCCTGGCAAGTTAGTCTCCAGTTCGGCACAACCCACATCTGTGGGGGCACCCTCATCGATGCCCAGTGGGTGCTCACAGCTGCCCATTGCTTCTTTGTGTAAGTGATGATTTGGGGGGGGGTTGGCGTAGAGTGGGTTAGATTGGGCAGGGGTGGAAACAGAGGGACCCCAAACTGCAGTGGGATGGTTGGTAAGGACTGGGACACACTCCCAAATGAAGAATCTTCTCCTCCTTCTTGCCCTCCCCCATTTCCCCCCATGCATTTGGGCCAGATACAGTCATGCTCACAGTCAGGAATTAGGTTAGATGACCTCTGCAAAGTCAGAAGATGCTGTTGCTGCTGCTCTTTCAGGAAACTTATCTAATTTATAGAATGAAAATGAAATTATATGATTCATAGGATCATAGGTTTAGAAGCATAGGTTCCCAGATTATACTGCTTCCAGGAGGTGCTGGACTAATCCAGGGGGTGGAAATAACCTCTGGTGCAACTGGGGGACATTGTATAAAAATGAGAGGGCATAAGCAAATAAGAGAACAAGATTTTGAAAAAAAAAGGTATGTGCTTCATCTGTTGTATAACAGAGTTAAAGTTGTAGTGATTACATTATTTTCCAAATAAACACACAAAATACAAGTTATAACCCATCAGTGATCAAGTCTGCCAACAGGTCTTAACAAGCAAGCATTGGCAGGTGAATGGATAGTACATTATGGGGGAAGTCAAGCATGCATTGGCAGGAATATGTGCATGTAATGACTTCTTTGTAGTATGATACTGTACAGTTACATGATGCAATATCGCATCAAAAAATTTAAATGCAGGAAAAACCCTACAAGTTTACAATAAATTATTAAATTCAAGATATGTCATTTAAAATATATATATATATATATTTTTAAATGACACGAATTAAAAAAAACACCATTAAAGGGTTAAAGAAAGTAGTTTTCTAGGGGGGTGCTGAGTATTTTTTTTAAGAGGGGGTGGTAGACCAAATAAGTTTAGAGCTCTAGTCCAATGCACTCATTTTGCACATTAGAAGACTGAGGCCTATAGAAGTTAAACGAATATTTGAGATTCTGAAAATAGCAACTATGAAAGCTGGGATTTGAATTCAGGTCCTGTGATTCCAAATTCAACTTTTTTCCCCTCAACTACTCTGATCTCTCTTAGGAGATTTCAGGAGGGGAAGGTGGGAGGGGCAGGAGTGTCCTCAAAAACTGAGAAGTTGGAGGATGCATTTGTGAAATGGAGCTAAAGAAGAAGGCTTGCTTGTGACAGTAACCACTGAATCTGAGCTCATAGGGAAAATTTCCTACTTGCATCCCTGCATGGGTGACCTTGGGAAAGGGGGTGGTAGGGACTGACAGCTGTTCCAGGGTCTAACTTTTTTTTTAAGTGGGGGAGGGGAGGGCAAGAGGTGCTACAGAAATAGCAGGTACTCTGCATATGTGGGGCATATATAGTAAAAGGCAGGAGCTCAGGGTAACTGAACCCCTGAAAACTCTATCCCTAGAAGGCCCCTTGCAGAGGTTATACCTTTCGCCACTGATTCTTTTTTTTTTTTTTGGAGGGGGAAAGGCAGGGTAGTTGGTGTTAAGTGACTTGCCCAAGGTCACACAGCCAGTAAGTGTTAAGTGTCTGAAGCGAAATTTGAACTCAGGTCCTCCTGACTACAGGGCTGGTGCTCTATTCACTGAGCCGCCTAGCCACCCCATACCACTGATCTTCTTATCAGGCTGCCAGGGGCACAAGGTGATATTACTTTCTAGAAGTGGCTGCTGCCCGTTAGCCAGGGCAGATGGGTGGCTGCTGACGGCACCCTCCCTCTCTTGTTCTGGCAGGACCCGAGAGAAGATCCTTGAGGGCTGGAAAGTATATGCTGGGACGACTAACCTGCTCCACTTGCCTGAAGCAGCCTCTGTCTCCCAGATCATCATCAATTCCAACTACTCTGATGAGCAGGATGATTACGACATTGCTCTCATGAAGCTTGACAAGCCCTTGACCCTTTCTGGTGAGTGAGTTCAAGACTGTCCCTCCCAGATCTCCCTGGGGATGGCACCACGGAAGAATGATGCCCAGCACTGCAGCCTCCATGAAGCCACTTAGTCATTCACTAACCATTGATTAAGTGCCTACTATGTGCAAAGAACTGGGGTGTGTGGGGAAGGGGAGGGGGAAAAGAATGTGATGAGACATGGTCCCTGCTCCCATGGTACGGCGAATAGAGAGCTGGGCTTGGAGACAGGAATAAGTGGGCTTCACTCTCACTTCTGACATCAGTTATGTGGCTCTGGACAACCATTTATCTTTTTTTTTTTTTTGCTTTTTGGAGGGGGGAAGGCAGGACAATTAGGGTTAAGTGACTTGTCCAAGGTCACATGGCTAGTAAGTATTTAAGTGTTTGAGGCTGGATTTGAACTCAGGTCCAGGACTGGTGCTCTATTCACTGCACTGCCTAGCCACCCTGACAACCATTTATCTTCTCCAAGCCTCAATACTCTCCTTTGCAAAATGGAATAGCAATGATAATACCTGGGGCACTTGCATTGTGGGTTTGTTGTGAAGATCAAAGGAGAGAATATATTCAGGGGATTTGCAAAGCCTAAAGTACTATACAATCTCATTTTTGATGATGTCATATTTATTGTTGTTCAGTTGTTTTTCAGGCAGGTCCAACTCTTTGTGTTCCTACTTGGGGTTTTCTTGGCAAAGATACTAGACTGGTTTGCCATTTCCTTCTCCAACTCATTTTACAGATGAGGAAACTGAGGCAAACAGGGTTAAGTGACTTCTCCAGGGTCACCCAGCTAAGTGTCTGAGGTCAGACTGGAGCTCAGGAAGATAAGTTTTCCTGACTCCAGGCCCAGCCCTCTATCCACTGTGCCACCTGATATCATAGGGCAAAGGCCATATGACGCATATCAATGAATCAATCAACAAACATTTAGTTAGCACTTACTCTGGACCAACACTGTGTTACACACTGGGAATACAAAGACAAAAGTGAAATAGTCCTTGCCCTCAAGGAACTTACAGTTTAATGATGGAGATGGGATGAACACATGCAATTATAGAATTTATAAGAAATGAATACAGGGTATTTTATACACAAACATGTAATAATTGTATAATAGATGTCATGCAGAAATGAATAGATTAAAAACTGAGAGGTTCAAAGTGCTATGCAAACTTCGGAAAGATAATTTTGAACTGGTTATGCCTTAGACTTTGTGGAGGAGGTGGCATTAAAACAGAATCCTGGGAGGATTCTGGGTAGGGTTTCAACAAGCAGAGATCAGGGGTCATCTAGTCTACTTGGTACTTGGATACTAATTTCCTCTACAATATCAAAAAGAAGTGTCATCTAATCCCTACTTGAAGGTCTCCCATGATGGGGAGCTTATTCCTTGTTGAGAAACTGCATTATGTTCTCAAACAGGTTTTTTGTTTTTTGTTTGCTTTTTGGAGGGCAGTTGGGGTTGAGTGAGTTGCCCAAGGTCACACGGCTAGTTTTTGTGTTAAGTGTCTGAGGGTGGACTTGAACTCAGGTCCTCCTGACTCCAGGGCCAGTGCTCGATTCACTGCACCACCTAGCTGCTCCTCAAACAGGTTTTTTGCTTTTTTTTTAGGGACATTGTACTTACATCTAGCTGAAATCTAAAACTCCCAGTCATTGCTCCTATTTCTGTCTTTGGGGCCCACACACAGCAAATCTAATCCCTCTTCCAGGTGACATCCTTTCAGGTATTTGAAGACAACTATCACGTTTCCTCTAAGTCACCTCTTCTCCAGGTTAAATAAAATCCTCAGTTCCACCAACATCTTGTATGGCCTAGTTTCCAGTTGCCTTGCCATCTTAGTCAGTTTCTTCCAGTTGGTCAAAGTCCTTCAAATGTGGTGCTCAGAACTGAACATCATGCTCCAAAGTGGAATCTAGTGAGGTAGAGTTCAGTGGGACTCTCACCTCGCTTGTTTTATGCCTGCACTGATATAACCCACGATTACAGTTAGGCCACCTCCATCTGAAGCCCATCTTTGAGGTCACATCATAGTGTGGAGGTGATCTTGGCCAGTGGAGCACACCTTATGGCAGCTCCTGATCAGCTGGAAAGGTTTTAACTATGGAGGTGGATTCTGAGCCAGGTGCTGAATTTTGGGCCACAGGAGTTCGTGATGACTAAATCCTATGGCAAAGAGGGGCTGTAAACTCCATGGGTAGGGAGAGTGTCCTCACCAATGAAACAGGAGATCCCTGAAGTATTCAAGAGACTATCAAGTTTGGGAGTGCTATGTCATACTGTTGATTCATACTGAGCATTCATTCCACTAAAAATTCTAGACCTTTTTCACTCATATCTCCTACTTTCTCTCTGTGACCTCTAGACTCCAGGAGTTTTCAGTCCAAGTGGAAAGATAAAACATACACATTAATTATTGTCTTTTTGGTTTTTTTCCCCAACTTTTCTTTTGTTTTTCAATTAATAAGCATTTGTTTTCTTTCACTACCACCTTTCCTTCCCTCCACCCCTCATTGAAGAAAGAGGAGAAAAACCTATCCCTTGAAACAAATAGGCAAAGTCAAGCCAAACAAAATTCCTGCATTGGCCGTGTCCCAAAACTCATTGTATCTCTTGATGAGTCCATCAGCTCTCTATCAGAAGGTGAGCCTCATCAACCCTCTGGAATTCTAGTTGGTCGTTCAAATTTGTTTGTCTTCACAATGGTCTCGTGTCTGTATGAATTGTTCTCCTGGCTCTTCTCTCTGTGTCACTTCACTCTGCATGGGTTCCTACTTGTCTTCCCAGATTTCTCTGAACCTATCCTTGTCATCATTTCTAATACATTCCATTATATTCACATACCATATTTTGGTCCAACCCTTTGACATTTCACAAAAAGAACTGCTATAAATATTTTTGGGCATATGGGTCCTTTTTTTTTCTTTCTTTGATATCTTTGGGACATAGTTCTAGTAGAGCTATCACTGTGCCAAAGGGTATGAACAATTTTGTGACAATGACTTTTGCGGCACATGGTTCCACTTTTGCTTTCCAGACTGTCTGGAAAGAGGTCAAGACTTATTTTTTTGTTTGGAGATAGTCAACGCAGAAATGTGTTTTGCTTAATTAAATATTTGCAACTGGTTTTGTTTTTCTTGCTCTTTCAGTAGTAGGTATGGAGGGAGGTAGAGGGGTGTGTGAGTGGAAGGTAGAAAATGAAGATCTGAAAATAAGAATTGAATTTTTAAAAAAGATGTAAACGTTAAAGCAATATAAGGCCATTTTTTGGATAAGTACCAAAATCAGGCAGTAAGTATTTCAATAGTCCAAAGGAGGCATAGCAATCACTGTGGTTTGAGCTACTCAGGGGAAGTTTTATGGAAGAGGAGACACCTGAATTGAGTCTTGAAGGATGGGAAGGAATTGGGTAAGAAGACAAGAAGAAAGAAGACCTTCCACAGTCAATCCTGGTGTAAGATGAACACTTTGGAGTCAGAATATCTGGGTTCTAGACCTGGCTCTATTACTAGCTAACCATGTGCCCTTGGAAAAATCACTTCACTAACCTAGGTCTCAGATTCTTTGCATGTAAAATGAGAGTACAAGGTTCAAGGAACATGGAGCTCTGGAGATGGAGGATCTAGGTTCAAATCTTACCTCTGAAATTTACTGCCTGTGTGAGTATAAGCAAATTACCTCTCTCCCTTGAGCCTTAGTGTCCTCATATGCAAAATAAAAGGGTTGAGGATCCTTACATCCATAGATCTTTGATCTTGTGATCCTACAATGGTATGTAGATGGAGAAATGGAAGGAATGGTGGGACTATGCTTGCTATGTGTCTAACATTGTACTAGCAGGAGGTCCTGGGGTGGAGCTGGAGTCCCAGGAATCTTAACTTTGTTAATCCTGCCACTGTCATGCTTTTGGGTCTAGGGTACTTGCTGGTATCTGGCTTCTTAATTATGAAAATGATGCCATGAGTCATTGCAAACAGCCCATTGGAATGAGGAGGAAACTGAGGCCTGGTGAGGAGGAAGAGACTAGAAGTAGGGCATAGAGTGACCCAGAGGGCTCCACCCCGAACCCGTTACCCTCACAAACCTTGGCCTTGGTGTTTCCCATTTTAAGGGTCCCTTTTTGAGGGGTGTAGGCTCACTCAAGTCTCATCTTTAGGCATGGGGGGGAGAGTCTCAAGAGAGTGTAATGGTTTGGCATCTCTGAAATATGTTCAGACTATCATCAGGGCACCATTCATCCCTGTGCAGGGAAAGTCTGTAACAGAAAGGTTTAAAGAAACATTTGAAGGGAAAAGAAGGAGGCTGGAGGGAAAAGAAATCCTGTCTATGGGGACCATAAGGGCTAAAAGAATGGACCCATACTTGAGAGGTCTGTTAAGATTGGAATTCAATTTAATAAACATTTTCAGTGCCTATTAACACTTTCAAGATCATATTTTAGGAAGGATTCGAGATCAAATAATCATTTCGCAAATATTCATCTGAAAAACAGGCCTAGGGAGGGGAAATAACTTCCCTAAGGTCATATATAATTAGTAAATATCAGAACATAACCTTGAACCCAGATCTTGACTCTCAGTTCAATGTTCTTCCCTCTGCATTTTCCTGAGTTGGAGTCATGGTGAACAGAATCAGAAGACCTTTTACTCTGGTCATACATAGCTGTGGATTAATTCCAGGGAGAAGGGGTAAACCATCACCAGAGGACACAGCCCTAGGAGACCAGACAATAGGCCTGCATGTCCAGGAGTTCAGATTACTGCTTTCTTCTGTCCAACAAAAAGAATGCAAAAAGTGCCCAGTGGCTACAAAACACACATCCCGTTTGTTCTCTGTCAAGTAGATGTCCCTCTATTGCAAGTATGATACAAGACAGACGTAGGATGCAGGGAGGGGGCTGCTTTCAGGCTGCTCAGTGTCCACAGTCCACACACTTGATCCTGTGGTAGTTTTGTGGCCTGAGGACTGATCTTTGGACTGGGGTGGAACCAAAGTATGGATGACTATGGGCTTGGCTAGATGACCATTGAGATCCCTTCCCACTCTCAGATTCAAGGTGATTCTGTATGTGTGAAAAGGGGAGAGGAGGTCCTATGAGTATTTTGGCCATGAGAATTCCTCTGGGAAAGGGAAGGAATCAGTCTCAGGTCTCATGAGGATTCTGGGCTCTATGAGGGGTTGGGGAAGGGAGAAGAATAAGGATTTTTAGGGCATTTGGTGGATTCCATTCCTATGAGAAAAAATTAAAACAAACAAGAAAACTGCAGTTCTGGGCGGCCAGGTGGCACAGTGAGTAAAAGCGCCAGCCCCAGTGTCGGTTGGTTCTGGCCTCAGATACTTAACACCCATACAAAATAACTGGCCGTGTAACCTTGAGCAAGTTACTTAACCCCGATTGCTTAAAAAAATAAAAATAAAAATAAATTAATTAATTAAAAAAAACTGAAAACTGCAGTTCTGGCCTTGGGCTGATGCCATGGGGTCTTTATTGCAGCTCACGTCCATCCTGCCTGCCTCCCCATGCACGGACAGACCTTCAGTCTCAATGAGACCTGCTGGATCACCGGCTTTGGCAAGACAAAGGAGACGGATGGTAAGGAGCCAGAGATGACGTTGAGGCAGTGACTGGTTATGGGAGTAGTGAGGTGGGCAGTCTGAATCACAGCCTGCCTAAGTTCCCTGCCCTGAACCAGAGGGGAACTATGTACAGAGCTGGCCATAACTGTGGGAAAATAAGGTTTGGGGGGGGGGGGCTAGTCCCCAGCATCTAATTAGGGATCTTGTGGTGAGCTTAGAAAAGCAAGGGAAACAATTAGAGCTGTGGGTTTGAGCATCCTAGAGGGAAGTGTATCTGCCTCAGGAGGAGGGTGAAGGATCACAGCAGCAGTCACCTCTACAGGTCACTGGCCATAGGGAGCCAGGAGTCCTGGCAGACAGGTCAGTTTTAACTCCATGATGTTAAAATGCAGTAACTAGAACGTTGGACTCGAAATCAGTAAGATCTGAGTTCAAATTCTGATTCAAACACTTACTAACTGTATGACCCTGGGCAAGTCACTTAACCTCTGTTTGCCTCAGTTTCCTCAACTGTAAAATGAGGATAATAGCAGCACTTATATCACAAGGTTGTTGTTAAGGTGAGATAACATAATAGAGAATGCTTTACATAAAATGCTTAGGACATAACATGAATTATAATTATTATCACTATGATGATAATAATTGCGCCCCATTGCTTTTTAGGCTGGAAATCATGGGGGTAAGTGAAACAGAAGGACAGGAACCAGATGAAGGATAGTGGCCATCTGGGCTCCATGAGAGAAGTCTGTGCTTATATGTCCATGTAAATTTGGTGTTTTTTTTGTGTGTTTATATGTGTACATTTTTGGAGAGTGCATTTTGGGATTTATAGCTATGTGAATGTGGTATATGGAAAGAGAAGGTTACATAGTAGATTGGGAGTCAAAAGGTCTGGGTTAGGCTCCCAGGTCACTAGTCAGATGCCCTAAGGCAATCTCATTCAACTTTAATTTTCTCATCAGTAAAATGGGAATGGGAATAGTTGCCCTGCTTTCTTCATGGAACTCTTTTGAGGATCAGTGCAGGTATGTGAAGGTGCTTTGTGGATGAGTCTATACAAAATCAAAATTATGTGTGTGTGTATCTGTATACATTTATGAATGTCATTCAGAATGTATCTGGGGGGTGCGTGTATTTGGGAGTACACATCCAACCACTTGGGCTTATTTGGGCCTAGGGCCAGGTACAGGGAGCAATAGTACTTGGAAGACCTCGTCGAAAGGAGGCCTCCTTGGTCATGGGCACTGTGGAGGTTGGACTAGACTGGACATGGGGGCTGGAAATCAAACTCTGGGTTTCATTTCCTCATCTCCCTTGCTTCCCCTCTCTCATGCTTTTTTCCCTGAAGAGAAGACGTCCCCCTACCTGCGGGAGGTTCAAGTCAATCTCATCGACTTTAAAAAGTGCAATAATTATTTGGTCTACGACAATTACCTGACTCCTCGGATGATGTGTGCTGGGGACCTCCGAGGAGGGAGAGACTCTTGCCAGGTGAGAGAATGACTCCCGTTTGGGTGAGTGGGAGGGAACGGTCAATCCTAATGTCCCAGGGGATATAGTAGAGTGGGGAGGATTGGGGAAAGGGGGGAATAGAGACTCAGGCTTCCCTATAGCAAAATACTCAAGATACCTGGGGAAGAGTCTGGTCTCCCTCCTTGTTTGTGACCACTATCTTCTCCTTATAGGGGGACAGTGGGGGGCCGCTGGTGTGTGAGAGGAACAATCGATGGTACCTCACAGGGGTGACCAGCTGGGGCACAGGCTGTGGCCAGAGGAACAAACCTGGTGTATACACCAAAGTGACAGAAGTCCTTCATTGGATTTACAGCAAAATGGAGGTGAGACAATGAGGGCCCTCTCTCCAGAGAGGGGTGGGGTGTTCATGGCCGAGCCCAAGGCCTTGCTTTCCAATAGTCCCACACCCCAGTTTTGTGGGGTACCAATTTTTGTGGGGGTTTTTGACATTTAAAAACTGTTAAATATTTAATGAGGTATATTTTGTTATAAAACAGATAATATTAAGTTTACTACAATAATGAATTTTCCTTTAAAGATTATTTTAATTTCTGGCATAAAACAAGCATTTCTATAACATAGTACAATAAAAAGACGATTGCACAGGAAACCACAAATTCACCATGTAAATTTGCTATTCCTTTTTAAATATACAGCAAAATTATCGTGTAAATTTCCTCCCCCTCTTTTCTTCTCTCACACCAACCTCCTACCACTACCCCAGAGATGGCTACCATTAGACACAAATAGGTATATACATAAAATTATTCTCTACACACTTCTATTTATCAGTTCTTTCTCTGGACGCAGATAACATCTTTCTTCATATGTCCTTTATAGTTAATTTGGGTATTTATAATAGTCAAAATGACTTATTTGCTCAAAGTCATTCTTAAAACAATATTGCTGTTACTGTATATAATGTTCTCCTGGTTCTGCTCATTTCACTTTTCATTATTCTGGCTGAGAATTTAAAAAGTAGAACAGTGGAACAAAGTAGACATACAATTTATAGCAGAAAACATGTAATAACCTTGTACTTGACAAATGTAAAGACTTAAGGTTTTGGGATAAAAATTCATTATTTGGTAAAAATTGTGGGGGAAAACTGGAAAGCAGTATGGAGAAACTGGGCATAGACCAATTAGCTTACACCATTTACCCCAAGATAAGGTCAAAATGGATATATGACCTAGATATAAAGAGAGAGATTACAAGAAAATTTGGAGAACATGGAACATAACTACTTATCAGAATTATGGTAGATAATTTATGGACAAAAAAAGACATAGAGAGCAAAGTTAGGTATAAAATGGATAATTTTTGGTTACATTAAATTAAAAAGGTTTTGTTCAAATAAAACAAATTTAGCCAAGATCAGAAGGAAAGCAGAAAAATGGGGGGAAAATTTATAGATGGTGTTTCAGATAAAGGTATCATATCTCAAATATATAAAGAACTTTGTCAAACCTGTAAGAATACAAGTAATTTCCCTAAGTGATAAATGGTCAGAGGATATGAACAAGCAGCTTTCCAATGAAGAAATCAAAAGAATTTATGTCAGATGAAAAAAATGCTCTAAATCATTATTTATTAGAGAAATGTAAATTAAAGCAACCTTGAGATATAATTTTACACCTATTAGGTTGGTTAAACGGATTGAAGGGGAAAGCAACAAATATTGTTGGGGATGTGGAAAAAGTGGGATATTAATTCATTGTTAGTGGATTTGTGACTTGATCCAACCATTTTGGAGAGCAATCTGAAATTATGCCCAAAGAATTATTAGTCTACCTGTATGTACCCTTTGACCCAGCAATACCACTACTAGATCTATTTCCAAAACTGATTACAAAAAAGGAAAAGAATCTATTTCTATATCTACATATATATATATATATATATATATATATATATATATATATATATATATACCTATATATGTTTTAAAATGTTTATAGCAGCTCTCTTTGTAGTGACAAAGAACTAGAAATTTCAGGGATGTCCATCAAGTATGGAATGGCTGAACAAGTTGTGGTATATATGAATGTGATGGAATACTATTGTACTATAAGAAATGGTGAGCTCAATAATCTTAGAAAAACGTGGAAAGACTTGCATGAAAAAATAAAGAAGGAAATGAACAGAACCAGGAGAACATGAGTACTGGTCTTTAATCCTGTCACTTCTGGACCTCTAGGTATTCCTCTAGCTCTCCTGGCCAAGAAGAGAACAGAAAACTCTGTCCCCCTAAATCTGACCAATATTTATTTTTATTACTACAATTATTATTTATTTCTATGCAGCACTTTAAAGTTTATAAAGTGCTTTAGAAATATTATCTCCTTTGATCCTCACAACAACCCTGGGAAGTAGGTGCTTTTATTTTCCCCATTTTACAGATGAGCAACCTTTAAATGACTTGACCACAGTCACCCAGCTAGGCTCTGAAGCCACATTTGAATTGGTCTTCCTGACTCCCAAGTCCAGTACTCTATCTACTATGCCAAACATCTACTAAGAAATTGTGGGGTTAAAGTAAAATTCAGTTTAACAGAAATTTATGACATACTGCTATGTGTAGAGCTGAACACTAAAGTAGATACGAAGTTGAGATAAGACCTACTTTCTGCATTCATGAAATTTAAAAGAAGATAAGACAAAACCCTCAAATTATCACATGCTATACACACACACACACACACATATATAATTACATGACAGTGGCTTAGTGAGTTACAAAATAGAGGACTGGCAAAAATTTGAGGCATCATCACACTCAAAGACCTTTCTCCTTTCTTTCCTTCCCTACTAGGAAAATATGGTGGGACTCTTCCTTTGTACTAACCTGAAATGTCACCCTTGTCCTTCCCCTGCCCACAAGCCCAATACATACATTATTGGGTTAGGATGGTCTGGGGTGGGGAACCTGTGACCTCAAGGCCACGTGTGGCCCTCTAGATCCTCAATTTTGTTCTGTGAAGTTTGGGTTCAGTCAAAGGGCTGCATTTAAGGTGCTACAGGGCCACATGTAGCCTCGAGGTCACAGATTCCCCACCCCTGGACCACGAAGGATACAGCTTGCTGTGGAGTTTGCCTTTCTGTGCTGGGAATTCAGTATTGTCTAGTGGGGAGGCTGAGAGTCAGGAGACCTGGTTTCTGCCCCAATTTGCTATGTAATCAGGCAAAATAACTGATATCTCTGAGCCTCACTGTCTCCATTGGTCAAAAGGGAAAAATCATCCCCAGTCATGGGTGTGCTGTAGCCAGCTCATACTAGTTGATTGTTAAATTTTCAATGTGAGCATTTACATCTCAGAAATAGGCAAACTGTACAGATCAAAGCTAAATTTATTGTTTTGTTGATTGTCCAGACTTAAAAAAGTGGTGAAGAAAATGTTAATACTGCAGATGAGGTTTAAAAGTGTGTTATACTTGCTTTTTGCTTTTGGCTTTGTTTTTGGAGGGGAGAGCCAGTTGTTAAACATATACCAGCACACCCCTGTGCTCAGCCCTTCCAGAAGTAGAAGAATGACAAGTGAAAGAACTAGAGGGGGAATAGGACAGGCCACTCAGATATGTAAGAAGTCCTTTTCCTCAGCATAGATCCTAACCAAATGGACATTTATTCTTTGATGTGGTCAGTTTTACAGTGTCCTAAAATATAGAATATCTCTCATCCCCTTACCTTTACCACTCTCTAAGCCTAGAAAGTACTTCCATACTTCTTATTTCTTTTTGTTTTTTTTGGAGGGCAATTGGGGTTAAGTGACTTGCCCAAGGTCACATGGCTAGTTTTTGTGTTAAGTGTCTGAGGCCGGATTTGATTTCAGGTCTTTCTGACTTCAGGGCTGGTGCTCTATTCACTGCGCCACCTAGCCGCCCCTGGTTAAGAGACTTGTCCAGGCTCATCCAGCTAATAAGTATCTGAGAATGAACTTGAACTCAGCTTTTTTTTTTTGTTTTAGTTTTTCTCATCCTCCTTATTTCAACTTCTTAGAATCCTTACCAGCTTCTTTCAAGGTTCTGCTATGAGCCACCTTCACAAAGCCTTTCCTAATCTCTCCCAAATTCTTTTCTTTCTTCAAATTATCTTTTTTTTTTTAAAGCAATCGGGGTTAAGTAACTTGCTCAAGGTTACACGGCCAGTTATTTCTGGGTGTGGTGCTGAGTATCTGAGCCCAGATTTGATCCCCAGGTCATCCGGACACTGGAGCCGGTGCTCTTACTCACTGAGCCACCTGGCCGCCCCTAAGCAATTGGGGTTAAGTAACTTGCTCAAGGTTACATGGCCAGGTGTTTCTGGGTGGGTGCTAAGTGTCTGAGCCCGGGATTCGATTTCCAGGTCATCCCGACACTGGAGCCGGTGATCTTACTCGCTGTGCTACCTGGCCGCCACTTCATCAAATTATCTTGTATTTGCCTATTTGTGTACAGTTGAATATAGGCTCCTTGAGGGCAAGGACTGTTTTGTTGCTACTGTTTACTCTGCCTAGCATGATGCCTCACTCATAGTAAGTGGTTAAGAAGTATTTCTAGAGTTGAATTAAAATGGTGCCCACTGTCTTCTCTCCTAAGAGGGAGGGAACAAATTCATTCTAAAGAGGGTAAGGAGCATTCCAGGCCATGTTGTGCCCTTCTAACCTGCGCTATGCTTTTCTTCTATTCTTAGGGTGAGGTGCGGGGCCAGAAGTCCTAAAGAGGGAAGCCAGACCATCTCACAGCATTGACTATGAAGGCTCTATCTGTGACTGAAGCTACAGGGATTTCTCCAGTATCATCTGGAAATGTGGGCCCAAAATATGCTCTTCAGTAACTTTATTATCTCATTCAATGGGTGCATGTATGTGTGTTCATGTACACGTATGTATGTTTGTGTTCGTGTGTCCCTGCTTTCCCAAGCCTGGGCAGCATTGTTGTAAAATGGAAAAGGACCTAATTTTCTAACCAAACTGGAAAATATTGGGAGAGTTGACCTTGAACTCCATGGACCTTTGCAACACAGATGCCTATATCAGTTTAGAGAGGAAAAGGGGTTGACGTGGAGCCTAAGTGGGTGGATCCAGTGAACAGGGTCATGCAGGAGCTCAGGAGATACCTTCAGTGACCTGTACCATTCTCCTGCTCTTGTCTTACCAACTTCTGGATTGGGACACTAAGACAAGCTGACAAATCCACAGCACCTGTGACACCTAAATTCTTTAGGCTGCAACCACACTGGGGGTGGAGGGTCATTGGGGTGTGTGTGGAAGGCCTTGAAGCAAATCTTCCCTTAGTGCTTAGATAATGTTTTTCCAGAAGGAAGTTTCTGGTGGATCTGCAATGTACACAAAGTGAAGGTGCTCCAGACCTCTCCCATTGTCCTCCCAATGCTTCCATCTACCACACAGGCCATTCACCCTCTTGACTGCCAATGCAAGCGACTATAAAGTAGCCTGTGTCTATTGCTCAGCCATATCAGGGCTATTTTGACTTTTTTTCTTAAAGTTTTGGAAAGGAGTTAGATATTTTTTGAGATCAAGGCCTTCACAGAATCTCAAAGCTGGCCTCTTCCTCCCTGTCTCTCCTGCGTCCACAGTCTGTGGCTGGACTTTGCCAGAAGGGATCTGGCTGGATACCACAGTCTAATATTTTCCCAAGAGATCCCCCCAGGGTTCCTCTAGATCTGCCAGACTTCTGAGATACCTGGTTTTTCCTTTGGCTGCCAACAAGTAAACCACACTTTCCCTAACCAGAAGATTTGAGGGCTGAAGGTAGCAAAGATGTGAACCCTTGCCCAGGGTTCTGAGAATCCATGGCAAAATCCAAGTGGGCAGACTTATCTCTACTATTAAGGGCCTGAACCAAGCCCTCAGTGCCTTAGGATTCCATCTGTATTTTCCTCCTCTTCTCTTTGGGTCTGACAATGTGGCATCTCTCTGTGCTCTAGTGCCAAGGAGGGAAAGCCCGGACATACCTCTTCCTGCGCTCACCTTCCCACACTGCTCTTTCTGAGGATTCAAGCTGGCTTTGCTCCTGGAAGACACCAGGGTCGTCTGCCTTTTATCTCCTTCCAGAGGCTGAACATTTGAACAGTGGCTTTTCCTCTTCTCCCATACTTCTCATTCTCCTGGGAGCTACCTCATGCTCCCAAACTGGCCTCCAAGGCCAGAAGATGGGGGCAGCATGTGAAGAAGACGGTCATGATCTACCTCTGAGGGGCAGGGGCCTCCCTGTTTAATCTGAGGTCATCTCTTGGCCAAGAGAAGAATCAGAGCAGGGAAACCAAGTCCTGTCTGAGTGTTGGCATTTCTTTGCCAACACAGGAGCCATTGCAATGAGTTCTGCTGGTTAATGTCACTGTAGGGAATGGCAGTCCCTTTCCTGGGCAAGTATATCACTCAAGCTGCTCTAACCATAGAACTTGTCCAACCTCAAGGAGTCATCATGGGTTTTTACCCCAAGGCTAGGCCTTCTTCCTAGCCTGGGGCAACTTTATGGTCACCCCCTTTCATAGTCATGAGGCTGCCCAGCCCCATTTCTGCAACACAACCCCAGGACTTGGCAGGAGAGTCCAAGATTCTGAATTATTGTCCCCCTCAACCTATCCCTTCCTAATTTTCCTATTTCTGTCAAAAGTACCAGTGTCCTCTCAGATACCCAGGTTAGCAGTCCGAGAGTCACTGGTCCTCTTCTTTCTGTTCACACTACAATTCCTCTGCTTCTTCTGGTCTCTTTCCTCTCCCTGTTATATCCTACACAGAGCTGCCAAACTAAGACTCTTAAAACATAGCTCTAACCACATAACTCCCCCTGCTCAAACCTTTCACTAGTTGTATATTGCCATGACTGAAAGTTAAAAAACAACCTTCTTTGGCATTTAAAGCCTTTCACAGCCTGGCTTCAATCTCTCATTCCAGACTGATTTCACATTTCTCCCCTTTACATTCTCAACATTTCATGCCCCTGCTTTGTACCTGGAATGCTCTCTCTCCTCACCCCTCTTGGAATCTATAGCTCCCTTCAAGGCTCAGCTCACATGTTGCTTCCTACAATAGGCCTTCCCTGACTTTTCCAGTGATAGTGTCCCCCTGAAATTACTTTATATTTATTTTGTATATATATTTTTATTTACTTATTGGTGTACTTGTTGCCCCTTGCCCTCCATGTTCCAGTAGAATGTAAGCCCTTTGAGGGCAGGGATTGTTTATTTTGTCTTTGTATCTTGAGTTCCTAGCACTGCACCTGGTACAAAGTAGGTGGTTAATAAATATTTCTTGAATTGAATTGACAAAATGAAGCCCCAAACATCCCTCCTTTTGTTCCTTTGCTTCTTTTTTTCCTTATTCCTCCTCTCCCTCTTTACTTTCTCACCAAAAGCTAAACCTTAGCCCTTTACATCTCTGTTATTTCCATGTTACAAGGAAATTTCATGGATCTTTGGGCCTGAAAGCTGTTAGGGACCTTACAAATCATGGAGTATAATTTTGTTCATATAGTCCACTTTGTAGAGGAAAAAATGTGGTCTGGGGAGGCCAGGATTCAACCAAGTAATCAGCAGGACTGATCTTAAGAATACTGTACACAAGTAGTGTCAAAATCAAATAGAAATGGGGTTACTGGTCTCATAGTGACTTAGAAAATCACATATTAATGTTGTATATGTTCTATTGTATTTTCATTTATTTGGTTAAGTATTTCCCAATTACATTTTGATCTGGTTTGAGTCCACTGGGGAATATTGTAAGCAGCAAGGCCTGCAAGCCCATGTTTGACCCTTGTATCTAGAGACCACCTGGACAGGATGCCCAACTACATGGAACATTTGGAAAATAGATTGAAGCCTGGCATTAAGGCCTGAGATAGTACTGATGGGAGACTTCAATTATCTGGCCATCTGTGGGAGCTCTCTCCCTCTGCCAAAATGAGAGCTGTTATTATATTCTTGGCTGGCCTTAATCATAATTCAACCATTCAAAAGATGGAAGAAGCAACCAGCAATGGGAAGTCCTAGGATAGTCGAGGAGCTGGTTGCTGGGGAAGAAATGGTGAGACTTAGCAGGAGGTTTCCAGTCCATCTTAGAACTTGTGATAGAGAAGGAAGGGAAATCTGGGCATAGGCTGACATGAGCTGTGAATTTTGGGAGGGCAGAGATCAGAGGGCTCAGAAAAAGGATACATCTAAACCCAAGGCCTAAAATTGGGGAGAAGCTCTCAAGAATGAAATGCTGAAGACACAAAGAAAAATAATTCCTTTGAGGAGGAAAAAGAGGGAGTTGTCTCAGTAGACCAATGTAGATGTGTAGATGTGTAACTGCCAACCCAACATTTTCAAAAGACATGTAAAAAATATGGAGATGAGAGTTGTAATGGGGAAAAAAGAGACAAAAGGCAGTATTCCTATAAGAATGATGTGCTGCTCCAGTTAAGAATCTTTTTAACAAAAGCTTAGGAAAACAAAAATTTTTTATTTTGTTTTAAAGATTCATAGTGGGGGAAAGAAGAGGATCAAAGTGTCCTTAAGGTAGATCAGAAAACATAAACTTTTAATGAAGAGAAGGCAAACCTTTTTCAATCAACTATTATTTTGATTATGTTTTCCAAACAGGATAATCTTTAGGCTAGAAAAGGCAGAAAAAAGTGGACAATAGGTCAGTGAGTTAATGAACATTTACTAGGTGTTGTAACTACAAATGTGGCCGTTAATAAGAGAGAACTTACCTGCCCTTGATAAGTTCAAGTAACCAGGTTTAGCCAACCTACATCTCAGGCAGGTACTGAAAGAATCAGTGGATGTTACTGAGGAAAGATTGTGGAGAACAGGAGAGGTACTGTGGGACTGAATGTTAACATTTCAATTTTTTTTAAAAGAAAAGAGACTAAAATGTGTAATTCTAGGTTTTACTTTAATTCCTGTAAAAAAACATCCTAGGATGCATTTTGAAACAGATGTTTAGTAAAATCTAGAAAAGGAAGTAGAGATCAGAAAAAACCAGGACAATTTCATCAGAAAATGTCATATCAAATTAATCTCACTTAACTTTTGACCAACTTACAAAGCTGGTAGATCGGGAAAGTGCTATAGATAGTCTAGCTACATTTTAGCAATCTATTTACTTTAGCACAGTAATTTAGTTTACCTAAATTTAGCAACTAGCTTGAATTGCAGCTAATTTTACTACTGTCTAACCTCATCTCTCTATCTTGACCACAAGAGTAACACAGACTTTCTTATGGTATTTTTGTGGACAAGATGGGGAAATGTGGGCTGGGCAAAGAGTACAGTTAGACATATTGAAATTAATTAAGTGTCCAGACTCACAGAGTAGTCATTAATGATAGCATCTTGGAAGGTCTTCCATGGGATGCTCCAGAGATCTTTGCTTGGCAGGCATTTTAAAACTTGTTTTGTCAGTTGCTGGCATAAAATCATAAATGATACACTTCAGATTTGCAGATGACACAAAGTTTAGAAGGATGACTAGCACATCGAATGACAGAGCCAAGATCTTGATAGACCAGCACAAGGGGTGGGGAACCTGCAGCCTTGAGGCCCAGGATTCACTGAAAAGGTCACATTTAAGGATCTAGAAGGTGAGAGTGCTGGGGGTGAGTCTGATAAGATGGAACTCAATAGAGATAAATGTAAAAGTCATGCTTCGGTGTAGAAAATCAACTACCCAAGTAACAAATGGGGAGATGGCAGTTTATCTGAAAAAGATATTTTTGGTTATTTTTGTTTTTGTTTTTTGGTGAATCTCAGCCTCAAATGAATCAATGCTGATATTGCTGCTAAAAAAATCTAAGATGATCTTGGTTTGCCTTGAGAGAACTATACTGTCTAGGACCATGGAGGTGACAGTCCTGATGTACAAGATTATAGACTACACCTGAAATGCTGTGTTCAATTCTGGTTGCCACGTCTTAGGGAAAGATGGTGATAAGCAGGAGAAAGTCCACAGGAGGGCAACTAGTGTGCTGAAGAACCTCAGGATCATGACAAGTGCAGGGGCAGAGCCAAGATGGTAGAATAGAAGAAGCACAAGCAAGCACTCCCAGCATTCCCCTCCAAACAACTTTAAAATTATGCCTCAAATCAAATTCTGTCATGACAAAGAGCACGAAATACCCAGGTGAGACATTTTTCCAGCCTAAGACAACTTTAGGAGGTTAGGAGAGATCTGCGGGATGGGTGGCTGATAAGGTGCACATGTGGCTGTAACACCAGCTATGTTACAGTCATGGGCCTTATAGGCAACGACAGCAGCAACAGAAGCTTCAAAAATTCTCAAGTCAGAAATGATAAGAGTATTGGGCAACTGGTCAGAAAGATATCACAGGGGGACCTTATGCACTGGATTGGGTACTATTTGGCAATTTCATTGCTTATCCCCAGTTCCAGGATGGGAGGAGCATTTTTGGTCACAAAGAATCAGGTACCCTGAGGGGTAGTAGCATTTATGACTGCAAGGAATCAGGGGCTCATTCTGATAAGGATCAGAGAGCAGACCAGGAGATCAGTGACCACACCTGTCCGCAGATCACACCACCTTGGAAGCATTAAAAACTTTCAAACCCCCAGAACAAGTTCTGAAAACAGCAGTGCAAAAACCTTGAAACTTGGAACGGTACCTCCCCCAACTTCCCCACCCCCACCCCAGGAACAGAGCACATCTTTAACATAAAGTTCCAAGTTAAGAAATCAGGTGAAAAATGAGCAAGCAACAGCAACAAAAGGAATCTGACCATAAACACTATTATAGTGACAGGAAAGATCAATTCACAAACTCAGAAGAAGAAAATATCAAAACAGCTGTGAGCAAAGCCTCAAAGAAAAATCTGAACTGGCCCAACAAGAATTCCAGGAAATGCTGAATTAAAAAAAAAAAACAAATAAGAAGAAAAATTGAGAAAAGAAATTATAATAATGCAAGAAAATTATGAAAAGACAATTAACATCTTGGTAAAAGGCTAAGCAAAAAAACCTAGAGAAAACTTAAAAAGCAGAATTGATATCTAGGAGAGATAATTTTAAAATTATTGGACAACCTAAAAGCCACTTTCCATCTGACCTGCAGCTGAAACCCTCCATGAGAAGGTTGAGCTCCATGAAAACAGCGGCTGTCTTCATTTTCCATTTGGATTGCCAGTTCTTAGCACGGTGCTACCATAGTAAACACTTAATAAACACTTTTTTTTGGTCAATTCGTTCCTTGTGGCTATTACTAGATTCTTATGGCAAAGGTGGGAAAGGTAAAGACTTCTTTATCGGAATCTGTCCAGCTGGATTCTCCTTGTTTGCACATATATTCCAAGTGTCCCTGAGGGCACCCATCCCTTTAAAAACTTATAGAGCAGTTATTTGGAGATTTGACCTCTATGTATGTGTTGATAACACCATACACTTCAGGAAAATTCTAGAAGAACATGAGGGAAGATGCTGAAAGTGTTGGATCAGCCAGAAGAAAATAGCCTACATTTTCAACGGACAATCCCTAGAGCTGTACAGACGCTCTATTATGGATTTTGTCCACATTATATTACAGTGAAGTGTGAATGCATGCCCAGTGTAGACTTGATTATATCCAAAGACCTTTAAGATTTCAGGACTTCATTCCAATTTCTTCACCATTCATTAAAGGCAATGATATTTAAGAGTAATGAAGCAGGAAAAGAAGCTTAGAATAAGAAAGTTAGATATAATAAACCTCTGAATAATACACACACACACACACATACAAACCTTGTCTGAAAATGCAAAAAAAGAAGTTGGCCAAATGGAAAAAGAAGTACAAAAGCTCACTGAAAATAACTCCTTAAAAATTAGAATTAGGCAAGTAGAAGCTAATGACTATGAGATATTAAGAAACAATAAAACAAAGTCAGAAGAATGAAAAAATAGAAAAAATGTGAAATATCTCATAAAAAAAAAACAAGTAACCTAGAAAATAGATTTAGGAGAGATAATTTAAGAATTATTAGGCTACTTGAAAGCCATGATAAAAAAAAGAGCCTAGACATCATATTTCAAGAAATTATCAAGGAAAACTGCCTTGATATCCTAGAACCAGAGAGTAAAAAAGAAATTGAAAGAATCCACCAATCATTTCCTAAAAGAGATCCCAAAATAAAAATTCCCAGGAATATTATAGTCAAATTCTAGAGCTCCTAGGTCAGAGATAAAACTTCAAGCAGCCAGAAAGAAACCATAAAAGTACTGTGGAGCCACAGTCAGGATCACACAAGATTCAGCAATTTACACCTTAAAGAAGCAGAAGGCTTAGAATATGATATTCTCGGCAAAGGAGCTAGGATTACAACCAAAACTGAGTATAATCCTGCAGGTAGAAAATGGATATTTAATGAAATCTAGAACTTTCAAACTTTCCTGATGAAAGGTTAGAGATGAATAGAAAATTTGATTTTCAAATACAAGACTCAAGAAAAGCATGAAAAGGTAAATATGAAAGTGAAGTCATAAGGAACAGCATAAGATTAAATTGTTGACATTCCTACATGAAAGATGATACATATAATGCCTAAGAACTTCATTATTATTGGGGCAGTTAGGAAGACTCTAGGTAGACAGAGAGCAAAGGAGTGAGTTGATTATGTTGTGATGATCTAAAAAAATAAATGGACACATGAGAAAGAAGGATGCCCTGGGAGAAGGGGGAAGGGAGAAGAAAGATGGGGAAAATTACTTCACATAAAAGAGGTTGCAAAGAAGAAATTTTACAGTGGGGTTAAGGGGGAGGGCAAATAACACTTGAACCTCACTCTCATCTGAATTGGTTCAAAGAGGGAAGAAAATATATGCCCACTCTTTTGGCTATAGAAATCTAACTTTCCCAATAAGGAATGAGCAGGGAAAAAAGAAAAGGGGAAAGGTGTGTGATAGTAATGGCATTTAAAGATTCCCCTGTATTGGCTTAGTTTTTCAAACTGATTGTGTTAAAACCCAGAGCTTGTTAATCCCACCTGTGGGATGGACTTGTTGACTTGAAAAGAGAGACACAAACTGGGAGGAGCTGGTGGTGACGTAGATTTGGAGAGACAAGTGAGAGGCAGAAGAACTTTTTTTTTGGAAGCAGCACCTCGTGGAGAGAGAGAGACTAAGAGAATTGCTGGTGGCCGCTTTGAATTGCCCTGGACTTTTGAGACCTGCCCCCTGAGCTGCCAAGGACTGAGGAGACATGGCTGTTTTGCTAGTACTTTGTCTGTCTGTTTTGATGTTGTTTTGCCAGATTTGTCCACTGGTGAAAGACAGTCCTGTTGAAGAAGTCCTGGAACCTGGCTGTTCGCTAAGAAGCCCTGAGACTGTCCTGCAGACAGAGAGTGAATACTGTCCACTGGTGAAGGACAGTGCTGTTGTTGCAGGGGTCT
>NW_027187323.1:1579747-1598041 GCF_028583685.1 Petaurus breviceps papuanus
AATACTGTCCACTGGTGAAGGACAGTGCTGTTGTTGCAGGGGTCTGGGAACCTTTCTGTTGGTTCAGAAGCCCTGAAGAAGGATTTTCTTGTTGTATGTTTACAGAAATCCTGGGAGAGGACTTTGCTAATGTTTTCAGGGGTTCTAGGACTGTTCTACAGACAGAGGATGAATTAATGAAGGGACTGGCAACGTATCTTGTGGCCTTGCTAAGCCTTGTCTCCCCAGGAACTAAGATTGCTGATAACTTGCCTCCTGTCAAGATGAAGAAAAGATCTCCATTTGGGTATTAAGTGCTGAGCTTAAACTTGATGTAACTCTGGGGTAGATTCAATTGTGATCCAGGGGTGGGGAACTTTTGACCTTTTTGTGTTCTATGGTTGAGCAAATGAATGTATTTTACTTATGTTTGGAAACTAATCTCCATTTGAGAAGAGGGGCTTTGTGGCGGACTAAATGAAGGTATAGCCTAGGGGTGGAGAAGTATTTAGAACAGGGACTTTGTAATTGATTGAATGATTGGAAGGTCCTGGGGTGGGGTAGTACTTGGAGATTATTTAATCACCCTTAGTAAATGCTGTATTTTGAATGATGTCATGTTTTGACCTTCTCTGTTCTTGGTTTGTCACTGAATAAAATGGAGAGCACCTATGCTGGTATTCTGAACCTTGGGAAGTTGCCTTTCCTTGGCATTACATTACAAGGTGATAAAAGGGAGGGCAGATTAAGGGAAGCAGTAGTCAAAAGAAAAACAGACTTTTGAGGAGGGACAAGATAAAAAGAGACTGAGAGAAGGATGAACAGGAGAAAATAGGATGAGGGGAAATTCACAGTTAGCAATCATAACTGTGAATGTGAATGAGATGAATTCACCCATAAAATGGAAACAGCAGAATAGATTGGAAACCAGAATCCAACAATGTGTTGTATACAGGAGATGCACTTAAGACAGAGAAAAACACACAGAGTTAAAATAAGAGGGTGAAGCAGAATCTATTACTCTTTAGCTGAAGTAAAAAAAAAAGGCAGAGGTAGCAATCATGATCTCAAAACAAAAACAAAAATAGATTTAATTAAAAGAAATAATCATAGAAACTACATCTTGCTCAAATGTGCCCAAAACAATGAAGCAATATCAATACTAAACATTTGTGCACCAAATGGCAAAACATGTAGATCCTTAAAGGAAAAGTTGAATGAATTACAGGAGGAAATAGGAAAACTATACTAGTGGGGGACCTAAACATTCCCCTTTCAGAGCTAGATAAATCTAACCATAAAATAAGAAATTAAGGAGATGAATTGAATCTTTGGAAAGTTAGATATAATAAACCTCTGGAGAAAAACTGAGTGGGAATAGAAAAGAGTATGCCTTTTTGTCAGCTGTATATGACACCTTCACAAAAACTGACCATGTATTAGGGCATAAAAACCTTATGAACAAATGCAGAAAAGCAAAAATATTAAATGCATCCTTTTCAGACCATAATGCAATGAAATTACAGTCAAGGAAGGGTTGTGGAAGCATAAATTTAAAATTAATTGGAAAATAAACACTTCTAATCCTAAAGGATGAGTGAGTCAAAAAACAAATCATAGAAACAATAATAATTTCATTAAAGATAATGACAATAATGAAAAACATAACAGAATTTGTGAGATGTAGCCAAAGCAGTATTTAGGGGGAAATTTCTATCTCTACACATGTACTATCAGTAAAAGAGAGAAAGAGCAGATCAACAAATTGGGCATGTAACAAAAAAAAACTAGAAAAAGAAAAATTAAAAATCCTCAAAGAAACACTAAAATGGGGATACTGAAAACCAAAGGAGAGATTAATAAAATTGAAAGTAAAAAATTGAATAAACAAAAGTAGAAGCTGGTTTTATGAAAAAAAAAATATAAACCACTGGTTAATCTAACTTGAAAAAACAAAGAAGGAAACCAAACTAGAATCAAGATCAAACCATGTGAGTGCCAGTTGAAGGAACTGACATTTTTAGCCAAGAGAAGAGTTAAGGACACATAACAACTATATTGAAGAATTTTAAGGGCTCTCATGTGAAAGAGAGATTAATAGTTTCTGCTTGGTCCCAGTGACAGAGCTATTAATTTGGCATAGTAGCTACAGCATGGCAAACATCAGTTCAGTGTGGAGAAAAACTACATAACAATTAGCATTATCCACCAGTGGGCCATCTCTTTAGGTACTAGGTTCCCCCTCACTGAAAGTCTTCAGGAAGTCTGGACAACTTTTCATCAAGAATCTTGCTCAGGTGTATATTAGCCTGGATGGCCTCTGAAGTCTATTCTAATGCTGACATTAGGTTATTCTTTGGTTGTGATTGCAAATTTGATGCTCTCCTCATTGCCTTCTCACTTGTCTTTTTAAACTTATTCTTGTTCCCTTCATTTATCCTAGACTGAATCCTTCAATCCGATCCCTCCCAACATTAGTGATGGAATGCTCAGGAACACAGTCTCATTACATTTGCAAGATTCTCCACATTTGCTTCCATATGTCCTCGTATTGGTATATCAGAAGCCTGGTCACTTTAGCCTGTTAATTCATAGAAAGAATAACTTTTCTTAGTAACAGAGCTAGATTCAGAGTTGGAGGACTTGGCTTTGAATCCTGGCTCTGCCACTTATTACTCATATGACTTTGGGTAAGTAGCTTAATCTCTCTGGGCCTCAGTTTCCTTATTTGAAAATTTAAGTAGCTCTAAGATTGTTTCTGACATTTCTATCACCTCAGGGAGATGTGGGGTGGAGGGAGGTAGGGAGAAGGATGAGACATGTGACATCTTCATCAAGTGCCAGGGTCTAATTCTCTTCCTCAGGACATACAGTCAAATTCCCAGAAAACCAAATCATGGGACCTAGTGTCAAGGGTTCAGAACATGCAGAGCCTCCTGGATCATCTTGTAGTAGGAGCTGGTACATTAAGTAAAACCACTAGATGTCACTAGCACAGTGCCTGACATATAATAAGCATTTGTAAATGCCGTTTTGTTGATTGTATATGGCAAGGATCTTGGGTCAAGGTGGAAAATAACCAAAGCTAAGAGCCACTTGCCATTCCTCTCCCCCCCCCCCCGCTTTTGGGTAAAGGGATGGAGGCTTAGTTTCAGGAATCAGATCTCAGTCCCACATGACATAACAAACTTATTCTTCCAAAGGCAAGGAAAGTGAATGTTCAAGCTTAGGTTTAATTTTATCTTTGTTGAGACAGTTATAGGATCAGTCATAAGACAAAATAATAGCACATGAATCCCCTACAGGACACACACTCACACACACACTGTGATTTTTTTCAACCACATTTCCTCCTGAAATAAAACTAAAACCTGAGTGAACTAATTGATAAAAACTAACTGAGACTAGATATCTTTAGGATTCTGAGAGTAATAGTATCTGTGTACTAGGGATCCAACCTGCCAATTTGAACAGAGATTGGGGAATGCTCCTCCTCCTCCTCCTCCTTCTTTCTTCTTCCCTCACCACGTGTGGTCCCCCTCTCCACTTGGAGCTCCATATCCTTACATGAAGGTATTCTGTCCACAGGAATATATTTTTGGTTGTTTGTATTTTGTAACATATTTTGGGGTTTGGGGGTTAGTTTTTTGAAATTTGAATCTTAATTTTTATTTTTTTTCAAAGAGCTAAGATAATTTACTCTTTGTTCTGTGCAGTTTTCATTTATGAATTTCTTGAAATATAGCTCGGAAAAACTGGCTTTTTAAAAAGCCTAGTGTGTTTCAAATGGAGCCATTTGACTATGCCTTTAATTCAAATCACTGTGCTTTCATTGAATGATCGATAATACTCCCAGCCCAAGCCTCCTATGGTTCGTTTTTTGGATTTCGATGACTTAGAATGAGTATAGAGAGCAATTGTTTTCTATTTTGGCCAGAAACTTTGAAGATCTTCCCCTCTTTGATGGATATTTTTGTGATGGTAAATTAGGTCATCTTTTGTCTTAATTCTTACCTAGCTGTTAGTCATTGAATGGGTATTGCCTCAGATAAACTGAGACCTGGGAAAGACCTTGATTCAGAAAGACCAAGGTAACCCACTGCATCTGGGGCAATCTCTAGCTGTCTTGACTTTTGTCTTGCCACTGGACTTCTATGACTGGAGGAGAGAACGAGGCTGATGACTTTGCTTAGTTAGCTCTGCCTCGATTAAATACAATTCATGTACAAGCCAGTTGGTCCGCTTTCAGAATGAAGGACAAACAACAATATCTTGTTGACCAAATATTTATAGAAAAAGCAAAAGTCAGTATAAAGCCCCAAAGCTTATAGCATGTGACAAGAAAACAAATAATAAATCAATGCCAGCTAATGACCAAGCAAGTAGAAGGGAGTGAGGAATCATTCCTCCAGTCTCCAAAAGACCTCTGAAACTTGAATTGAGTATCAGTCCCATGGGAGGGATGCCTCAATGGAGAACTGTGCCTATGCCACTCTAATAATGATTCTTGTCTTCCTTTATCCCCTTGGGGTGGGGAAGGAAAACTCCTGGACTGGCCCACTGCTGCTGAGGCCATGCTGCTTACAAAAGATTCCCCAATATCTCTCTGGGGTTGCTGTTGCTCCCTTGCTCTCCTCATTCTCTTATACTTGGAGAGCTTGCAAAGTCTCATAACTTCCAGTCCTCAAATGCTGCTATGATATTTCCACTAATATGCTGAATAACACACACCTCCCAAGGCCTATGCATATAGTCTCTAGAGGCTTGTTCTGGCCACCAACAGCTACATGGGTAAAGATCAGAGACTTGGAATTTAGGGAAGGGAGAAACACTTTCATTTGCTTTGGACTGGCAAGTCAAGACTTCAAAAGATCAAAGAAAGAATTGTTTATGACAGAGCCTCCCAGGTCTTGTCTAAGCTCAGCAAAGTGAGAAAGGGGAATGGTAGGTCCAGATGAAGAGAGACTGAGTGATACCACAAGGGAGCATCTGAATTTGAGGGCAACATGCAATGGAAGGTAACTTCTCTATTGACTCGAATGAATTTCCTTGATGTGGGGGTAGGGGTGGAACTATGGAGTAAGAGCCAACTATAATTATAATCCAGTCATTTATGGCTGGTCTTTTTCCTTACTGCCCACCTCAATCCACACCCACCCACATACAACAGACCATTTTTTTCCATAATTACTTTGGAAAAGATTCCTTATGCAATTGAAAGGAAATTGGAGGAGAGATTTTTGTGAACTCTATTGTCTTACATGCTGTGTCTTTCCACCTTTTTTCTCCATAACATCCTACTGTTATGGGGAACCTGATTAAGTATTATGGATAGGCAAGCTCCCTAAAGCTGACTGATCCAATCTCCTTGATTCCAGACGTCAAGCTGGGGACCAGGGGCTTTTAGAAAACTTCAGATAGTGGAAAAATTCCCTGCAGACTTGTGTCAGATACCTGGTTGCCCTCAGAGGTAGAATCTTGCCATTCCTGTGGCAAAGGTATTTCCAGGAGTCCTCTCATACCACTTAAGACTGTCACCTTGAGGTCACCACCCCAATCACCACGTGGTATGGGTGTGACTTGAGGGGAAAGATGCCTCCTACTTTCTTGGCTCCTCCTTACATCATAACCCAGACCTTTTGCCTCTGAAATGCCAGTTATGAGTAAAAGCCCAGCTTGCTGAGCCTGTTCTAAGTGGGTCCCAAAGTTGTACTGGAAAGGGAAGAGAAGACAAAATATGTTTATTGATTTGTTTACATGGTTAGTCCTGCTTACTCCACTCTGTATCAGTTCATAAAGGTCTTCCCAGTTTCATTTGAAATTGTACAGTTCAACATTTCTTATGGCACAATGTTTTGCATTACACTAAAATGCCACAATTTGTTTAGCCATTTCCCCCACAGGAGTCTAGCTCCTTAGTTTCCCATTTTTGGTTACTATGAAAAGAGATGCTATAAATAGTTTCATACACAGAGATCCTTTTCTTCTTTCTTTGATTTCTTTAGAAATATAGGCCTAGTAGTGCTAAAGCTGGGTCAAAGACTATGCAGTTTGATAATGAAATTTCCGGGCATGATTCCAAACTGCTTTCCAGAATGTCTGTACCACTTCCCAGGCCTCCTGACAGGGTGCTAGTGTGTACCTGCTTTCCCTGAAGTGAAAGACCAGGCCATCCAATCGTGAACTCTTGCCTTGGAGCTTTGTTCAAGGAAGGGTGAAGGTGGGATTTAGAAGTGGACCCCTACATCTCATTTCCTGAGTAATGTCAGAAGGAGGGGCTTATGTGAGGGGGGAGCCTATTTCCTCCTTTAGGGGGAGTCATGTTCCTTATTCACGGACTGAGTTCACAGTTTTCAAAGCTGGCACAGGGATTAGGGAATCAAAGACCATAGATTTAGGGCTGGATGAAATCTTAAAGGTTATCTAATCCAACCCCTCCATTTCACAGATGAGGAGACTGAGGACCAGAGAAGAAAAGTGACAAGGTCACATAGGCAATGAGGCATGTTTTGGGGATTAGTCCTGTGATTTCATTGGTATAACAATGTTCTGGTGAGGAAACTCCCTCTAACAGTGTAGGTCATCACTTGCTCTGCAAATTATGGATTAGGGAGTTTTGTTGGAAAATTTGTCCTAACGAAACTAGAGGAATGATGACTAGATTTCCTTTACTGCTCACTCCCCCCACCCCCACCATAGTTGCAGAGTATGAGAAGAGGGCAATTGGATGAAACTTATGCTCTTAGGAAGATGAATTTGACATCTTTCTTTCATCTTTCTGATCAAATGTCAGTCAACAATAAGTAACAGGCTGGAGTTTTTTAATATTTAATTTTATTTTTTTCAATTAACTTGTAAATAATTTTTTTTAACAATTTAAATTTTTCTGAGTTCCATATTCTTTTCCTCTCTCTTCCCCCCCCCCCACTTGAGAAGGAAGCATTTTGACATAGACTATACATGTGTAGTCATGCAAACACTTTCCAGTATTG
This sequence comes from Petaurus breviceps papuanus, assembly GCF_028583685.1. Taxonomy (NCBI): domain Eukaryota; kingdom Metazoa; phylum Chordata; class Mammalia; order Diprotodontia; family Petauridae; genus Petaurus; species Petaurus breviceps. The sequence continues at coordinate 1,586,719 of NW_027187323.1, forward strand.
GAAAATGCAGACAACACCCCTCCCCCCTCAAGAATAATAAAGAAAATATAAAAGTATGCTTCAATCTTCACTCAGACTCAATCAGTTCTTGCTCTGGAAATGGATAGCATTTTTCATCATAAGTCCTTCAGAATTGTCTTAGATCATTGTATTGAAGAGAATAGCTAAGTCACTCACAATTGATTATCATACTATATTGCTGATATTGTGTACAATGTTCTCCCAGTTCTGCTCCTTGCACTTTGCATGAGTTCACATAAATCTTCCCAGGTTTTTCTGAGAGCATTTATTTCATCATTTCTTAAAGCACAATAGTATTCTATCATGGGGTGGAGTCAAGATGGCGGAGTAGAAATAGGACTTCCGTGGGGCTCTGGCTCCCACCTCCTCCAATTCATGTAAAAAATGACTCTAGAAAAACTTTGGAGCTACAGAACCCACAAAATGACACAGAGAAGCTAACCTCCTGCTGAGGACAGCCTGGCAGGCTGGCAGGAAGTGGCAGTGCATAGCTCAGGTAGCCGAGCCCAGCCTGAGCCAGAGGTTTTAGCCTCAGGGTGGCCTGACCAGCCACTGACTGGAGGAACTTCAAATCACCAGCAGCTGTGGCAGTTTCCAGAACTATGAACTCATAGATGCTAAGGACAAAGTGAGAGGTCAGTACAGTGTGGACTTTGGGACCTGGGAATTCGAGAGTGTGATCTGGCCTTTGCCCCCAGGGCAAGAAGCAGCTGAGGCTCCATGGCTGTGCAGCCGCCTGCCTTGTGGCTGCTTCAGAGCTCCTGGTCTGCGGATTATAGGGGGACCAAGTGACCAGTCTGAGGGGTAATCACTCTTGCTTTAATCTGCTTGGATCTGTATTACAGTCTAGGATGGAGGTCCTGGGGTGTGTGACAAGCTTGCCAAGTGTGTAGAGGCTTCAGAGAGGCCACCCAACTAATACCTCCAGCAGCTGCAAAAACCCCAGCATTTGGGATAAAACTCCCCTTTCTGGTAGCAGAGCTCTACTGTGGAAAGAGGCTCAAAAGTTAAGTAATTGAGTGGCAACATGAGCAAGATAAGCAAACAACATTCCAACATTAGACTCCTATTTTTGGGACAAAAAAGATCAAAGCATGGAACAGGAGGGAGACAGTCAAGTCAGAACTCCTGCACCAAAAGCTTCCAAGAAAAATATGAGGTGGTTACAGTCCATAGAGGAGCTTAAAAAGGATTTTGAAAACCAAATAAGAAAAGTGAAGGAAAAATTGGTAAGAGAAATGAGAACCATGAAAGAAAATTGTGAAATGAGAGTCAACAACCTGACTGAAGAAAATAATACCTTAAACAATAGACTAACTCAAAAGGCAAAAGAGGCTCAAAAAGGCTTGAGAAGAATGCCTCAAAAAGCCGAATTTGCCAGATGGAAAAAGAATCTCAAAAGCTTGCTGAAGAGAATCATTTCCTCAGAATTAGATTGAAGCAAATGGAAACTAATGACTTTATGGGAAATCAAGATACTATTAAACAGATCCAAACAAATGAAAAAAATGGAAGGTAATGTGAAATATCTCATTGGAAAAACCACTGACCTGGAAAATAGATCCAGGAGAGATAATTTAAAAATTATTGGACTACCCGAAAGCCATGATAAAAAAAAGAACCTAGAAATGATCCTTCAAGAAATTCTCCAGGAAAATTGCCCTGATGTTTTAGAACCAGAGGGAAAAATAGAGGTTGAAAGAATCCACCGATCACCTCCTTGAAAAAGATCCCCAAAAGAAAACTCTTAGGAATATTATAGCGAGGTTCTGGAGTTCCCAGACCAAGGAAAAATATTACAAGCAGCTAAGAAGAAACAATTTGAATATTGTGGAAACACAATCAGGATAACTCAGGATCTGGCAGCTTCCACACTGAGGGATTGAAGGGCTTGGAATATGATATTCCGGAGGTCAAAGGAGCTGGGATTAAAACCAAGAATCACCTACCCAGACAAACTGAGTATCATGCTTCAGGGGAAAATATGGTCATTCCATGGAATAGAGGACTTTCAAGCATTCTTGATGAAAAAACCAGAGCTGAATAGAAAATTTGACATTCAGATACAAGAAGCAAGAGAAGCACGAGAATGTAAACAGGGAAAAGAAATTATAAGGAACTTATCGACATTGAACTACTTGCATTCCTACATGGAAAAATGATAATTGTAACTTATGAAACTTTTCTCAGTATGAGAATAGTTGAAGGCAATAAAAAAATATATATATATATGTATACATACATATATATGTCTATATAGGATGGCATATGGGCGTATGAATACATATGTGAGTGTGTATGTATATATGTGTATGGGTATACATAGACAGAGGGTACAGGACCAGTTGAATAGGAAGGGATGATACTTAAAAGGTGAAATTAAGAGGTGAGAGAGGAATATAATGAGAGGATATGGGGAGAGACATAATGGGGTAAATTATCTCATATAGAAGAGGCAAGGGAAAACTGTTACAATGGAGGGGAAGAAAAGGAAGGCAAAAGGGAATGGGTCAACCTCACTCTCATTGAATTTGGCTTAGGGAGGGAATGACATACACACTAAATTGGGTATCTCACCCTACAGGAGAGTAGAGGGGAAGGGGAAGAGAGGGGGGATAATGGAAAGGAAGGCAGACTAGGGGGGAGGGAAGTTGGAAGCACCCACTTTTGAAAAGGGACAGGATCAAAGTAGAGAATAGAACAAGTTGGGGGTGGGAAAGATGGAGGGAAATATAGTCAGTCTTTCGCAATATATCCACTATGGAAATGTTTTGCATAGTTACACATGTACAACCTATATTGAATTGCTTATCTTCCCAGTGAGGGTGGGTGACGAGGAAGGAAGGGAAAGAATCTGGAATTCAAAGTTTTAAAATCAAATGTTTAAAAATATATATGTATTATTATTATTATTACTTACATGTAACTGGGAAATGAGATATATAGGCACTGGGACATAGAGATCCACTGTGCCCTACTGGAAAGTCAGCGGCGGGATGGGAGGAAGATATGGGAGAGAACAGATTGGGGGAAGGGATATTCAGTGGGATTGCTGTTTTGGGGCAGTGGGTAGGGGAAAATGGGGAGAAAATTTGTAACTCAAAATCTTGTGGAAATTAGTGATGTAAACTAAAAAATAAAAAAGAGAGATTTTGTTAAAAAATAGTATTCTATCATAATTGCCATAAATACCATAACTTGTTCAGGTATTACCCAATTGACGGGCATCTCCTCAGTTTCCAATTCTTTGTCACCACCGAAAGAGCCGCTATAAATATTTTTGTTCATATAGGTCCTTTTTCTGTTTCTTTGATCTTTTGGGGGTAGAGACCTGGTAGTGGTCTTGCTGGGTCAAAAGGTATGCAAAGTTTTATAACCCTTTGAGCATAGTTCCAAATTGCTTTCCAGAATGGTTGGATCAATTCACAACTCCATCAACAATACATTAGTGTCCCTATTTTTCTACATCCTCTCTAGTATTAGTCATTTTCTTTTTCTGTGAATTAGGCAATCTCATTGGTGTGTTGTGGTACCTCAGAGTTGGTTTAATTTGCATTTCTCTAATCAATAGTGATGTAGAGAATTTTTTTCTCATGTGACTACAGACACCTTTGATTTCCTTGTCTGAAAACTGCCTGTTCATATCCTTTTACCAGTTGGGGGAATGACTTGTATTCTTATAGATGTGACTTGGTTCTGTATATATTTGAGAAATGAGGCTTTTATCAGTAAACTCTCACCACCCCCTTTTCCTGTTTGCCTTCAGAACTTGGTTGCAGTGTGTAATGTAATACCAAGGAAAGGCAATTTCCCAAGGTTCAAAATACCAGCATAGGTGCTCTCCATTTTATTCAGTGACAAACCAAGAACAGAGAAGGTCAAAACATGACATCATTCAAAATACAGCCTTTACTAAGTGTGATTAAATAATCTCCAAGTACTACCCCACCCCAGGACCTTCCATTCATTCAATCAATTACAAAGTCCCTGTTCTAAATACTACCCCACCTCTAGGCTCTACCTTCATTTAGTCCGCCACAAAGCCCCTTTTCTCAAATGGAGATTAGTTTCCAATCTAAGTAAAGTACATTCATTTGTTCAACCATAGAACACAAAAAGGTCAAAAGTTCCCCACCCCTGGATCACAATTGAATCTACCCTAGAGTTACATCAAGTTTAAGCACAGCACTTAATACCCAAATGGAGGTTTTTTCTTCATCTTGACAGGAGGCAAGTTCTCAGCAATCTTAGTTCCTGGGGAGACAAGGCTTAGCAAGGCCACAAGATACATTGCCAGTCTCTTCATTAATTCATCCTCTGTCTGCAGAACAGTCCTAGAACCCCTGAAAACATTAGCAAAACCCTCTCCCAGGATTTCTGTAAACATACAACAAGAAAATCCTTCTTCAGGGCTTCTGAACCAATGGAAAGGTTTCCAGACCCCTGCAACAACAGCACTGTCCTTCACCAGTGGACAGTATTCACCCACTCTCTGTCTGAAGGACAGTCTCAGGAGCTCTGAACCAACAGAAAGGTTCCCAGACCCCTGCAACAACAGCACTGTCCTTCACCAGTGGACAGTATTCACTCTCTGTCTGCAGGACAGTCTCAGGAGCTCTTAGCCAACAGCCAGGTTCCAGGACTTCTTCAACAGGACTGTCTTTCACCAGTGGACAAATCTGGCAAAACAACATCAAAACAGACAGACAAAGTATCAGCAAAACAGCCATGTCTCCTCAGTCCTTGGCAGCTCTGGGGGTAGGTCTCAAAAGTCCAGGGCAATTCAAAGTAGCCCTCAGCAATCCTCTCAGTCTCTCTCTGCCTCCATGAGGGTGCTGCTTCCAAAAAAGTTCTTCTGCCTCTCTCTTGTCTCTCCAAATCTACATCACCAGCTCCTCCCAGTTCGTGTCTCTCTTTTCAAGTCAACAAGTCCATCCCACAGGTGGGATTAACAAGCTCTGGGTTTTAACACAATCAATTTGAAAACCAAGCCAATACAGGGGAATCTTTATATTCCATTACTATCACACCATCTTAATTAACTTAGCCCAAGGACTGAGAATAAGCAGAGCTTAGTCACTTTTCTTACTCTCAAGAGGAAGGTGGTAACTTAATACCACCACCTTCTCTCCAATACAATAGCAAGAAAAATAATTTGTCTGAGGAAAACAATAAACAGAAGCAGGTGGTATTATACAGATTAGAATAGACCAAAGAGTAAAGAAACTCTTCATCAGGGAGCAGGAAAAAAACAAAACACTTCAGTTCAATCAAAAAGAAAGGGAAAAATTTCACCAAAGGGCATCCATTCTCTTCATTCTCTAGGGCTGCAAGCACTAGAAGTCAAGGGACATGTTGGGGGCTGGCTTCCCCACATATCTGTGATGTTGTCAGCTCCTGTTGGTCATTCAAAAAATTTCTCCTTGCTTCTCTTAATTGGTTTCTTCCTAAGTCCTTCCAAATACCAAAAATCAACCCTGGGCAGATGTGCAGTCTCACATTCTGCATTCATTCAGTTACTTAGGAGTCATGCCTCCTTCCATTTAGATTCTTACACATTCTCACAGGACTTTCTCTTGGGAAAAATAACCCATTTTGGGTGGAAATAAGTATTAAAATGAATAAATGAAAAAGCATTTAAAAAATCAATGTAGTTTTTCAGTTAACAAGCATTTATTTTCTCTCCCTACCTCACTCCCCAGTTGAAAGAAAAAATGAAAAGCAAAATCTTTGTGAAAAATATACATGTATAACAATGACTACCCTAGCCCACACAGCCTGAAGGCCAGGTGTAGTACAATTTATTCCTCTTGGATTTTGGTGCCCAGGGTGCTCATCTCATCATTTCCTACTCAGCCACTTTCTGGATTTCATGATCTCCAGGAATTCATCATCATGCAAGACAAAATCACCTTTGTCAATTTCACCTCCTCAGATCATTTCCCATCCCAGCTATATGACTTTATAAAGACCCTCAACCTTCATACCCCAAACCTTTCCAGCTTCTTTTTATGTGTTGTCTTTCTTGGTTCTTCAGGGTAGGTATTATCTTATATCTTTCTTTTTTTCAGTGCCTGGAATATAGTAGGCACTTAATAAATGTTTATTGACTTTGACTCTCACTCTAATAGGAGCAGCAAGGTGGTGTAGTGGACAGAATGCAAGGCCTCAAGTCAGGAAGACTCATCTTCCTGAGTTCAAATCTGGCCTTACATGCTTACTAGCTGTGTGACCCTGGGAAAATCACTTAACCCTGTTTGCCTCAGTTTTCTTATTTGTAAAATGATCTGGAGAAGGAAATGGCAAACACTCCAGTATCTGCGACCCAAATAGAGTCATGAAAAGTTGCATATGACTGAAAAAAAAAAGACAACTATGGGAGACACAAAAGAAGGGAAGCTTCCTGCCCTTGGGGAGTTCTTTGCCCGAAAAAGGAGACAACACACAAACACATATACACACAAAGACAGAAAAATCACTTTCAAAGAAGGAGAAGCAAGAGTGAATTAGTGAAGAACCCACTCTGCAAAAAAAAAAAAAAAGAGCTGAAGGGATTCACAATCTGAGGGGGCTTCCTGGGGCAGCTGAAGTTTGAGCAGGGTTTGCAAAGAAGGTAAGGGTGTGGTCAGTAGTCATCCGTTCTGAATAGAGAAAACAGGATACATAGTGGAAATGTGAAGGCTGATTAGTGTGCCTGGAATGAAGCATTTGTGAGGAAGAATAATAAGAAATGAATCCTAAGTGAAGCCACTCCAATGGAGAAACTTAAAGACTAAACTGGGGAGTAAGAGCTTTTCTCCCCTACCTAAGCCAATAAACCTCTTAACCTTCAACATTACTAAATGCCTGATCTCCACCTTCATCAGGAAAAGACCCTGTTAATAGGACAGGGTCTCTGAAAAGGTCATCTGTTTCCTCTCACTATCTTTAGATGGGGCTGCCCTAGGTAACTAGGTAACATACAGAAGAGGCACTATTTAGGTCTTTCAAAAAAAATATTCTTTTTCTAAAAGATATCTAAGGTATTTAACAGGCATCATCAAAATGGTGTCTCCTCCAGCATGAATTTCTTTTATGTATATAGGGTCTACTTGCTCTTTTTAGCTGTATATTTCCAAGCATTTTTTAATGTATCTAATGCTTGTTGAATGAATAAACCTGTTTTCCATTCCATTGCTTCTTCCTGTTTTATGAGGTGATGTGACTCATAATCTTCCACCATCTTCTTCTGTAAAATTTTATTAATAAGTTTATATTTCTAAAATAGTGTTATCTTTAGCTTCCATATCTCTCCACTTGGCAAAGAGATCAAATGCTTGCTGGCTGAGGCAGTTGATTCCAACACTTTTTTGGTCTTCTCGTTAGCTTGTAACAGTTGAAGTTCCTTAAATAATGGTGATAATTTGTAATAATGTCTGTTCTTATCCATTTCCAATTTTTTTTGCATCAACAATTTGTTTAAATATGGAATTGCTTCAATTACCCTCCACTTTTTCTTCTCATTTTTCTTCTTTATTGATTTTGATCTTTGCATTAATAAGTCAACGATCTTCATGTACGTATGCAGCTGATTGTACATAGGCAGCTGATTTAGAACTGACTCCAAATCAGAAATCCTCCTGGCTAGATCATAATCAATTTCTTTTTTTTGTGATGTTTTTTGGTTTTTAACACATCCAATGCCTCCCAATGTTATTCTTGAAGAATATGTTGATTATTTAGAGGTGTGAAATGTCTGCATAGTCTACTAGCCTTTGGCTTCTAATTCTTAAACCATATTTCCCAACACTTTTTCCCATCCTCCTCCTTGAGCTGAAATAAACAAATATTAAAGTGCACCAAATTCTTCCAATCCCATCCTCTGCAATAGATATTGGCATCTGTCTTCATGGAAATCTCTTTATAAAAACTTAAGAGCATTGAAGCACTAGATAATTAAATGTCCCATGAAATGATCACAAAATCACAGAATGACAGAGTTTCAGAGTTGAAAAGGACCTTTGTGACCATCAAGTTTAATTCATAACTGGAAAAAAATCATCTGTAAATACTGGATAGGTGCTTACCCAGGTTTTGCTTGAAAGTCTCTAATGGGAGGAAATCCATCACTTCCCAAAGGACCATGTTCACCTTTTGAATTGCTCTAATCAGGATAGACAAATTTTCTTTACTCTCAAATGTTCAAAATCTGTGATCTAATCATACAGATTGAACCTGTCAATGCTTGCTCATTCTGTGTAAGCCTCCTGTAAATTTGTTACAGGGAGATCCACCCAACAACCTGAGAGCTTTTGTATCTTTTGATTAACATTGTGAAGATGCCAGTAGAGGGCTTAGATTTCCATCAGTTATCCTTCACTCTCACCAGTGAAGATCAGCTCATCTTATTTATTATGTATATATTTCTTTGATGACACCCTTTATACTACTTCTCTTTAGTAAGCCCTTCTTTATGTTAATGTTGTGGGTCATGATCAAGGAACCCTTGGGGTATAAGCTATATCTGTCATGTATTACAAGAATACTTATAGACACTATGGCTCTCTCCACTGTCTTTTAGGTGATCCTCCATTTCAGTTCTTCAGAGACCATAGTGTTCCATGACTCACAACCATAGATCAAGTTGTCACTAAAATAGGAGGAAAAGGGAACCAATGGAGAAGTCAGCACATTAGGTCAGGTTACATTGTGTAGTAGCACAAAATGATTTATAGAGATGAGAAAGTAGGCACATGGGTTGTAGTTGCTAATGTTTTCTGGGCCACTTTTTAAAGTACTACCACCATCTGTGATATTTTTTTTCTTTGTTTTTGGTGTGGGTAGGGGTCTCATTCCCTCTTTCTTTGAAATACTTTAAAAACCATCCCCCGAGTGCCTTCAAAATTGTGTCACGTCCCGCATGTGTCTTTGGCCAAGTTGTGCCCTTCTTCCTGATTTCATATTCTTTGCTGCCATTTCAACTTCCTTATATTACATATTTGGAACCGATGTGTTAGAATCTCAGTGTTGTAGTTCCACTGTCAGGAGTGATGAAATAGATAACTATAGAAATGCTGGCAGAATTCTTCCATTTGTAGGGGCAGAGCTATTTGGGATCCTTCCAGCTTCATTTATAGATACTCTTGGGAGTTGGGTGTCATATCAAGTCTTCCGCAGGCTTATTTTCCTTCCCACTGCTTTTTGCGAGATGCTATTTTGTAGCTTTCCGTCATCATTTTCTTTGCTGTTTCACAAATACCCTTGGCTACTATGTCTCCCTGTTTGACAAGAAGATTAAGCATTTACTGGCTAGAGTGGTCTTGAAGTGCTGTTAGCCTCCTTGTAGCAGCTGCTTTGTATCACTTAAACTCCTCTAAGAAGTGATGATGATCACTCAATGCTTTTCCTTTTTATCTCTATTCCATTTTTCAGAGTCAAAAGCTTACTTTGAGGTAGCTAGTTGGTACAGTAGATAGAGGACTTGACTTGGAGTCAGGAAGACCTGAATTTAAATCTTGCTTCAGACACATACTTATAAAATGAGATAACTGTAAAGTGTTTTCCAAACCTTAAAGTACTATATAAATACTAGGTATTATTAAATGCTAACAATTAATATGTTGGGTTGGAGTTATTATAATTGTATATGGTGTTTTTTTTTCTATCTGTACCCTTTCTTCTAATTTGGTTTAGATCTTGGTTTTTGCTTTAACTAGCCTATGGTACGACTATGCTCAGCTGCTTTGGAAATGATTCCCACATCAACAATTATTTGCTTCTTGACAAGATATGGTCAGTTTCATTTTTTGGTGATCACCATGTCCAAGGTCTTCTAGTTCTTTTCTTGAAGTATTCTTAAGGTCATCTTAAACATCTTAAACTCAATATGCCCCAAACTAAACTCATTATCTTTCCCTCTAAACCCTGTTCCTGTTCACGCTTTCCTCTCTTCCTTCTAGGTTCAAAACCCACATCTCATCTTCAGTTCCTCATTATCTTCCCTCAACCCCCAAACACAAGCATATCTAATCTGTTGCCAAGACCAGTTGATTTTATCTTTGCAACATCTCTTCAATTTCCCTCTCTATTCTGATATTCCCACAACCCTCATTCATATTCTCATTACTTCATACCTAGAATATTGTAATCTCTTTCTGGGTCTCTCTACCATATATCTCTCCTTACTCTAGTCTATTCTCCATTCTGCCATTAAATAAATTTCCTAAAGCACTGGTCGAATAATATCACCCCACTGGTTCCCCTCCCCACAACCCACCTCACTAAACTGCAGTGGCTGCCTATCTCTTTCAGGATCACATACAAAATCCTCAGTTTGGCATTAAAAGCTCTTCATAATCTAGAACCTCCACCCTATTTTCCCAGTCTTCTTATACCTTACTCTCCAGCATGTTCTCTTTGATCCCATGTCACTGGCCTCCTGGCTATTCCCTGAACAAGGCACTCCATCTCTCAGCTCTGGGCATTTTCACTGATTGTCTCCCATGCCAGGAATTCCCTCCCTCTTCATCTCTGCCTCCTGCATATCCTGGATTCCTTCAAGTTCCAGCTAAAATCCCACCTTCTACAGGAAGCTTTTTTCACAAGCCCCCCTTAATTCTAGCGTTTTCCCTCTGTTGATTATTCCTTGATTATTCTTATTATAGTTTGTATGTCCATAGCTGCTTACATGTTGTATCCTCTATTAGGCTGTGAGATACTTGAAAGCAGGGACTGTTTTACCTTTTTGTATCTTTAATGCTTAGCAAATGCCTGACACATAGTAGGCACTTAATAAAAGCTTATTGACTGACTGACTCCAATGGATATTGATTTGTAAGCTACAATTTTCTTCATGGTGGTTCTTTTATTTATGCTTATTATGGGATCACAGGCCAAGATGTTCAAATTTGTCTTATGAAGTTATGTTCTCATTGTCCTTGGATACATGATGAAATTAACTCTCTCAACTTCTTATCTCTCTGAGGAGAATATGTGAACCAGCCTTCCAGTTAGCTGAAACTTTTTTCTTATATCAACATTGGTGTCTGCCTACCATGTGACCTTCTAATCCTACTCTCTCTCTTTCTCCTATCTCTCTCTCTCTCCCTCCCTCTCTGTCTGTCTCTTTCTTTCTCTATCTCAGTGCGTCTCTCTGTCTCTCTCTGTTTCTGTCTCTCTCTGTCTCTCTCTTTGTCTCTCTCTCTCCCTCCCCCTCTGTCTGTCTCTTTCTTTCTCTATCTCAGTGTGTCTCTCTGTTTCTGTCATCTCTGTCTCTCTCTTTGTCTCTCTCTCTCTCTCTCTCTCTCTCTCTCTCTCTCTCTCT
>NW_027187323.1:1598141-1613533 GCF_028583685.1 Petaurus breviceps papuanus
TCTCTCTCTGTCTCTCTCTGTCTCTCTCTCTCTCTCTCTCTCTCTCTCTCTCTCTCTCTCTCTCTCTCTCTCTCTCTCTCTCTCTCCCTCTCTCTCTCTCTCTCTCTCTCTCTCTCTCTCTCTCTCTCTCTCTCTCTCTCTCTCTCTGTCTCTCTCTCTGTCTCTCTCTCTGTCTCTCTCTGTCTGTCTCTCTCTCTCTGTCTCTCTGTCTCTGTCTCTGTCTCTCTCTGTCTCTGTCTCTCTCTCTGTCTCTCTCTGTCTCTCTCTCTGTCTCTCTCTCTCTGTCTCTCTCTCTCTCTCTCTCTCTCTCTCTCTCTCTCTCTCTCTCTCTCTCTCTCTCTCTCTCTCTCTCTCTCTATCCCTCCCTTCCTCCCTCTCTCTTTCTCTATCTTGGTGTGCCTCTGTCTCTGTCTCCCCCTCCAGAATACCCAAGGGGCAGGGGCATCTCACTTCACTTTGACTCTGGGGAATTGCTGTTGATCCTTTACCCTCAAAGAGGACTGATGACATCATGCAGGTAATGTCTTGACATGTGATTCATTAATCATGAGTTGGATTTAAGTGAGGCAGAACTGCACAAAGTTGTCAGTCTCACTCTCTCCTCCAGAGTTATCAAAGTACAGCGGCAGGACAAAAGTCAAAATAAATGTCAAGTGGCTATGTCACTAATTAACTGCCCGATGCTACTGATGGGAAATGATAGTAACAATGGGACAGTGATGACACCGTCTTAGAGAGACTGGGATAAACTAAAAGGGAAGGCCAAGCACGGCTAGTGCACACTTTAGGATGCTGGTCCTTGGTCTTGTGTCCTGGTCCTAGCATTCCCCTTTCCTCTCCTATAGAGAGGGCCAGAGGGATATGATCACATAGAGAACAAGACTTTTATCTTGTATGTACATCTCAAGGAGACTCATTGGCCACTTCAGCTCAGTAAAGCCATGGATGGCAGGATGCAACCATACCTTGCTACTTACTTCCCTGACCAGAAGTTTAGCAAGAGCCTTTATAATTCCTTCTACCCTTCTCACCATGAAACAGTGCTTCCAAATTATCCTTTTCCTACTCTGCTCAAAACCATCAGTACCTGACTGTTGCTTTAACTTTTTGTTTCCCCTCTTCCTTTTATAAAGACTAGCCCTCCATATCTTCCCCAGACTGGAAATGAAGGGGTTACTCATGGGCCCAATTGTACTTGTAATTATCATGGGAGATATGACCGATTCTGTTTCCAAACTGGGCCTGTTTGGCCCTCTTTAGGCAAGCTAGTGGTCCCCCAATCCTCAAAATATCACCAGACTTACTGCAGACACTTAACTGACAGCCCACTGAAGCTCATAACTCCTAAACTCAAGAAATCTTTCAGCCTCGCCTCCCCAGTAGCAGGCATTACAGGTGTGTCCACCACACCCACTAATTTGTGTTCTTTTTTTCTACATAAGTGAACTATTCTGTAATTTTTTCAGGGTTGTGTTGCCTGAAAGATAGATGGAATAAATGTGTATTGCATGGTCCCTAAGACTCTTGAATGTAATTCTGTGATTTTGAGCTCTTTTCTCTCCTATCTCCTCTATTAATAAATGCTCATTGGGAATGGAATGGTATTCAGGGCCAAGGAGGAGATGCCTGCTATCCTCAGCCCTGGCCAGAACACACCCATTCGGGGTGCCACAATTTAGGAAGGGCATTGTTAGGCTGAAGGAGGGCAAACATGATGACAGAGAGGCTTGCTATCATGCCATTTTAGATGGGCAAAAGGCTCTGTGGCTATTTGGTTTGCAGAAGAGATGTGATAATAGCACCTACCTCTATAAGTTGTGAAGATCAAATGAGATAATATTTGTAAAGCACTTAGCACAGTGCCCAGGAAAAATTAGGTGCTATATAAATGTTCTCTATTATTATTTGATAAGATAGAGAGCATCCATAGAAGTGCAGCTAGGGTGATGGAAGGATCTAAGATCATAATACATTTAGAACAGGAAAGTACCTCAGAGTTTATTTTATTCAAACTCTATTCACACCTTACAGTTGAGGAAACTGAGGTACAGAGAAAATTTGCTGACTTTTCTCAAAGCATGCAGGTAGTAAGCAATCACAACTGACCTTTACATAGTTTTTTAAGGTTTATAAAGTACTTTCATTGAACTGATGGAGTCTGAATACAAATCAAAGCATACTGTTTTCACTTTATTTTTTTCCTGATTTTTTCCCTTTTATTCTGTTTTTTCTTTTACAACATGACTAATATGGATATATGTTTTACATGATTGCACATATATAACCTATATCAAATTACTTACCATCTCAGTGGGGAGGAAGGAAATTTGGAACTCAACATTTTACATAAAAATCTTGTTAAACATTGTCTTTACATGTAATTGGAAAAAAATACTATCTACTGGAAAAAAGAAAAGATTTGAGGAGGGAGAGAGAAGCTTATGATACCCACAGCCAAGCATTTGAAAGGCTGTCATGTGAAAAAGGGATTAGACTGCTCAGTCCCAGAGGATTAGGTAGCCATTGGGGCTCCTTTCCAACTCTAAATTTCTGTAGTTTTGTGATTCTGTAGGTGGAAGGTACAAAGAGGTAGTTTTAGTTTGGATGTAAGGAAAAACTTCCTAAGAATTAAACTTAGATGAGAGTGGGAGGGGATGGGTTGGGAAGGTGGTAGGTTTAGTAAGCAATGCATGCCAGTTGCATAAGAAATCAGGTCCAGTGCCAAGCTGAGGAGGCGTGGTCCCAATTTGTTATGCAATTGGCATACACTCCTTAACAAATCAATATGCTCAGAAACCCAAACTTTTGTTTCCTCAGTTATTTCAGATTTTACCCATCACACCTCTCAAGTGTATTCTTCAAGTAAAGACTGGCATAGCCTTTGAAGGAGGCTTTGAGCCACTCAACATTTGTTGGGCACCCAACCACAACAATTATTATAGATAACATTTATAAAGCACCTACTACGTGCTAGGCACTGTGCTAAATTCCGGGCCATTGCCAATGTTGCCATTGGACTCAGATTACCCTGGAGGAGAGAGTGAGGCTGATGACTTTGCACAGCTCTGCCCCACTTAAATCCAATGCACTTGCAAGTCAAGACATCACCCTCCTGAAGTCATTGGTCCTCTTCAAGAACAAAGGACAAACAACTGTGCTAAGTACTCTACATTTATTATCTCATTTGATCCTTACAACAACCCTGGGAGGCAGGTACTTTTATTATCCCCATTTACAGATGAAGAAACTGAGGCAGACAGAAGTTAAGTGGTTTGCCCAGGGTCACATAACTAATTACTGTCTCAGGTCATATTTGAACTCAGGTCTTCCTGACCCCAAGCCCTTCACTCTATCCACTTGCACCACACTTACCTCTGATTTTCAGCTTTTCATTTCTTTGCCCATTAAAATGTAAGCTCTATGAAGACAGGAACTTTCTTTTTGCTTGTATTTGTATTTCCAGGGCTTGGGACAGTTTCTGAAACATAGTAAGTGCCCCTGGATAGCAACCTAAATGATCAGTCCGTTCTCCCTATGGACTCCATATCCCCATATCCTTCATGTGGATGGGGTCCATGACAGGCCAAGTCATTTACTAGGATTCTCCTGGCTTTCACTGTCATTGCTTCAGAGGAGTTGTTACATATGAAATGTGGTACAAAAGACTGTTTATCAATGTGCTTCCACCTGTGAATTATGCCCTAAGGAGTCACCCACCTTGCCTACCCCTAGGCATAGCTCTGTCCCTGGAATGCTTTGTTGCACTTTCTTCCGATAATTTGAATATGTGTCCTAGATTTACTTCCAGACTAAGTGTTTCAAGGCTATCAAGGGTAGGGACAAGTTTCATTCACTTAGGCACTAGAATACACACAATGGATGGAATGGGAGCCAGGAATACGAGTGCAAATCAGGAATACAAGTTCAAATCTGGCATCAGAGACTTCTTAGCTGAATAATCCTGGACAAGTAACTTACCTTCTATTTCCCTCAGTTCCCTTATCTGTAAAATAGAGGATAATAATAATACCTATCTCTAAGGATTGTTGTGAAGCTCAAATGAGACATTACTTATAAAGTACTTTGCAGACCTTACACTATATAAGTATTATTACTATTTGCCTTAATTTTTCCCAAAGTACTCAGCCCAGTGCTTCGATATTGAATAAATGGTGATTATAGTAGGCACTCAAATGGTGATTGAATAAATGAATGAGTATTTCTCCTTGCTAATTAACTTTGCCTGAATGTTAGTTTTGCCCTCCCACTAGATTGTAAACTCTCTGAAAAGTTCTAGTGAGGGTAGGGACCATATCTTATATGTTTTTATGTCTCTTCATCTCTCTCCACCCACATTAAAAAGCTATAAAACTGAGTTGAAGCGAAGAGGAAAACAGTTACATTGCAAGAAGATGAAACAAGGCAGTACCGGTCATGAGAAGTTAGAAAAAGCTCCAGTGGAGACTGAGTACAGCTAGGCAAAAGCCAATCAATGATGTTCTCAGGTTGGACTAGGTCTGCGTAAACCAAGTCAGGTGCTTCCCAAACAGGAGACTCAGGAGGTCTGGATAGAATAGGGATGGTTCATGGACTGTGGAGCTCTAATGGAGGGAAAGAACAGAGAGGTTAGGGGTAAGAGGCAGTGCCTGGAGATAGAAAAATAGATAGATAGGTAGATAGATAGATAGATAGATAGATAGATAGATAGATAGATAGATAGATAGATAGATAGATAGATAGATAGATAGATGGATGGATAGATGGATGGACGGATGGACGGACTGATGGATGGATGGATGGATGGATGGATGGATGGATGGATGGATGGATGGATGGATGGATGGATGGATGGATGGATGGAAGGGCAGACAGACAGATATGCAGAGAATTTATCCAATTTTATTTATTATGGAACATTTATCATGGTCCAGGCACTGTGATAAACATGAGAGGTACAAATACAAGGAAACAAAATAATTTTTTTCCTTCCTAATGGAGGAAGATAACACATAAGGGGGAGTGGAGCTTCTTGTAACAGTATATGGTATAGCAATGCTTGAGAAGTGATGGGGAGTCTGGTTCCAGGAAGCACAAGGTGAAAAGCTTGCCTCTCAGAGCTGGAGTCCTGGGGGAAAGTCCAAGTTTCCAGTAGGAGGAGGACAAGGATGATGGATAGAGAATAGACAGAATAGACACCCATCTGAGTGGGAAATGAGGAAAAGAAGAATGGAAGGGTTAAGGGACCCTGGAGAAAGGAGAACCACAGATAGAAGCAAACACTTGTAAGACTTCTATGTATTCTAATATGAAGAGACAGAGAGAGAGAGAGAGAGAGAGAGAGAGAGAGAGAGAGAGAGAATGTGTGAGAAGGTGTGTTTGGATAGGGATGGATGAGGTTGCATAATTTGGTCTATAGACTCAAATTTTTAACCAATCAATCCAAGAGCCTAGAAATCTATCCTAGGGCTTGTCTCATCCACTGCCCTCTATCGACAGATCAAATTTAGTTGGCACTTTAAGGTTTAAAAAGTGCTTTCCCAAACAATGTCAGCATTGCTATGCATCTCCCCCAAGTCAGCATCATGTATGTTCATCAACTATAAAGTCTGGGAGCTACATTCCTATAATATCAATGACAAATACTTAATAAAATATATTTTTAAAATACAGTAAAACATAGTATCACATTTTAAAATGAAAACAATATGTAGAAATTAGTAGCTCCCATTTCTATTTGAGTTCAACCCCATTGATTTAATTGATAGAGACAATCCTGGGTTCTATCTTTTATGTAGAATGACCTTGGGCAATGCTCTCAGTTTCCCAGTCTTCCAGGCAACTCTTTAAGACTGAGCAACAGAGGGTACAGCCAAGATGGTGGCATAGAAGCAGGAAAACTCCATGAACTGCCCCCATAACTACCTCAAATACTTATAAAATATGAGTCTAAACAAATTTTAGAACTATAGAACCCACAGAATGACAGAGAGAAGCTTCCTGCTGAAGGCAGCCTGGCAGGTGGACAGTAAGGGTCCATCACAAGGGGCTGGAAACCAAGCCCAGCCCCACATGATCCTGTGGTTTTAGCCCCAGGGTGGGCTGACCAGCAGCGACTAGAGTGGACTTCAAGGAGAGTGGATCACCAATAGCTGTGATGGTTTCCAGACTGCTCAATCCACAAATGCCAAAGACAAAGTGAAAGGTCAGTATAGAACTTTGTTGGAACTGCAGGGGACAGAGGCCCGGTCTGGCCTCTGTCCCTAGAGCAAGAAGTGGCAGAGGTACAGCAGCCATACAGCCACCTCCGCATGGCTGCTTCAGAACAACTGGCCTACCGATCTTAGGGGAGCCAAGTGACCATTTAGAGAGTAATCACTCTTTCTTTAACCTGCCTGGATCTGGGTCATGATCTTAGGTGGTGGTCCTGAGGTGTGTGACCAGTGAGCCAGAGCTTATGGGGGCTGTAGAGACGGAGACCTCCTAATAACTCCGGCAGCTTCAAAAGCCACAGCAATTTGGGACAAAGCTCTCCTCCCTGGAAGCAGAGTTCTACTGTGGCAAAGAGCTCAAAAGTCAAGTAGTTGAGTGGCAACATGAACAAGCAAAGGAAGCAAAGCAAGCCCAACAATCCAACTTTAGGTTCCTTTTTTGGGGACAAAAAGGATCAAAGCACGGAACAGGAGGAAGACAGCAAAGTCAGAACTCTTGCACCAAAAGCTTCCAAGAAAAATATGAATTGGTTACAGGTCATGGAGGAGCTCAAGAAGGATTTTGAAAATCAAGGAAGAGAAGTGGAGGAAAAATTGGGAAGAGAAATGAGAATGATGCAAGAAAATCATGAAAAGAGAGTCAACAACCTGACTGAAGAAAATAACACCTTAAAAAATAGACTAACTCAGATGGTAAAAGAGGCCCAAAAAGCCAATGAGGAGAAGAATGCCTTAAAAAGCCAAATTTGCCAGATGGAAGAAGAATTTCAAAAGCTCACTGAAGAGAATAATTCCTTCAGAATTAGATTGGAGCAAATGGAAGCTAGTGACTTTATGAGAAATCAAAATACTATTAAGAAGATCCAAACAAATGAAAAAAATAGAAGGTAATGTGAAATATCTCATTGGAAAAACCACTGACCTGGAACATACAGGAGAGATAATTTAAAAATTATTGGACTACCTGGAAGCCATGATCAAAAAAAAGAACCTAAGGTCAGCCAGGTGGCTCAGCAAGTAAGAGCACCAGCCTCAGTGTCGGGATGACCTGGGGATCGAATCAGGGCTCAGATACTTAGCACCACACCCAGAAATAACTGGCTGTGTAACCTTGAGCAAGTTACTTAACCCCAATTGCTTTAAAAAAAAGAACCTAGAAATCATGCTTCAAGAAATTCTCCAGGAAAATTGCCCTGATATTTTAGAACCAGGGGGCAAAATAGAAATAGAAAGAAATCACCAATCACCTCTTAAAAAAGATCCCAAAAAGAAAACTCCTAGCAATAATATAGCCAGATTCTGGAGTTCCCAGATCAAGGAGAAAATAATACAAGTAGCCAAGAAGAAACAATTCAAATATTGTGGAAACACAGGATCTGGCAGCTTCTACATTAGGGGATCGAAGGACTTGGAATATGATATGCTGGAGGTCAAAGGGGCTAGGATTAAAACCAAGAATCACCCATCCAGCAAAATTGAATATCATCTTTCAGGGGAAAATATGGTCATTCAATGAAATAGAGGACTTTCAAGCATTATTGATGAAAAAACCAGAGTTGGATAGAAAATTTAACATTCAGATACAAGAAGCAAGAGAAGCATGAGAATCAGGGAAAAGAAATCATAAGGAACTTACCAATGTTGAATTACTTATATTCCTACATGGAAAAATGATAATTGTAACTTAATGAAACTTTTCTCAGTATGAGAATAGTTGAAGGGAATAGAAATGTGTATATATATATATATATATGTATTCATACATATATATGTTTACACAGGAGGGTATGTGTGTATGAATACATATGTGAGTGTGTGTATATATGTGTGCAGGTATACATAGACATAGATCAACTGAATAGGAAGGGATGGTATTTAAAAGGTGAAATTGAGAGATGAGAGAGACAGATGGGGAGAGACAGAATGGGGTAAATAATCTCATATAGAAGAGGCAAGGGGAAGCTATTGCAATGGAGGGGAAGAACATGAAGGCAAAAGGGAATGGGTCAACTTTGATCTCATTGAATTTGGCTTAGGGAGGGAATGACATACACACTAAATTAGGTATCCTGCCCTACAGGAGAGTAGGGGGGAAGGTGATAAGAGGGGGGATGATGGAGAGTAGGGCAGTTTGGGGGGGAGGGTAGTTAGAAGCACACACTTTTGAAAAGGAACAGGGTCAAAGTAGAGAATAGAACAAGTGGGGGCAGGATAGGATGGAGGGAGAGAGAGTCAGTTTTTCACAATGTTATCAACTATGGAAATGTTTTGCATAACTACACATGTACAACCAATATTGAATTGCTTATCTTCCCAGTAAGGGTGGGTGAAGAGGGAGAAAGTGAAAGAAATATGGAATTCAAAGTTTTAAAATCAAATGTTAAAAAAATTTATTATTATTATTATTAATTATTATTATTATTATTTTATATGCAACTGGGAAATAACATATACAGGCACTGGGGTATGGAGATCCATCTTGCCCTACCAGAGAGTCAGGGCAGGAAGAGGTGAGGATATAGAAGAGAGGAGAGCAGATTAGGGGAGAGGGTATACAGTGGGATCGCTGTTTTGGGGTGGTGGTAAGGGGAAAGATGAAGAGAAATTTTGTAACTCAAGATCTTGTGGAAATGAATGATTTAAACTAAAAATGAACATAAAAAAAAGACTGAGCTGAAGAACAGTGGCTAATCTGTAGTGGTGGAATATGTTTCTTCACCAGGACTTCACTTCATTTATGAAAGTATCATGCTGGACTTTGCTTCTAACAACCCCATGAGGTTACTAAGGAAAGCATTCACTATCCTTGTACAGATGAGAAAACTGAGGGCTAGAGAGATGAAGTGATTTGTTCAGGTCACATTGAAGCATTAGGACCCTGATGGGAACCCAGGGCTCCTGACTCCTGGTCCAGTGCCCAATCTGCCATGATGCCTAAACGCCACAGTTCTACTCTGCTGGTACAGAATGGAGTCTGAGCTGGGAGGCTTGTGGGCACTTGGCAAAGAGTAAATGTTGATGAAATTTATGATGATGGTGAAGATGATGATGGTGGTGTCCAGATGTTCCCACAGTTCAGACTATTCCCCTCCCTCCAACTGGTTCATTCCAACTCTTGTTCCTCTCTGACACCACTGTCACAAGGCTCCCTCTTTTTTTTTTTAATCAAAGACAGAAATCTAATCTCAACAGTGTAGAAAACAGGAGGTCTGCTCAAGGAGAGCAAGAAATAGCCTATTCAGAGTGGAAAAACACCCCCTCCCTCCTCCCCCCACACAGATTGCAGGGACAAAGAAAGCAATTTCCTGCCCAACTCTGGCTAATGGCTTCCAACTGCTGTTATGAGAGAAGTGAGGGCCTTGCCTGCAGACAGGGGCTATGTATCCAGACCCTGACAGCAATTTTGTACTAATGACTTTTAGAAATGGTTATGGGGCACATACAAATGTGGGGTGAAGTAGAGAAAAGAGATTTCGTTGGGGCCCCGGGCATCTCCAGGTGGGGCATGTCTCCAGTGTGTCTCTGTTGCTCTACTTTGGACTTGGGGTGGGGCAGGGGAGGATGGGGATATATGAAGGGCTTATAAAATATGATGCTGAGAGACCAAGGAAATGTCCCCATGCAGAAGCAACACTAAGTATTTTGGCATATGAGCCAGTTATCTATGGCTACCTTTATCCCCGTAATTCAGAGTCACTATTTGCTGAGGAGGACCCCCTTTTCTCCTTTAACCAATCCTTGCTGTCTTGTCCACTTTCCTCACAGTCTTGCCCCTCCCCAGTCCCTATCCCTCTGCCTCACCTTCTGGTGTGCTCTCCAAAACTTCCAGGTAAGATAAAGGGAGTAAGCTTCCCTTTATCTTAGACCTATTCCTCTTGTGATATGTCCAGCTTCTTGTGCTCATGAAAACCTGGATCTCCTTGGGAGACATTGTATTGCTGGCTACCTGGTACTCCTACCTTATTCCTCCCTTTATCGCTATGGTGACCAAGGGGTCAGATCAGTTGATAGATGAGTAAGGTCCCTCCTAGCTCCAAGGTCTTGTGATTTCTGTGACTCTATGACACAAGGGAATGCTGCTTTGCCAGATGGAATACAACAAAATCCAGGGCCAACTTAAACAAGAAGCTTGAGTTCCTGATGTAAGTGAAGGACTCAAAGTCTGGTCTAGGAGGAGATCTGATCACCTCTTCACTGTTGTTCCCAGTTCTTCACTCTTCCACACACTCAGCAACCTCTCCTTCTTCCAGGTTCCCTCCATCCCTCCATCTCTCCATCTATATCTGTACAGATCCTTGATACAATCATCTCTTGGACTCCAGGTTGCTTTCCCTTTTCTCTGAATGAGTTCAGTACCTGGATCTACACCTTCCTCCATACCCTAACGCTTGCCTTTTATACTAGGGGAATTCTAAAGACAATTATGTCTTAAGTGTTTATGCATCAAGTACCTGTGGCCTCCCCATTTGTCAATCTCACTGATTTCCATGACCTGTATCTTTACTCTACCTCAGCCATCCAGTGATAAGCATAGCTTAGATCTTGACACCACTTATTGTTGTGCTATCTCCAAGGTACTGAATCCTGAAATGCCCCTCTGACCATTACTGTCTCATTTCCATTCTCCTCCACTGCCTCACTTCTTCTAGACCTATTCTTTTTAAAATTAAGTTGTATTTTTAAATTTAAACAATCTACTTTGCTTCCATCTTACCTTCACCACATTGGAAGAATAAATAAATTCCTTGTAATAAACATGCATGGTCAAGCAAGACAAATCCTTTCTTTAGCTGTGCTAAAAATATGTTTTATTCTACACCCTGCATCCAACATTTCTCTGTCATAAGGTGGATAGAATACTTCATCACTGGTTTTCTGGAATCATTCTTCTTCCTCACCTTGACCATCAGTCTTTTTGTTTTTACTTTATTTAGAATTTTATTTTCACCCAATTACATGTAAAATGATTTTTAACATTGGTTTTCAGAATTTTGAGTTCCAAATTCCCTCCATCTCTCCCCTCTCATTGGGAAGGCAAGCAATTTGATATAGATTATATATGTATGGTCTTGCAAAACATATTTCCGTATTAGTCATGTTGTTAAAAAAAACACACAAACCAAAAAAACCACACAAGAAAAATATAGAAAGTAAAAAAAACAACAACAACTATGCTTTGATCTGTATTCAGATTCCATCGGTGCTTTCTCTGGGGATGGATAGCATTTTTCATCATAAGTGCTTCAGATCTGTCTTGTATCATTGTATTTCTGAGAATAACTTAAGTCATTCACAATTCTTCATCAAACAATATTGCTGTTATTGTTTACAATGTTCTCCTGGTCCTGCTCATTTCATTTTGCATCAGTTCATTTAAATCTTTCAGGGTTTTTCTGAAATCATCCTGCTTACCAAAGCCTAACCCTGGGGTGATAATACTAAAAGCTAGCATTTCTATATTCCTGTAAGAGCACTTTACCTATGTGATCCTATCTGCTCCTCTCATCACATCTGCCTTTTCTCCTCCTACTTGGTTTCTTCTGAAACCACTAGAAAAAGTCATACGACCTTAGTCACCATAGATCAAAGGGTCAGAGATTTAGCACTGAAAAGGTCATCAAATCCTACCTCCTTATTTAACAGATGAGGAAACACACACACACACACACACACAGAGGTTGAACAACTTCCTTTAGGTCATCTGAGGCAGGATTCAAACCTATGTCTTCCTAACTTCAAGTTCATACTCTATCCAGACAGCAGATACTTCAATACCACATAATACCTGCAGGGTCCATGAAAAATTGATAAGATCTAAATTTACCTCGCTACTGAACAGCAATCCATTTATTCTTTCATAGTTGACTCTGTTATGCTCCCCACAAAGACTGTTTCAAACCTTTCCTCAAGTCCCCTAAAAGACATAGCCTCCCAAATCTCTCTCAGGAAAAGACTTGGCCCCTGCTTTACTGAGAAAATGCAGGATGTTGTGTATTCCATTTTGTCCCCTATTTCCCACCTCAAAATCCTACTATGTTGCCTGTTCCAGTCACTGAGGAAGAGGTAGCCCTCATCCTCATCGAGCCTAACTTGGACCCTTAATTCTATCTCCTCTTTTCCCCTTTAGAAGTATGGACCTTCATTCATTCCCTTTCTATCTGTCATCTTCAATCTTTCCTTTCTTACTGCCTAAAAACACTCTCAATTCTCCACCATCCTCTTAAAAAACATTGAGGTACACACTATCAGAGCTAGTTATCACAATTATTATTTCCCCAATCTAGAGCTAAGAAGACCCTCTTTTTGTTGTCCTTGCTTGCCGTAAGATCCTTCACTTGACCTTATTATTCACTCAAGTAGTCCTTCTAAATCTGTTTTTCACAACCAAATTCTGAGGAAAAGGTTTCTATCACCATAGTCTCCGCTTCACCAGCCAATTCACTTCTCACCCCTTTGTATTCTGGCTTCTAATCTTACCACGTGACTGAAAATGGTCTCTACCAGTGACCTACTAACTGCTAACACTGGCAACCTTTTCTCAGTCTGCAGAAGAGGTGTCAAACATGCCTGGTGAGCATACAGTCTGAACCTTCCAAAGTGGTATCAAATTAAAATGCAATTAGGAAATATATAACAAAATAAATAAAAATACAATAAAACATAGATAAATGTTACATTCTAAAACTAAGTCAATATGTGACCCTTGCCATTTATATTTGAGTTAGACTCCACTGGTCTACATGATATCTCTGCAGCTTTTTTACACTATTGACCACTACTCCATCATGTATCCTTTCTCTTCTAGTCAATATGTATTTATTAAGAACCTACTATGTGCCAAGCACTATACCAAGTAGACAGAGTTGTACACAGTCTCTGCTCTGGAGCTCACAGCCTACTGGGGGAGGTGACTGAAGGGGCAAGGTAAGCCCCTCTGTGAGGAATAAGATTATACAAACCAAGGCCCCAACTCAATAAAACTTTTCTATTATTATTATTCTATTACTGTTTGGAAACAGAGGATCCTGAGAACGTGAGGGCTGCTCCTCTCCTGGGACCCCAGGCACGT
This sequence comes from Petaurus breviceps papuanus, assembly GCF_028583685.1. Lineage (NCBI taxonomy): Eukaryota > Metazoa > Chordata > Mammalia > Diprotodontia > Petauridae > Petaurus > Petaurus breviceps. Next base: position 1,611,420 of record NW_027187323.1, read on the forward strand.
CCTTGAGAAGACATATGATAACTGCCCAACTCCTAGAACTAGCCATTCCAAGGAAACATCGCTCTTGGGGGGGGCGGCTTGGAGGGAGTGGCCTCCGTCCTGGGCTTCACACAAGATAGGATTGCTTGCTAAAAATATCTGGCAGTATGCCTTCTTTGTTCTCAGCACTACTTAAACTGTAAGATTCAGACCCCAAATAGGAATCTCACCCATGGAGGACATCCTGCCTGGGACCCTCCCAAGCGGGACCCTGACGGCTGTACCCAGTGTTTGTGATGAAAAACCTCCTCCAAAATTTAATCAAGAACACGGAGATCTCTTAGGATAAGAACAGGAATTTATTCTCTTCCCCGGATGAAGAGGGCAATCTTTCCCATGACTGATCATGAGGATAAGTCATGTTTCAAAAGGCAGAACAAGAACTTATACCCTAATGGGGTCTCTTCTCCCATTGGCTGAGAGGTGGGCTCAAGTCTCAGCACGAATATCTTCCCCAATGGTAAACAACAGAGGAGGCCGCCGCTAAGGCTTACAAAGAAGAAGGATGCTGATTGACAGCAAGACAAAGGATAGGGGAGGGGGGGGGAAGGTTCCCAAAGCAATGGGGAGGAGTGAGCTTGGGCTGTCCCCGACCCCCACTGGCCGGGAGGAGGGGCCCGAAGAGGCGGGAAATCTAAAAGCCTCCTGAAAGGGCTTGCTGCTGATTAACAGCAGAAGAAGGGTTGGGGGAAGGGAGAGGGACGTTCTGAGAAGTTTTCACTTCCCTCCAGACACCAGGATTGCCCAGCTTGTGTGCTCAGGTGTTGGTGCGTCCCCACATTGGTGATGATTGTAAATATATATAAATATATATATACACATATATATATGTAAATCATAGTTGCTCTTATTTTACTATTCCTAAGCCTTTTACACTGTTATCTCCAGTTTCCTTCCCACTTGCCTATATTCTAAATAAACTAAAATCGGATCTTTTGAAGTGCCGAGTGTAACCTTCACACGAATCCTGAACCTCCTTAATCAGACAGTGACATCCAAACAACTATACACAAAAATATGTGCAGGATCCGAATAATCAAGAGAGGGAAGTCACTAGAACTGAGTGAAATGAAGACAGTATTTCTAATAGAAAACAAACCTTTGACTGAGATTTAAAGAAAGCCAGGGAAGTTAGGAAGCAGAGAGATCTAAGAGGGAGAGCATTCCAGGCATTAGGGACAGCCAGAAAAAATACACACGATTAGGAGATGAAGTATCTTCTTTGAGAAGTAGCAAGGAGTCCAGTGTCATTGGATAACAGAGTACGGAGGTGGGGAGGGAATTATTAAGTGTAAGAAGACTAAAATGGTAGGAAGGGGTTGGATTATGAAAGGATTTGAAAGCCAAACAGAGGAGTTTATATTTGATCCTGGAGATGATAGGGAGCCTCTGGGGTTTATTGATCGGGGAGTAGGGAGGGTGTACTTTAGGAAGACCACTTTGGCAACTTAGTGAAAGATGGATTGGAGTAGGGAGAGACTTGTGACAGGAAAAAGAAGTGACCATCAGGCCATTCCAGTAGCCCAGGTGTGAGATGATGAAGATCTCCACTAAGGTGGTAGTATTGTCAGAGGAGATAAAGGGGCATATGCACTGTATATGAAGGTGGAATTCACTTGGTCACAGATCGAATATGAGGGTGAGAGAGACTGTAGAGTCAAGTATGATACCTAGATTGCAAGCCTAGGTAATAGGAAGGATGGTTGTACCCTTAACAATAATTGGGAAGTTAGAAAGAGGGGAAGGTTTGGGGGGAAATCAATCAATAAACATTTATTAAAACACCTACAATGTGCCAGGCACTGTTCTAAGATAATAAGTTCAGTTTGGGACATACTGAGTTTAAAGTGTCTATGAGAAGTCCATTTTAAGATGTCTACTAGGCAGCTGGAGATAAAAGACAGAAAGTCAGCAGAGAAGGTCAGGCTGGATGAGAAGATATAACAATCATCAACATAGGTAATAGTTGAATTCATTGTGATGGGGTGCTTGAGGTGTCTATGTTTGTAACATCAGTTTGTCAAATCAATTTATAAAACCAGTTTGTAAAATCACATTCCTCCCCCCCCCCCCCC
>NW_027187323.1:1613633-1627319 GCF_028583685.1 Petaurus breviceps papuanus
GCCCCAGCCTCAGAGCATTAACTCTGCCCCTTCCCCCTGCCAGCACTCTGCCCAGCAACAATTCATGAACTGTTTATCTTTGCTTGGAACAACAACAAGCTACACCTATGAATCCTTCACTAAACCATCTATAAACCTTTTAGCTTAGGCAAGTGTTATCTCCCCCTAGTATAGTGGCCAGTTGCACCTATGAATCCTTCAATGCACTATCTGTAGGCTAACTCCTTAGCCAATTAAACACATACTGAGACACCGTTAGCCTTGGGCCCCAACATCCATCTTGTCAGACATGACACTGATGGGTGGCAGACTAGGCACTTCTCAGTCAGCCCTGACTGCTAGCTGATTTAGTGATGTTTCAAGCCTAAAACCACACCTCCAGGTAGCCCCCCTTGGGCTATTTCCCAGTGAATTATGGGCAATACACCTTCGAAGTTGATATTAAAATCAAATGTTCCTTTAATCACTGACCACTCCTTAACTCCTCCCTAATCCCACCCTTACTCACCTAGTTAGTATAATTGGCATCTGATTTACTATTGTAACTCTTTATAAACTATACCTATAACTTCTTTAAGTTTGCAGGTTCTCTAAGAACTCTTGCCCATTGTAAAGCATAACAATAAACTTTTACAATCCTGACGTAAAAGATTGCTTGGGCCTTGTGAATTCCTTCCTGACTGCACAGCAGGGACTCTGGTCCTTGATTGAAGCCCCTGTAACACCTATCACCCCCTCATCAATTGGACCTGATGAAATCACTAAACAAAAAATTATGGAGAGGGAAGAAAAGAGTGACTAGGACAGAGCCTTGGAGGACATTCATCATCAGCAGGTGTGACCTGGATGAAGAGCCAGCAAAGAAAACTGAAAAGGATTGGCAGGGTAGGTAGAAGAAGAAGCAGGGGAGAGAAGAATCACGAAAACCTAGAGTGTGGGGAATAGCAAAGATAAGGAGTCAATAAAAGATAAGCTGCAGAGAGGTCAAGGTCAAAGGCTCTGTAGAAAGTTCAAGAGGAATGAGAATTGAGAAAAGATCATTGAATGTGGCAATTAAGAGATCACTGGTAACACTGGAAAAAGCTATTTTAAATAAATGATGAGATCAGAAGCAAAAATGTAGAGACTTAGGAAGAGAGTGAAAGAAAAGGAAATGGAAGAATCAGTTATAGGTGGATTTCTCAAGGAATTGAGCCACCAAATGGAAAAAAGATGTGGGAGTTAGCTACTGTGTTTCCCTGATAATAAGACCTATCCCAAAAATAAGCCCTCCCCTTACTGTGTAAGATTCCTCTAAAATAAGCCCTCCCCCAAAAATAAGCCCTATTGAGATCGCTACTGTAGTGAAGGTGATCCCCTGTGCTACACGCTACATACGGTACCTTCTGTATGCACCGTCTCCCCCCCCCCCCCCGTGAAACGCATCAGGGAAGCAGCCAGTGGTCAGAGAAAGATCAAAGATAGGTGAGAGAATGGGAATGATGGAGATCAATCTGCTGGAGAAGACTGGACGGAATAGGGTTCTTGTGAATGTAGAAGGGTTTGTCTAGGCAAGGAGAAGGGCCATCTTTTCATAAGACACAAAGGTGAAAACAAATTTTCAAATTTTCAAACTGAAAATAAATGACCAAAATGCCACAGAGGTTATGCAACAACTGTTAACTTGAAAATACTGAAGAACCACAAAGTTGTACACCAACTGTTAAACTCTGAAAAATAAAATAAAACCAAGGAGCTAGTAGAGGTTATAGGCAAAAGGCCTTCTTTATTCTATTGGACAAGGGAAACTAGAAGCACATGCCAGGCAGGGAAACTAAGCCTTGATACATATAGTTGTGGCTAGACAAAGAGCCAGACAGTGAGGAGTAACAGCAGTGATGAGGCAAGTTTGCCTAATGAAAAAAAGTCTATTCATAGCAGGGTTTCATGACTGGAATGTGGTTCCTGAAGATGCTTGTCCAAGCTCAGGGACCACCTGGAGCTGTTATGAAACAATTCTGTGATTTTGCTGCAGCAGAATTCATCCAGAAGTTGTACACAAAGGATTGTTGTTATGTCAAGTTCAGGGCATAGCGTGCTTGCTGAGCCTTAGCTCTGGAAAAGAGTTAATTAACAGTAATAGTAAAAATTTTAATAGTAAAATGTAAATAACGTAAAATAGTAAAAAAAAAATCTTCATAGTAAAAAGAGAGGAGTGAAAAGAGAGAGGTAGTCTTGGCGTGGGGATCTTGACAAAAGATAATAGAAAGGGAAAATGGAAATTTCTGGGTAGGCTGTTGAAGGACATTCACACTAATCTACTCTTGCTGGAGTTGTGAAGTGCACTTGTCCAGGAATTGAGGAAAGTACTTTGCGGTTGTGCCCTCAAAGTCACTAAAAATGCACATATATATTTTGAGCCAGCACTGACACTACAAGACTTTTGCTCCCAAAGAGATTAAAGAAAAAGGAAAAGGATGAAAAAGTATAAAATATGTAGAGTAAATAAATAAAATGTATATTCATCAGTTGGGAAATGACTGAACAGATTATCTTCGTCAAGTCCAGTTAACAAGCCTTTATTAAGTTCCTACTATGTGCCAGGCCCTGTGCTAAACACTGCATATACAAAGAAAGGTAAAAGAAAGTTTCTACTCTGGAGTTCACAGTCTAATAGAGAAGACAACATACAAGCAACTATTTACAAACAAGATATATGTAAGCATAAATTGGAAATAATCAAGACATGGAAGACACTAGAATTAAGTGAAATCAGGATAGCATTTTTTTTTTGTAGAAAATGTTTTAGCTGAGACTTGAAGAAGGCTAGGGAAGTTCAAAGTCAGAGATAAGGAGGAAGAGGATTCTAGGCATGGGTGACAGGCAGTGAAAATGCACAGAATGAGGAGATGGAGCATCTTCTTTGAGGAACAGCAAGGAATCCAGTGGCATGATGATGATGGTGTGGCGTAGATATGAGAAGATTGGAGAGACAGGAAGGGTCCAGGTTATAAAGTGCCTTGGACACCAAAAAGGAGATTATATTTGGCCCTGGAGGTAATAGGGAGCTAGTGGGGTTTAGTAAATGGGGGCTGGAGGGAAGGTGCCATGGTTAGACTTATGCTTTAGGAAGAGCACTCTGACAATTGAGTGGAGTATAGGCTAGAATGAGAGGGAATTGAGACAGAGAGACCTACTAGCAGGCTATTGCAATGAGGTGACAAGGGCCATCACCATGGTGGTACCAATATGAGAGCACAGAAGGAGGAGTACATAAGAGATGTCATGAAGGTAAAATCAACAATCTAGCAACAGATTGAAGTGAGAGAGATGGAGGAGTTGAAGATGATGCCTAGGTCACAAACCTTTGTGACTAGGAGGATGGCAGTGCCCATCACAATAATAGGAAAACTTCTAGAAGTCAGAGGAGAATTTGGGGGGGGATAGGATGGGGATATCGAGGTCAGTTTTGTACATGTTGAATTTGAGAATTTTATAAGACATCCAATTCAAGATGTCCAATATATACTTGGAGATAAGAAGTTGGTAGACAGGTTGGGCTGTATAGGTAGATCTGAACACAGAGAGGGCAATTGAATTGATGGGAGCTAATGAGATCACAAAGCAAAATTGTATAGAAGGAGAAAAGAAGAAAGCCCAAGACAGAACCCTATGAGACACCTATGTTTAGCAGGCTTAACTTGGATGAAGATTCAGCAAAGGAGATTGAGAAGGAGCAGTAAGATCAGCAGGAGGAGAATAAGAGAGAATAGTGTCCCAAAAGCCTAGAGGGAAGGGAGTAGCAAGTAGAAGCAGGCAATTAATAGCATCAAAGGCTTCAGAGAGTTCAAGAAGGATGAGGATGGAGGAAAAAAAACTATTGAATTTGACAATTAAGATATCACTGGTAACTTTGGAGAGAGTAGTTTCAATTGAATGATAAGGTTGAAAACCAGATTGTAGAGGATTGAGAGTGGGAAGAGAAAACATGGAGGCACCTATTATAGGCAGCCTTCTTAAGGAATTTAGACACAAAAAAGAGGAGAGAGAGTGTGAATGAAAGATAGTATTACTCCTTACCTCTATTCCTCACTTCTGGTGACAGAGGGGAGTATGTTTCACTATTATTCTTTTGAATTTGCAAATGGTGACTACATTGATCAAAGTTATTAAATCTTTGCTTTCTCTTTTTATATTATTGTTATCATTATGTAGATTGTTTTCCTGGTTCTTATTTACTCTGCTTCAGCTCATATAAGTCTTCCCAAGTTTCTCTGAAATCTTCATATTTGATATTTGCAACAGGGCAATAATTAATTACATTCATATACCATAATTTATTCTATCACTCCTCAGTCAGTGGATATCTACTTATCTTCCAGCTTATTAAAATTTCTTGAATTAAAAATGTAAGGGACTATTATTACAACATTCATCATAAGAAATGATGAAAGGAATAGACTCAGAGAAACCTTGGGAGGAATTGAATGAATTAAATTGAATATGGTGAGCAGAAGTGGAAAACAATGTATACAGTGACTATACATGGTAAAGAAAAACAACTGAAAGATTTTACTATCAATATAGCATAACTCCTGGCACATAGTAAGAGCTTAATAAATGTTTTTTGGCTGACTGACAATGATCAGGACTCCAGAAGACTAATGATGAATCATACTTCACATCTCTTGACAAGAGCTGATGGAATAGAAGTGCAGAATGAAATGTACGTTTTTATATACCATCAATTTTATTTTCTATGACTGATTTTTTTAAACAAGGAATGTTTTATATTTTCTTTTTAGCATGTAGAAGAATTGGGGAAAGGAGTTGGGGGGATAATGTTAGTAATACTTTAAAAGGAGAGAAAAAAATGTTAGTAATACTTTAAAAAGAGACAAAAATCCTCATCTTTTTTGACCTCTCTGCATTGTTTGACTATCACTCTCTTTTCCTTGATAGTCTCTTTATGCCAGATTTTCATGGCACTTCTCTCTCCTGCTTCTTCCCCCAGCTATGATTGCTCCTTCTCAGTCTATTTTGCTGGAGGGGTAATTCCTAGATGGTTGTCCCCCAAAGTTCTGTCTTGGGCACTCCTTTCTTCTTCCTCTACACTATTTTACTTGGTGATCTCATCAGATCCCAAGGATTCAATTGTCATGTGTCTGAGGGTGATTTTAAAATCTACTTATCCAACACTAACCCCTCCAGAGATCTCCAGTTTCTCATCTCCAATTGCCTATCAGACATCTTGAACTGAATGAACTATAGACATTTTAAATTTAACATATCCCAAGCTGACTTCATTACCTTTTCCTCCAAACCTTCTCTTCTTTCTGACTTCCCTATTCTCAAAGGTATTAACATCCTTCCCATCACCTAGACTTGTAACCTAGGTGTTATCCTCTACTCATAAGACTTTCTCATTCTCACATTCACTGTTGCCAAGTCATCCCCTGCTATGCTGCCAAAGAGATCTTCCAAAATTTCAGGTCTGACCTTGTTAGCACCTACACAATAAACTCTATAACTCCCTATCACCTCGAGGTCAAATATAAACTCTTCTGTCTGGCATTCAAAGCCCTTCATACTTTGTCTCCCTGTTACTACAAACATACTTTCAAAACTTCTCATACCTCACTTCCTCTTTCTCTCACATACTCTACAACTCAATACTGCTGACCTCCTTCCTATTCCTTGAACAAGACATTCTTATTTTCTGATTTGGGGCATTTTCACTGACTGTCTTCCATGCCTAAAATCCTCTTCTTCCTCATCTTTTCCTCTGGAATTCCCTGGCTTCCTTCAAATCCTAGCTAAAATTCCAGCTTCTAGAAGAATCTTTTTCTAAAGGCCCTTAATGCTAGTGCCTTCTCTTTTCTTTAACTTATCCAAGACTTATAGAACCTGTTTATACGTAGTTATTTGTGTGTTGTCTTCCCCATTAGACTATGAGCTCCATGTGAGTAAAGACTAATCTTTTGCCTTTCTTTATGTCCCTAGCATTTATCATGATTCCTGAAACATAGTAGGCACTTAATAAATGTTTATTGACTCATAATTAGAAAATAAACAATAGACAGCAAGAGGAAGTTCAGAAATGGACACAGACAAGTGGGGCAATGTTTTAAATTTGAATTATTAAAAAAGAATGTTAGAGAGGGAAGGGAAATAGCAAACTACAGAGTAATAGTGGGTTAGAAATGCAGTCTCTTTTTGTCCTTTGTGTATTTTGTAAATTTGTATTGATAATTATTTAGTTCATAATAAAAAAGAAAATTAAATGTAACACTTGCCTTTCCTGTAGACACTATTATTACTGTATCTTTTTTCCAATTTATTTATTTATTTTAATTTTCAACATTCATTTCCACAAGATTTTGAGTTACAATTTTTTCTCCCCATCTTTCACTTACTCCTCACCCCAAAATAGCAAGCCTACTGAATACCCCTTCCCCCAATCTGATCTCTCATATTCTCCCCCATCAACCTCCTAACTTTCTAGTAATGCAAGATGGATTTCTATACCCCAGTGCCTGTATATCTTATTTCCCAGTTAAATATTTAAAAAAATAAATTTTTTTTGAACATTTGTTTTTAAAACTTTGAGTTCCAGATTTTTTCCCCTTCTTCCCTCCTCACCCACCCACACTGGGAAGATAAGCAATTCAATATGGTTTGTACATGTGTAGTTACCCAAATCATTCCCATAGTAGTTATATTGTGAAAGATTAACTATATTTTCCTCCATCCTATCCCGCCTCCCACTTATTCTATTTTCTCCTTTGTCTGTATGCTTTTTCAAAAATGTTTGCTTCTAATTACCCTCTCCCTCAATTTGCCCTCCCTTCTATCATTCCCCCTCTTCTCCCCTCCCCCTTCCCCATTTTCTTGTAGGGCAAGACACCCAACTGGGTGTGTATGTTATTCCTTCCTTAAGTCAAATTCAATGAGAATAAGGTTGTCCCATTCCCTTTCACCTTCCTGTTCTTCCCCTCCATTGTAACAGTTTTCTCTTACCTCTTTTATTTTTTTTTCCAAATGGTTTATTAACTTCTGATTTACATCATTCATTTCCGACAGATTTTGAGTTACAAATTTTCTCCCCGTTTTCCCCCTACCCACCACCCCAAAATAGCAGTCCCACAGGACATTCCCTCCTCCAATTTGCTCTCTCCCATATTTTCTCCCATATCCCTTTCGACTTTTCCAGTGGATCTCCATGCCCCAGTAAACTGTATATCTTATTTCCCAATTACATGTAAAATAGTATTAATAATAGTATAAATATTTGAATATTTTATTTTAAAACTTTGAGTTCCAGATTCATTCCCTTCCTCCCTTGTCACCCACGCTTACTGGGAAGATAAGCAGTTCAGTATAGGTTGTACATGTGTGGCTAATGCAAAACAATATCATAGTAGATATATTGTAAAAGATTGACGATATTTCCCTCCTTCCTATCCCATCTCCCACTTGTTCTATTCTCTACTTTGATCCAATTCCTTTACAAAAGTGGGTGCTTCCAACTTCCCTCCCCCCCCAGCCTGCCCTCCCTTCTATCACCCCCCCCTCTCATCCCCTTCCCCTGCTACTCTTCTGTAGGGTGAGATACCCTATTTAATGTATATTTCATTCCCTCCTCAAGCCAAATTCAATGGGAATAAGGTTGACCCATTCCCTTTTACCTTCCTATTCTTCCCCTCCATTGTAACCATTTTCCCTTGCCTCTTCTATATGAGATAGATTACCCCATTCTGTCTCTCCCCATCTCCTCTCATTATATTCCTCTCTCAACTCTTAATTTCACCTTTTAAGTATCATCCCTTCCTGTTAAATTGGTCCTGTGAAATATATATATATTTCTATTTATTATATAAATATATATATAATAATAAATATATAAAAATATATATATATATTTCTATTCCCTTCAACTACTGAGAAAAGTTTCATAAGTTATAATTATTGTTTTTCCATGTAGGAATGTTAATAGTTCAACTTTGATAAGTTCCTTATGATTTCTTTTCCCTGTTTACCTCCTCATGCTTCTATTGCTTCTTGTATCTGAATGTCAAATTTTCTATTCAACTCTGGTTTTTTCAGCAAGAATGCTTGAAAGTCCTCTATTCCACTGAATGACCATATTTTGCCCTGAAACATGATACTCAGTTTTGCTGGGTAGGTGATTCTTGGTTTTAATCACAGATCCTTTGCCCTCCAGAATATCATATTCCAAGCCCTTTGATCCCTCAGTTTAGAAGCTGCCTATTCTGATTGTGTTTCCACAATATACAAATTGTTTCTTCCTGGCTGCTTGTAATATTCTCTCCTTAATCTGGGAATTGTGGAACCTGGCTATAATATTCCTAGGAGCTTTCTTTTTGGGATCTTTTCCAGGAGGTGATTGGTAGATTCTTTCAACCTCTATTTTGCCCTCTGGTTCTAAAATAGCAGGGCAGTTTTTTTTTTAGAACTTCCTGGAGGATGATTTCTAGGTTCTTACTTTGATCATGGCTTTCAGGCAGTCCAATAATTTTTAAATTATCTCTTCTGGATCTATTTTCCAGGTCAATGGTTTTTCCCATGAGATATTTCACATTGCCTTCTATTCTTTCATTTGTTTGGATCTGTTTAACAGCATCTTGATTTCTCATAAAGTCATTAGCTTCCATTTGCTCCCATCTAATTCTGAAGCAATGATTCTCCCCATTGAGCTTTTGAGATTCTTTTTCCATCTGGCAAATTCGGCTTTTTAAGGCATTCTTCTCCTCATTGCCTTTTTGAGCCTCTTTTGCGATTTGAGTTAGTCTGTTTTTTAAGGTGTTGTTTTCCTCAGTCAGGCTGTTGACTCTCATTTCATAATTTTCTTGCATCGTTCTCATTTCTCTTCCCAATTTTTCCTCCACTTCTCTTATCTGCTTCTTAAGGTCCTCTATGGCCTGTAACCAGCTCGTATTTTCCTTTGATGTTTTTGGTGCAGGAGTTCTGACTTCACTGTCTTCCTCCTGTTCCATGCTTTGCTCCTTTTTGTCCCCAAAATAGGAGTCTAATGTTGGGTTCTTCTATCTGCTTTGTTTCCTTTGCCTGCTCATTTTGCTCTTCAGTCACTTGACCCCTGGGCTTTTTGCCACAGTAGGACTCTGCCACCAGACAGGGGAGCTTTCATCCCAAATGCTGGGGTTTTCTCAACTTCCAGAGGTATTAGATGGGTGCCCTCTCTGAGGTCTCCACACACTCTGGCCAGATGGACACACACCCCAGGACCTCCACCCTTGACTGCAATCCAGATCCAAACAGGTTAAAGCAAGAGCGATTACCCCTCAGACTGGTGCTTGGTTCCCCTACACTCTGCAGGCCAGGAGCTGAAGCTGCCACGTGGTGCTGGCTGGCTGTGCTGATGTCTCAGCGGCTTCTTGCCCTGGGGGCAAAAGCCACACACTCCCACTTACTGGGTCCCAAAGTCCAGACTGCACTGACCTCTCATTTTGTCCTTCCCATCTATGTCTTGACAAATCTGGAAACAGCCACAGCTGCTGCTGATCTGGAGTCCCTCTGGCCAGCGGCTGGCCAGGCCCTCCCTGGCACTAAAGCCTGGGTGTGGGGCTGGGCTCGGCTCCCAGAGCACTGCGCTGGCTGATTCCTACCAGCCTGCAGGGCTGTCCTTAGCGGGAGGTTAGCTTCTCTGTGTCATTTTGTGGGTTCTGCAGCTCCAAAGTTTGTTCAGAGTCCCTTTATACATGGATTGGGGAAGGTGGAAGCCAGAGCCGTGGGAAGTCCTGCTTCCACTCCACCATCTTGACTCTGCCTCTCTTGCCTCTTTTATATGAGATAATTTACCCTAATCTATCTCTCCCTTTCTCCTTCTCCCAATAAATTCCTCTCTCATCTCTTAATTTTATTTTTTAGAGATCATCCCTTCATATTCAACTCATCCTGTGCCCTCTGTCTAGGTATACATGAACATACATATGCCCATACTCACATATACATTTATATACACACCCTCTTATACATACATACATATATATATATATATATATATATATATATATATATATTCCCTTCAGCTATACTCATACTGAGAAAAGTCTCATGAGTTACAATTATTGTCTTTACATGTAGGAGTATAAATAGTTCAACTTTAATAAGTTCCTTATGATTTCTATTTTCCTGTTTACCTTCTCATGCTTCTTGTATTTGAAAGTCTAATTTTCTGTTCAGCTCTGGTTTATTCATCAAGAATGCTTGAAAATCCTCTATTTCATTGGATGATCATATTTTTCCCTGTGGCATTATACTCAGTTTTTCTGGGTAGGTGATTCTTGGTTTTAGTCCTAGCTCCTTTGACCTTTGGAATATCACATTCTAATTCCTTCAATCCCTTAATGTAGAAGCTGCTAGGTCTTGTGTTATCCTGATTGTGTTTCCACAATACTCAAAATGTTTTTTTCCTGATTGCTTGCAGTATTTTCTCCTTGACCTGGAAACTCTGAAATATGGCTATAATATTCCTAGGAGTTTTCTTTTTGGGATCTTTTTCAAGAGGCTATTAGTGAATTCTTTCAATTTCTATTTTTTCCTCTGGTTCTAGAATATCAGGGCAATTTTGTTTGATAATTTCTTGCAAGATGGTGTCTAGGATCTTTTTTTGATCATGGCTTTCAGGTATTCCAATAACTATTAAATTATCTCCCCTGGATCTATGTTCCAGGTCAGTGGTTTTTCCAGTGTGATATTTCACATTGCCTTCTATTTTTTCATTTGTTTGGATCTGTTTAATAGTATCTTGATTTCTCATAAAGTCATTAGCTTCCAATTGATCCAATCTAATTTTGAAGAAGTTATTCTCTTCAGTGAGTTTTTGAAATTTCTTTTCTATCTGGCAAATTTGACTTTTTAAGGCATTCTTCTCCTCATTGGCTTTTTGGGCCTCTTTTGCCATTTGAGTTAGTCTATTTTTTAAGGTGCTATTTTCTTCAGCGTATTTTTGAGTCTCCTTTAGCAGGCTGTTGACTTGCTTTTCATGATTTTCATGCATTATTCTCATTTCTCTTCCCAGTTTTTCCTTCACTTCTCTTACTTGATTTTCAAAATCCTTCTTGAGCTCCTCCATGACCTGTAACCAATTCATATTTTTCTTGGCAGCTTTTGATGCCTGAGTTCTGACTTCAATGTCTTCCTCCCACTCCATGCCTTGATCCTTTTTGTCCCCAAAAAAGGATTCTATGGTCTGTTTGTGCTTCCTATGTTTGCTCATATTGCCAGCCAATTACTTGGCTTTTGAACCCTTTGCCATGGTAGAACTCTGCTTTCAGAATGGAGAGAACTCTGTCCCAAATTGCTGGGGTTTTTGCAGCTGCCAGAGCTATTAATTGGGCACCCTCTCTACAGCCCCTACAAGCTCTGGCTCACTGGCCACACACCCCCGGACCACTACCTGAGAATTTAATCCAGATCCAAGAAGGTTAAAGCAAGAATGATTACCCTTTGAACAGTCACTTGGTCCCCCTACAATCTGCAGGCCAGGAGCTCTGGAAGCAGCCATGTCATGTCGGCTGCACAGTAGCCACTCCTCCATTACTTCTCACCCTGGGGGGCAGGGGCCAGACCACGCTCTTTCATACCACGCCCCCCTCCCCCTGTTCCAACAGAGTTCTCCCCTGACTTTTTACTTTGTCTTTGGTGTTTATGGGTTGAGAAGTCTAGAAACCACCGCAGCTGCTGGTGATTCACTCTCATGAAATCTGCTCAGGCCACTGCTGGTGGGCTAGAACCACACTCTGGGGCTAGAACCACACAGCTCCTGCAGGACTGTACTCAGCTCCCAGCCCCATGTGATAGACCTTCTTTGTCTACCTGACAGTCTGCCTTCAGAGGGAGATTTGTTTCTCTCTGTCACTTTGTGGGTTCTGAAACTCAAGTTTGTTTAGAGTCATTTTTAAAAAAATGTATTGGGAGTGATTGGAGCAGGAACTCACACCAAGTTTGTGCTTCTACTCCGCCATCTTGGCTCTGCCCCCACTGTTACTGTATCTTTAAGAATCAAATGGAATGTTGTAGAAATAGTTTTAGTTGTCAATTTTCTTGTTTAATGTAACATTTTGAGAACCTAAAGAGACTGTAGTGTATAGAAAGAAGATAGAAAAGACAGAAAGAGAATAGAGGCCTTATTTCTTGATAGGACTATTTCAATCTTTTTCTCTTGAAGAAAATTCTGGAACAGAGGCTGCTTTTGTAGTAGAGTGGTGTTGTATGGTTCATAGGGAGGCAAAAATAGGCATTTCTGAGGCGACTACATGGCCCAGTGAATAGAGCACCAGCCCTAGAGTCAGGAGGACCTGAATTCAAATCCAGCCTCAGAAACTTAATATTTACTAGCTGTGTGACCTTGGGCAAGTCACTTTACCCCAATTTCCCTATCTTCCCCCCTCCAAAAAGCAAAAAAAAAATAGACTTTTTTAATGTCTTCTCCCCTTAACTGTCTCCAAGGGAGACTTTGGTTTCTACCAGGAAGAACAGCAGGAGTTTGGGTGCCAGGGATTGGTCCAGGGGTGGGAAACCTGTGACCTTGAGGCCAACACTTATCCAAATCAATAGCAAAACAGAAATTAGAGAAAGCATACATATGAGAATATATACCTGACAATACAGAATGAAGGAGCTCTCCTTGTGGATTTGAGGAAACTCACCTCAAGAGAGAGAGACAGAGACACAAACACGCACACACACACAGAATGAGAGAGAGAGACAGAGAGAGAGAGAGAGAGAGAGAGAGAGAGAGAGAGAGAGTCTCAGATCTCACTGAAGAATATATTCCCCAAAGTCTTTCCTGTAACAAGCTAGAGATAGGGACATAATAGAGATAGCCAGCTCCTCTCATTCTTTCCAGAGTCTTTCCATCTTTGTGGCCCTAAGGAGAGATTGGTATTCCATGCATTTTCTCTTTTGATGCTGGAGTCTAGAAGCCCAGCCCTTTCTTACTCCAGAGACCCAAGAGACCAGATCTCTCTTCTCTCCTGTTCTTACTAACCCAGATCTGCCCCTCAGGAAGGTGTGATACATTGAAAATCCCTCACAAGTGACCCTTTGGGCCTGGGTTATATTTGGTATCCTTAAGTGAACTGGGTTATTAAAAATTAAGAAGTAAGGAGAAGTCATCTGTAGTTACAGGGGTGCTGAGAGGTGACTCTAACTTTGATCTTTCACACACCGAACATACTGAAAAGAGTCATTTAGGCCTTGTTATATTGCTAATTTGTTAAAACATTATATAATCACTTATTTCAACATTGAATTAATCCTAGTAGGTGTTTGTTTTAGATGAAGAGAAGTATGAGAAGCTACTTATGCAAAAGTAAGTTCTCTAGTTTATTGAATAATATCTAATAAATGCATTTGGAGAAGAGTCTGAGCTGAGTACTTAATTAATGAGAAAATGATTGCCATTTTATTAATGAATGAGGAAATATTCAAATATACCTCTGGATTATCCTAGAGCTCAGGATGATAAGAATAAACTTGGCAAGAGTAATCTGAGGAGTAACCTATAAGTGAGATGGTTGATTCAAAATATCTTTCTATATTTATAAAAGAAGGAGAAGAAGGAGAAGGAGGAGGAGGAGGAGGAGGAGGAGAAGAAGAAGAAGAAGAAGAAGAAGAAGAAGAAGAAGAAGAAGAAGAAGAAGAAGAAGAAGAAGAAGAAGA
>NW_027187323.1:1627329-1693486 GCF_028583685.1 Petaurus breviceps papuanus
GAAGAAGAAGAAGAAGAAGAAGAAGAAGAAGAAGAAGAAGAAGAAGATGAAGATAACTCAAGTACCACCTTCTGTCCTTTTTCCCCAACCATGACTGCCTTCATCTCTAAGGTTACCTTGCCTTTTATTTATATACACATCTATATCAGGCTACAGCTCAGTCTTTTCCATTATGACAATTTGGTTTGGTTGTACCCCTCTCCCCAGTTTTTCAGTTGCCTTTTGTGTGTTGTCTTTCCCCATTAGAATGTTCAATCCTTAAGAGCAGTGACTAGCTTTCTTTTTGCTTGTATTTGTATTCCCAGCTTGGCACGGTACCTAGCACACATAGTAAGTGCTGAATAAATGCATCTTGGCTAATTAAATACACCTCCTGTGATTTCTGGTGCACAAGTGGATTTTTAACTTATTTATAATTTATAGACATAGAGTTTCTTGCAGAACTGATAGTTCAATGACTTCTCCATGGTTACATAAGCATTGTGGGTCAGATACAGGCCTTGAACACAGATTTTTTTTATTCCAAAGCTGTCCCACTCCAGTCCACCATGCTGCCTCTCCCACATATGCAAATCACACTCTATTTTATCTTATTTTTGCCTTTTGGAGGTGGGAGGGCAGGGCAATTGAGGTTAAGTGACTTGCTCAAGGTCACATGGCTAGTGTGTCAAGTGTCTGAGTCCAGATTTGAACTCAGGTCCTCCTGACTCCAGGGCTGGTGCTCTGTGCCACCTAGCCACCCCTACACTCTTTTTAATAGCAGACAACTCTTATAAAATTGCCTGAAGCTCAGATAAATTAAAAGATACGCCTATAGTCACACAGCTAACGGGAGTCAGTATTTGAACACAGGTTTTCAGACTCAGGTCCAACATTTTACCTACCGCACCATATTGCCTCTCTTACACGAAATTACCACTTAATAAAAAGGACTTACTGTGAAAATTCACACTTCTTTCCAAGAACATATGCTTTAAAAAACCATTACTATTCTAGTCTTCATGTTTTGTTGTTGCATGATTATAGGTTGTGAATTTGGGGAAAAGTGCAGTCCAACTTGACGAACACAGTGGTCCATGTGAGTTCTCATTATTATTGTAATAGTAGGTACTCATTGAATGGTTCGCAGAATTATTCTCAGAAGCCTTGGAAGAGAGGGGCACTGAACTATTTGAGCAGATGTTCCATGAATTCCCTGGAACTGGCACTCAGGAGCAAAATCTGTATCTTCTGGGAAGGCAGGCTTTCCTTACTTCATAATGTCATCATCTCTAACTGAAAGGAAAAATTTGGCCTTCTGATTGCTCACCACCCCACCCCCAATGATGGAAGCCCCTTCCCTCTTGTTTGGCCTTGGGCAGATAACAGCTGGGAGCATTTAAGCAGCTTGCCAAGCGGGTTTAGAAAAAGCAAAAAAGGTGGGGAGGGGACTAAAAATAAATCCAGTTTGAATGCAGCTTCTAAGACCTCCTCTGAATCCTAATATTAAGGGACAATCAGCCTCTGGGGAGAGAGAAAAAGGGCCAAAGCAAGTGAGAAAATACTTTAGCTGTAGGTCCCCTAGGCTTTAGTGACTGATACCCTCCACTCCTACTTCTCCTGTCATTATCTTGCACAGACCCTCAACAGTTATCAAAGTTACCAGACCAATGCCAGCTTCAGCTTAGACACCAGTGTTCCTTTGACTGATTAGGAGAATCAGATAAGAAAAGCAGAAACCAGATGGAAATTTTTCTGTCTCCTGAAGGAAATGAAAATCATGCCCCAGAAAGATTAGGCAGGAGCAGATGTGTGCTCTAGAAAGCCGATTATTAAATTTTCAGTGTATACATTTACACCCGAGAAAAAAAGGAAATGCTACAAATCAGAACTCTACTTATTGTTTTGTTAGTTGTCTAGATAAGAAAGTGATAGAGAAAATATTAATGATGTAGATTAAATTTAACAATACATATTGATTACTTTTTAAGGGACAACCTGTTGTTAAACATTTACTAGTGCAGCTCTTCTACTGACCATCCCCTTCTTTCCACTCATACAGCCACCACTGTCACCCTTTACCTCTCACCTGGCTTATTTAAATAGCCTTCAGGGGCAGCTAGGTGGCCCAGTGAATAGAGCACTGACCCTGGAGTCAGGAGGACCTGAGTTCAAATCCGGCCTCAGACATTTAACACAAAACTAGCCGTGTGACCTTGGGCAAGTCACTTAACCCCAACTGACCTCCAAAAAGCCAAAAAAAAAGCATTCTAATTGACCTCCCTGTTTTGAGGCCCTCGACTCTCCAATCTGTTCACACTTAGCCACCATAGTGATGTTCCTAAAGAGCAGGCCTACCCATGTCACTCCCCTTCCTGCTACCTCAAGGATCAAATATAAACTCTTCTGTCTGGCATTTAAAACCCTTCATAACCTGGTTTCAACCTGCCTCTGCAGGCTTGTCATACATCCCTCCCCTTCATTCACTCCAGAGTGGATGCCAGGTATGGGGTCAGCCTGTGAATGCAGAGACAGAAGATCACATGTCAGACTAGTCTTGCTGCTGCTCTTTCCATGTAATATTCCATCTTTTGTCTGTTCCTTTGCACAGGCTGATTCCCATACCTGGAATGCAGCCCTTCTTTACTTCTCCCTCGTAAGACCCTTGGATTCTTTTAATGCTCAGCTCAAGTACCTAGTCCTATACACAGCCTTTCCTGATTCCCCCTCTCCCCACTGCTCGAGCCTCCCCACACTGAAATGACCACATACAGCTGGTTCTTGCTTTATGTAAGCAGACCATTCCACAGACTGCCATGTGAAGCAATGCTTACATAATGCAAATTTGCACCCCCCCCCCCAATTTGTGGAAGGTATGGAGGAAGGCAGAAGGGGGACTGCTGGTTCAAAAACCCATGGGGAGGGGCGTGGAATCAAGATGGCAGAGTAAAAGCAGGTCTCCCCCCTCCCCCACTGTGGCTCCTTGCCTCCACCTTCCCCAATCCATATAAAAGGGGACTCTAAACAAATTTTGGAGCTACAGAACCCACAAAGTGACACATAGAAGCTAACCTCCTGCTGAGGACAGCCTGGAATCAGCCAGTGCAGCACTCTGGGAGCCGACCCCAGCCCCATGCCCAGGTTTTAGTCTGGGGGGGGGGCTGACCAGCTGCCAGCTGTAGGGACTCCAGATCACCAGCAGCTGTGGTTGTTTCCAGATTTATCAACACAAAGAAGGATAAAGAAGCCACTGAGGGCTGCGGTGCCTCGGCTGCCACGTGGCAGCTTCAGCTCCTGGCCTGCAGAGTGTAGGGGGACCAAGCGGCCAGTCTGAGGGGTAATCTATCCTGCTTTAACCTGCTTGGATCTGGATTGCAGTCTAGGGTGGAGGTCCTGGGGTGTGTGTCCAGCTTGCCAGAGAGTGTGGAGGCTTTAGCAAGGGCTCCTAACTAATACCTCCAGCAGCTGAGAAAACCCCAGTGTTTGGGATGAAAGCTCCCCTGTCTGGTGGCAGAATCCCACTGTGGCAAAAAGCCCCAAAGTCAAGTAATTGAGTGGCAACATGCCCAGGCAAAGGAAACAAAGCAAACAGAAGAACCCAACATTAGACTCCTATTTTGGGGACAAAAAGGAGCAAAGCATGGAACAGGAGGAAGACAGTGAAGTCAGAACTCCTGCACCAAAAACATCAAAGGAAAATATGAGCTGGTTACAGGCCATAGAGGACTTTAAGAAGCAGATAAGAGAAGTGGAGGAAAAACTGGGAAGAGAAATGAGAATGATGCAAGAAAATTATGAAATGAGAGTCAACAGCCTGACTGAGGAAAATAACGCCTTAAAAAACAGACTCACTCAAATGGCAAAAGAGGCTCAAAAAGGCAATGAGGAGAAGAATGCCTTAAAAAGCCGAATTTGCCAGATGGAAAAAGAATCTCAAAAGCTCAATGGGGAGAATCATTGCTTTAGAATTAGATTGGAGCAAATGGAAGCTAATGACTTTATGAGAAATCAAGATGCTATTAAACAGATCCAAACAAATGAAAGAATAGAAGGCAATGTGAAATATCTCATGGGAAAAACCACTGACCTGGAAAATAGATCCAGGAGATATAATTTAAAAATTATTGGACTACCTGAAAGCCACGATCAAAGAAAGAACCTAGAAATCATCCTCCAGGAAGTTCTCAAAAAAAACCTGCCCTGATGTTTTAGAACCAGAGGGCAAAATAGAGCTTGAAAGAATCCACAGATCACCTCCTGAAAAAGATCCCCAAAAGAAAACTCCTAGGAATGTTACAGCCAGGTTCCACAATTACCAGATCAAGGAAAGAATATTACAAGCAGCCAGGAAGAAACAATTTGAATATTGTGGAAACATTATCAGGATAACCCAGGATCTGGCAGCTTCTACACTGAGGGATCGAAGGGCTTGGAATATGATATCCTGGAGGTCAAAGGAGCTGGGATTAAAACCAAGAATCACCTACCCAGCAAAACTGAGTATCATGTTTCAGGGGAAAATATGAGCATTCAGTGGAATAGAGGACTTTCAAGCATTCTTGAGGAAAAAATCAGAGTTGAATAGAAAATTTGACATTCAGATACAAGAAGCAAGAGAAGGTAAACAGGGAAAAGAAATCATAAGGAACTTATCAAAGTGGAACTATTAACATTCCTACATGAAAAAAAAAACAATAATTGTAACTGATGAAACTTTTCTCAATATGAAAATAGTTGAAGGGAATATACGTATATATATACACACACACACATATACATATGTGTGTGTGTCTATATCGGAGGGTATATGGGCGTATGAATACATATGTGAATGTGTGTATATATGTTTACAGGTAGATATAGATAGAGGGCACAGGACCAATTTAATAGGAAGGGATGATACTTAAAAGGTGAAATTAAGAGGTGAGAGAGGAATATAATGAGAGGAGATGGGGAGAGACAGAGTGGGGTAAACTGTCTCATAGAAGAGGCAAGGGAAAATGGTTACAATGGAGGGGAAGAATAAGAAGGCAAAAGGGAATGGGTCAACCTTATTCTGATTGGATTTGGCTTGAGGAGGGAATGAAATACACACCAAATATGGTATCTTACCCTATAGGAGAGTAGGGGGGAAGGGGATGAGGGGGGGGATGGAATGGAGGGCAGGCTGGGGGGGAGGGAAGTTGGAAGCACCCACTTTTTAAAAGGGACAGGAACAAAATAGAGAATAGAACTAGTGGGATAGGAGGGAGGGAAATATAATCAGTCTTTTACAATATATAAACTATGTTAATGTTTTGCATAAGCTACACATGTATAACCTATACTGAACTACTCATCTTTCCTGTAAGGGCGGGTGACAAGGGAAGAAGGAAATGAATCTGGAATTCAAAGTTTTAATATCAAATGTTTAAATATATATATATATATATATATATATATATATATATATAGAGAGAGAGAGAGAGAGAGAGAGAGAGAGAGAGACTATTAATAATACTATTTTACATGTAATTGGGAAATAAGATACACAGGCACTGGGGCATAAAGATCCACCATACCCTACTGGAAAAGTTAAAGGGGGTATGAGAGAAGATATGGGAGAGAGCAGATTGGAGGAGGGGATATCCTGTGGGACTGCTATTTTTGGGGTGGTGGGTAGGGGAAAAACGGGAAGAAAATGTGTAACCCAAAATCTGGCAGAAATGAATGATGTAAATCAGACGTTAATAAAGCATTTGAAAAATGAAAAAAAAAAAACCCATGGGGACCAGGAGTTGAGAAGTGAGAGCAGAAAGAGGAACAATTAGGGGCCTGGACTAACCAAAAGGAAGAATGTGGTGGGCAGATACATGGGAGCCTGACGGGAGAGGGCTAGCACAGAAGGATGGAAGACACACATGCAGGGTTGGACACAGGAGTGGGTGGCTGGAAGGGGGCAAAGATCTCTCCCCACAGCTTTTCTTTGGATTTCATTTGGAAGGGTTTTTTTAGGGCTTTTTTTGGGGTGGGGGCATGGGAAGCCATGGAGCACCTAGCTGAGGGGCAAGAGTAGAGAGAGAGCACAGTACAGTGCAATGAAGCTAACATAAGTATTTTTTTTAATGTGGATTTATTTCAGAATTCTTTACATAAAGTCAAATGTATGTACAACAAATTTACACAGAGAACCATCTATTTACTCATGTATGGACTTATATGCATACACATTTTTCCCCACATAATGTAAACTTCTTAAAGCATGGACTACCTCAGTTTTAATTTTTGTATTCTTAACATTCAACACAGTCCTGGTATATAGTAGGCACTTAATACATACATGTTGATTGATGATAACAGTGAGCATGCACATAGCACTTGAAGGTTTACACAGCCTTTACATATATTCTCTTCTCTACAGCTAGGGGAGATAGGTGCTATTATTATCTCCATTTTACAGACGAGGAAGCTGAGGCAGATAGAAGTTAAGAGACTTACCCAGGGTCATATTGCTAGTAAGAATCTGATTCTGGATTTGAACTCAGGTCTTCCTGATCCAAAGTCCAGCAGCCTATCTGCTGCATCACCTAGCTGTCTCTTGATTGGACTATTTTAAGAATTTATGAATTGGTTTCTGTTCTTCCATTCTCTCTTCTCTTGAATACATCCTTCAGAGAGCAGTTGAATAGATATTCTTAAAATGTAGATCTGACCATGTCACCATGATACTAAAAAATGTTAAGTGACCCCCTGCCCCCATTGCCATTAGTTAAAATATAAACAAACTCCAAAGTGTGGCCCTTTAATGTCTGTTTCCTGCCTACCTTTTCAGTTTTATGTCTCCTTATTCCCTTTCAATTATTTCATACTCCAGGTAAACTGGTTTGCCAGCACTCCCAATAGAAGAAACCTAGGTACAAGGGGTCCCCCAGATCTGGCATATGAGAATTCTCTCCCTCCCTACTTTGGCCTCTTAGAGTTTCTAGTTTCCTCCCATGGAGACAGACCTGTTGAGAGGGAACCCTTCTGATTGGTTCCCAGTGACTTCTTTCAAGAAAATTGATGACTGGGGACAAACTGGTGAAGGAAGCTGCCCTTTTCCCATAGCCCATAAGTGGGCTATGATGTGGTTTATTTTCTCTGATTTCCCACCCTGCCAATCTTTCTTTCCCTTGGACTTCCAGATTAAGATTCAAGTAGAGGAAGGGAGGGAAAGGAGGAAAGGGAATTCTTGGACCTCACCTTTCTCTGCCTTTCTGTTCCAACCACAATTTCTGAGAATGGTCTTTCTGATAAGTTCCAATTTTTGAACTGAAAGATGGGCACCAGACTACTAGAGGGAGAAGACATGTAATAGCACATTTCCTTGCCTGTGTTCCCTAGGGATATTGTCTACTCTGTTATTGTTGTGAGTTCCCTGAATGAAGCCAGACTGAAGGGAATGGGGCATATTTGCCCCATCAGCTTCCCAAAGTATCTTTACCTAATGAGTGATATATATTTCTACATTATATTTTTTTTGTGAGGCCCTGTGAATCCCTTGTATCTCATGACTTTTCTGTGGTGAGTAAAATAGAAGCTGTATCATACCTTGTACCCTTAGCAGAACCTTTGGGGGAGTGGGGAATATAATACCAATATCTGGTGAATCAACGCCTATATAAATTAATAATCTGTATCTAAACTTTATTTATATTTTCCTAGACTTTTGCTCCTGGGTGGGGGGAATGGGCCAAAGGGACAGTAATTAACCCTTTGAAAGTCAGGCTCCCAGTATCAGAATTAGGTCTCTTTGATCCCAGAATTCCTTTGAGGGGAGGTCATAGTGATGGAATCCTAATAAAGCTGCCCCCAGCCCCAGTATTCTAACTTCATTATAGGCCTGGTCCTACTGAACAGCAGGCCCACTGTACCTACCTAGTGCTCCCCCTACCCCACCTGCCAATGCCCTAACTTCTCCATATATGCCTCATTGCTCACTGGAACAACAGGTGTGTCCCTGAACTCTTAGTTCCTATAGAAACAGTAGGTGTGTCCATGCGATGGGAACCCAGCTACTGCCTCTACCTGGTTATTGCCCCCAGACCCATTCCCACAGAAACAGGTGTGTTCTTGTATTCAATCACAATCACATCATCCATCTAGGCTAAGACAGGACCACAATACCTATCTGTCTTAATCAGACAGGACCACAATAGCTAGCCAGTTGGAGGGCAGAATGACCAGTATGTTTAACCACCGAGCCATAGATGGGACCCCTCCTCCATTACCTAGTCCCTTAACAAACTCCTTCTGCCTTTTTAATATTAATGATATTCCTTTATTCTATGTAAATTTCTGTTAAGTAATTACAACTTTACCGTATAAAAATCCATCTTACTTTCTCTAAAGTTGCTGGTTTCTTTTGGAACTTAGCCTGTTTCATGAGAGAGGTCAATCTCGATAAATGCCTATACTTGGATTAGAGGTGGTCTGACTCTGAATTCTTTGAGATGGTTTCACCACAACACATCATGAAACCACAACAGTTTTGGGGTGGGCAGAGACCCCACCTCAACAGTTTTTGGTGTCCCTGGGTTTAAACTGCAGCAGCAGGTCACGTGTCACATATGTACTTTTTATGTACTTGTCTATGGATATGTTGTGTTCCCTGCGGTGGACAGGGCCTGTTTCCAGTGCTTGTGCAATACCTGTCTCATACTGGTAAAACCACTTTCCCTATTGTGGCGTCTCCCCCACTAAATAAGTATCCTGTTTCCATCTTTATATTCCTGGTGTGTAGAACAGTTGGTGCCTTGCTTATAGTAGATGCTTTCTAGATGTTTGTTCAATTGAAGTGAATTGAATTTATTACTGTTTTTTCACTTCCTCCTTTTTATCAAATATGGGTAAGAACTTTGATCTGTTTCCCATCATTCCTGATGCCTAAATGTCAATTATATGACTTAGCTCCTTGAATCAAATCTTTTAGTACATCCCTTGCCTCTAATACAGAGTGTACTGAACTCAACTCAGGCAAATGGATATTCATTTTGTTCTGTAGAAATACACAGGAAAGGATATTTTTTCCAAGGGCTATGTAAATATCTGATTACATAGTGCGAGACCATGGCAATGAGTGGTTTTTGCCAAACCCTCAGATAGCTGCTCTGCAGGTCTACTTTATAGAGCCTGTAAAATGAAAACCAATAACACAGAATTTGTCATTAACCACAACCCTCAGACTGAGAGACGGTAACAGCAGATCATCACTGAGATAATTGTAGTAATGAAGGGCAGGGCAGGACAGAAGAGTGTTCAAACCTGGTCCCGTGCTCTATTATCCACCAGACAAAGGATCAGAACCACATGAGCAAGGGCACTCTAGACCCCTTGTTGCTATGGGTGTTGGGGCACCCTTACAAGATCAGGCTGATCACAGATCCAGACCTCTAACCAAAGTTGTCAATGTTCTGGCCACTGCTGTTCCTACCCCATTATCTCTGATGCTTTCTACCAGTCAAGAAAAACCTTCCTCAAAGTGTGCACAGACCACTATGCACAGGTATTTTATTATGCTCTGGAGGAATACCATCCTGCCTCCCCACTTCAAAGTGGTCTGCCTGGGAGCTTTCCAATGTACTATGAGGTCAGCAGAGTAGCCTTGCAAATAGGTTCTAGCTACTTACTGGTCCATACCTATTTTGGCAAACTCACCCATCCCCATCGCAGAGGGCTGGAAGGTGGGATACAAAGAAACAAAATGGAATAAAATTAGTCTCAGTAACTTGTGTTGTGAGGTCTCTTGTTTATTCTTCTCAACTCGGAAGCATGACTATGGCCCTGACTCTGAGCTTTGACACTTCTATCACATTCCTCCTGTTGAAATCTTCTTCCTAAAAAAAAAATTTTTTTTTAAAGAAATCTCCCTTCAAGTTGTCATCTCCTCTATGATGCCTCTCCCTGAGTGTCCATATTCTTTTTTCACCTTATCATAAAGTACCTCGTATCATTCCTATTTCTGTAGCTCCCCCTTCCCCTTTACATTGTAAGCACCTTTGAGGAGAGAGAATAGGTTGGTTTTTTCCATCTTCACCTCCTGGGCACTCATGGCAAGCACTGAATAAATGCTTATTGAATTGAATTGAAATTACGAGATGACAAGCACTTGTGCTTCTCCTTGAAAGCCAGCCCCTGATGCTGCTCATGGTGAGTACTCAGGTCAAGTGCCTGCTTATGCTAACAGGCTGTCATCTTCCTCATACACGAGAAAAGCAGAAATGGACAGCTATTCTGGTCTTGTCTAGGGAACCATTATGGCTCCAGTTTCCAAAGTCATTATCTCCAAAGGCTGGTGTGGCTTCTTATCCTTTCCATTTGTGCTCCTTGTTCTAAATGTTCCTCTAAAATGTGTCTATGTGAACCCTGGGCTGGTGTGTGTGTGTATGGGCGGGGAATGGAAAATTGATAACCAAATGCTTTAATAGGGCTAAGGGAGTGTCCCAAGAGATGCATCCTAATAATTAAGGGACAGCCACAGCAGGTGATATTTCACACTGTTAGAAGACAAATTTAAGCTAAGACGGCAATGATTGCTTCTTCTGACAAAGGGACTGGGAAGTGGGGGGAGGGTGCTTAGGGTTAGGGTTTACACTTGGGAATGAATCTCACTCATGTTTGTGTAGGTAATCATTAAATAATTCTGGGGTGGGGGTGGGGAGGAGAGTTAGGGATTTGATTTAATTTCTGATTTCATAGCATCATAGGATATAGAACTGGAAGGGAGCTTAGAGACTATCTAGTCTAATTCTCCTCATTTTACATATGAGTAAACTGAGACCCAGAAAAAGTGGCTTTATTCAACATATGCCTTGTCCTTCCTATCACGAGAACTTTGAGGGAGACTCAAGAAAGAGAGTGGTCAGCGCCAACAGCAAGACATATATGGGATGTTTGACCATCTATTTGTATTGATATGAATGTGAAAGTTATGGATTATACTTTCTTGCCTCTGTGTGTATATGTGTCTAAATGGCAAGTAGAGGACTGGGGCTATAATGTAGGAATAAGAAGAAGGAAAGAGATACCCAGAAGGCCACAAGAGATGAAATTCAAGACAGGAGCCAACACAAAAACCCCATGACCACAGATGTGTGGGCAACAAGCATGGTCAACTGGAGACATTACTACAAGAGGCAAATTTGGCATCATGTGTAGCACCGAAACGTAGTGGGATAGGACCTGTCACCTATTAGAGTTCTGGAAGGACGTACAATATTCAAAAGGACTAGGATAACTAAAGGGGGGTCAGATTAATACTGCAGTTAAATGAGATTTACACAAGTATGAGGAAGTCCAGGAACTAGAGAGGGAAAGTATTTGGGTAAGGATCCATTGAGGTAGAAACAGAAGTTGATATTGACTTTGCTGTTGTTCAGATGCGTCCCATGGCAAAAATGCTGGAATGATTAGCCATTCCTTTCTCCAGCAGATTAGGCAAACAAAGGTTAAGTGACTTACCTAGAGTCACACAACTAGTGAGTATCTGAGATTGTATTTGAACTTAGATCTTCCTGACTCCAGGCCCAATACTCTGTCCACTGAGTCACCTTGCTGTTTCTAATGACATTGACATTAGGATCTATTATAGACCTGGACAGAAAAAGGAAATAGTTGAGGATTTTTGGAAACTGATCACAAGTCAAGCTTGGCACAAAGGTATCTGATTAACTAATATTAAATTAAATTAAATATTAAATTACATGATAAGGACTTAAATTGTACAGATAGATGGGTGTTTGTTGGTACTCCCACTCAACCAAAAGGGGGTTCACTAATAACTCCATTTATCGAAAGGTGGAAGATCTAATGATGGGAACTGCTATTCTAGATCTGATTTTAGATAGACGTAATAATAGCCTCGAAAGGAACACTCAATATCAGAATTTATAATAGAACAGAGGACGGATGAACACAGTCTGTTATGCACCCTAGGTTTTGGCTGAGATGATTTCAAAGGGTTGAGAGAAAGGACAAGTAGGATCCTATTAGCTAAAATTCTACAGAGGAAACCAGCCCAGGAGAGACGTAAATGAAACCTGATGATGATTGAGAGAAATTATCTAAAAAACTTAGGTGGATTCACAAGGAATTCATTGACCAACTTAGAGTTCTGAACAAAATGTACAAAAGATGGAAAAAAAGAGTAGGTAACAGGACAAGCATATGTATGTATACATACACACAAATATACACATACATATATATGTAGGTAGGTAGATATCAGAGATTCGCATTGTTTCTTAAGGACGGTGTTAGGACAGATGGAACATTCCCATAGACATCAAAATATCTGTAGCAGCACTTTTTTTGGTAGAAAAGAACTAGAAATACACGAGATGCTCATTAACTAGGGAATGGTTGAACAAATTGTAGGATATTAAGGTAATGGAATATTAATATGCTGTAAGAAATGAGGAACACGAACAATTCAGAGGAGCTTGGGATACTGATGAGAACTGATGCAGGGTGAAGTAATTAAACCCAAGGAAACAACAACAGCAACTATATAAATAGCATCTGCAGAGGGCTGGTGGGTTTGCAAAATATTTTACAAATTATTCTCATTCAATCCTCACAACAAGCCTAGGAGAGAGGTGCTATTATCTCCATTTTACAGATAGAGAAATTGAGGCAGACAGAGGTTAAATGACTTTCTCAGAGTCACAATACTAGTAAGAGCCTGAAGCTGGATTTGAACTCAGGTCTTCCCAACTTCAGATACATTATTAATCATTAATAATTTCAGGTGCAAGGACTTACATCCACTGCAACAACTAGCTGTCTCACAACGACTACAACAATGCAAATGATAGTATAGCAATGACAGCAACAGACAAGTCTGCCTCCCAACCCCCACCAAAAGAGATGAGAAAATACACCTTCTTCCCTTCTTCATAAGAGTTGGATACTGGGTCTGAAGCATTCCATATCTAGTCAAATTCAGCTAATGTATTGGGGGGGGGTTGGAACTGCTTTTTTTCCTTTTCTTTTTTTTCTTCTTTCTTTCAAGAGATGTTTCATTGGCCAGTGGGGGGGGAGGGAGAGGGATAGTATTAAGAAATGAAAGTAATGTTAAAAATATCAATAAAAACAAAGAAGCATGGGAAGTTCTAAAGCTCAGAAAAATCTGCCTAACAGGAAAAGCAAAAGACAACTAAAAATGTGTTTTTTTTTATTGTAGAATAGAGAATTACTATCTAGAGTGGATGAGGTAATGATCATAGAAGCCAGAAAGAAGGTAAAACTATTGGACTCTTGCTTGTTGTTTTTTCTTCTAAAGAAGATGATCTTCAGACTGGTCAGCAGACAAGAAAGAGGCAGGATCCTGTTATTGAACAGATAACCAGGATAAGGAGGAATGCCCAGTTCTCTTTGAGGAATTTAAGTAACCAGCCTTAAATAACCATATCCCATGATACTGAAAGAACCATATGGATACTGTGACTTCTGAGCCATTGTCAGGGATTGTAGAAATCAACTTTTGGTTGAGTGGGAGTACCAACAAACACCCATCTATTTGTACAATTTAAGTCCTTATCATGTAATTTAATATTTAAATAATTATATAATTATTTATTTCTAATACATAAGAAAATAAATAAATAATTATATAATTATTAATTTATTAAAATTAATTTAAATATTAAAAAACAGGAGAAGTTCAGCAGGATGGGGAAAAGCAAATATTCCAATATTCAAAAAAAGGGAGAAGTAGAATCTATAAATTCTAAGTCAGTGAGCTTAACTTTTATTTCTGGCAAAATTCCAGAATATATTTATAAAGAGATGGTTAGTGAAATCTTCTGGAAAAGGAAGTAATAATAAAGGTGACAGACTGGCTAGGGTGCTCAGCCTAGAGTCAGGAAGACTCCATCTTCCTGAGTTCAAATTCAGCTTCAGATGCTCACTAGCTGTGTGACTCTGGGCAAGTCACTTAACCCTGTTTGCCTCAGTTTCTCATGTATAAAGTGAGCTGGAGAAGGAAATGGCAAACCACTCCAGTATCTTTGTCAAGAAAATCCCAGATGGGATCATGAAGAGTCAGACATGACTGAAATGACTCAACAACATATATGTGTGTATGTGTATATATAATACACACATATATACTTATATATAATATATAACACACACATACATATATATACTATACAAATATATATATACTTAACCCTGTTTGCCTCAGTTTCGTCATCTGTAAAATGAACTGGAGAAGTGAATGGCAAACCATTCCAGTACCTCTGCCAAGAAAATGACCCCAAATGGGGTCATGAAGAGTTGGACATGGCTGAAGTCACTCAACAGCCACAATAACAATGATAAACTAGAAAGTGTGTGTGTGTGGGGGGGGGATAGGATGATGATGGGTCTCAAGACCATGCTATATGAAGCCAGTTGAAGGAAAGGGGAATGTCTACTCTGGAGAAGAAAATACTGATTGAGAGGTGGGGATGGTAAGGTGATGATATCCATTTGCTGGTGGAAGGACAGGGTTTTCTGTTTGACCCCAGAGGATAAGTGGAAGTTACAAAAAGCAGACTGTCCATGTTTATTGTGGAAATTTTTGACTCTATAGAAGGTGTCATGAAAGAATCAGACCGGATAAGAAAAACAGTCAATTTGATTACCATGTTTTTTCAGTCATGCAAGGGAAGGCTTAAGGAGACGCTCACAGTGGTTGCCTAGGCACAGAGGGAAGGTTGAAGGCTCCCAGGGCAGCAGCTAACGTGTCTAAACACTCGGGCAGGTCATGCTCCCCTGTCAGAGCCAAGAAAAGGAGATAGCTCAGCAGGGTATCCAATGACAATTAAGGGCTGTGGACTTTATAGGGAAGGATCAGGGGTCTTGCTTCAATGCTTCTTATTGGGTACCTATCCTTAGTGTCACAAGAAGGAGGGCAGCCAGGATTAGCCAGAGGAAGTCCCCTGGTGTACCAAGTGCATGTTGAGGGGGATGTGGGGCCCAAGGAAGATTCCACATAGATATTTCCAGCAATGGGTAGAAGGGGAGGGGTTCTGAAGAGGAGAGACAACCTGCTGTAAAAGAGTAAAGAGTAGGACAATTTGGACAAAAGTAAAGAGATGATTTGGACAATCACACAAATTTAGGTTTTATTGTAAGGGAAAACTTCCTAACAATTAAAGTTCTCCACAAATGAACTAGATCAACTCAGGTAGCAGCCTTTTCTTCCTTATTATAATTTTAACGGATGGAGGACAGCCTGTTGAGAGGAGGCTTTGGTATCTTCAGGAGATAAATTTGAGGCTCCTTCCAAATCTGAAGTTCTGTTATTTTTGTGACATTTTGTTTAGCAAAGCATTTTTCTCACAATAACTGGGTAAATTGGGGAATAAAAGTGTTATTGTTTCCCTATTACAAGTGGGGAAACTGAGTCTTAGAAAGGTTCTAATTTGTCCATGGTTGTAAGTCTAGTATTCTTTCCACTATATATATATTCTTTCCATACTGTCACCCTCAATCAATCAATCAATCAATCAATCAATGATCAATCAATAAACATTTATTAAGTGCCTTTATGTGCCAGGCACTGTGCTAAATTCCCTGAGAGACAATGAAATGGGGTGAATGAGGCTTCTTTGTTAGAATCATAAAATTGTAGTCCTGAAAGTTCCTCCAGGGTTATACCTGGTAGACACCCAGAAATCCTGATGAGAAGATCCTTTAAAGATAGGGAAAATCAAACTGGGGTAATCTAGGTATAGTCAACGAGGCAGGGAGATAGTAAGTTTAACTATATCCCCTCTGTGCACAGAGCTCTGTCCTGGGCCTGTGGAAAGAGAATCCCAGGACAGAGGGTTCATACACAGAATGCTTACAGCTGGAAGGGACATTATAGGTCATATAGTCCAATATTAGGAGAGGAACTGGGAAGCAGAAATGTTAAATAAAGTACCTGAGGTCATACAGATAGTAAAGCAGGCCTCGAATTTGAGCCTTTTGTTATTGTTGTCGTTGTTCAGTCATTTTGGACTCTCCATGATCCCATCTGGGGTTTTCTTGACAAAGATACTAGAGTGGTTTGCCATTTTCTTCTCCAGCTCATTTTACAGAGGAGGAAACTGAGGCAAACAGAGTTAAGTGACTTGACCGGGGTGACATACAGCTAATAAGTGTCTGAGGCTGGATTTGAACTCATGAAGATGAATCTTCCTGATTTCAAGCTCAGTTTTCTAGTCATTGTACAACCTAGCTGCCTGAATTTGAGCCTGAGGTCCTTTGATTCTAAATCTAGTGCATTTTTTTCGGTACCATCCCTGCAGGTCTTTGCAACTCTGCCCCAGTCTCACCAGCTCATGTGCTTGGCACTGAGATCATGTCTGCTAGAGACACAAAATCAAAAGATCTGTAGTTTCATAGTCCTCTCTCCATGGTCACACATCACATCCTTTTTATAACTATATACTGTCTTTACAAGTTTCTGTGACCAAAAAACAAATAAAAATCATGACTCAGTGGCTACCCATTCTCTCCACACCCAGCCTAGCCAGCCATTGATCAACAGGCACACACTGTATCTTGGAGCCTAGATTATAAAATTTTCCAGCTTGGTAAGGCCTACATTTGTGGATGTGCTCTGATGGCCTACCCTTTGAGAACTAGGCCTCTCATCTATACTAGGAAGAGACATAAAAATAGGGTTCAGATATCAAGCCATCCATGCCTGTATGAAACATCTGTTTGGAAACATCTCAGATTCTTCCCTGCCTTGCAATTCCCAAGATTTCTAGACCCCAGAACAAAGAGCAGGAACTACAGAGCAGGATTTGAGTTGGAAGCTGGGAGTGGGAACTAGTCTTGGCTGAGTTGAACTTTTAAAACATTGTCAAATTTTATGGCACCATGCCATGAGAGGCACATCTGAGAGACCATAGCTACTACTGACTTGCAGACTTTGGGGCAGGGATTATCCTGCCTTGGTGTAGGTCTGTCTGTATGTCTCTCTGTCTCTGTCATCCTGAGGTTGGAGGCTGTGGCATGAACATGCCTGTGGGAGTGCAGCCAGAGAGGACAATGGATATGGAAAGGGCAGGTTAGGATTGGGAAGAAGCCCACAGTTTCTATTATGGTCCAACTCCACTCTCTATCCTTCCCTACACTATATACTTTCTTTTTTTTTTTTTTAAAGCAATTGGGGTTAAGTAACTTGCTCAAGGTTACACGACCAGTTATTTCTGGGTGTGGTGCTGAGTATCTGAGCCCAGATTTGATCCAGGTCATCCCGACACTGGAGCCGGTGCTCTTACTTGCTGAGCCACCTGGCCGCCCCTAAGCAATTGGGGTTAAGTAACTTGCTCAAGGTTACACGGCCAGGTGTTTCTGGGTGGGTGCTAAATTACACTATATATTTTCAAGTCCATGTGAGCTATGTAATTTAATTGAGAAATAATACAAAGGATACAATGAATCTTTACTGCAATCAGGGAAGGCTTCCTGGAAGAAGTGATATTTGAGTTAGGCTTTAAAGAATGGCTATAGATTCAACAGAGGTGGAAGGAGAGCATTCCAGCGCTAGAGAACAGTGGTCTGTCCTTCATTTTTGAAGCAGACCAGTGACATCACAAGGGTGATGTCTTGCCTTGTTTGTGAATTGGATTCAAGTGAGGCAAAGTTGCACCACGTCATCAGCCTCACCCTCTCTTCCAGTCATTGAAGTCCAGTGACAGGACCAGAGTCAAGATGACCAGCAGTGCCTCGGAAGGCTGTGGATGACCTTGGCATCTTCAATGCCTGACCAAGCTCTAAGTGTTCCACAGCACCTGCTCAGATAGAAGATCTCTACCATACATTGGCTTGGGGAACTGAACCCATGTAATCACACTCATTTTTATCCTCTCTTCCAATTTGGCATTGACTTTGATCGTTATTCTAATCTCTCTGTATTATGACTGCACACAGACAACTGATTCTGAAGTGGCAGCTGTGCCCATAATCACTTTCCTCTCTGTAAAGACACTGTTGTGTTAAGATATCTCATTTTTTGATGTAAGCCCTATCCCAAAGTCCATTGCTATGGGACTCTCTCCTTATTGCTGGAGACGAGGGGCAGGGTGGAGTTAAGGACAGAGACAGAGCTTGAGTTCTTATCCAGCTTTTTTTTTTAAGTCTTTATCAAGCTTCAAGTTGCTTCCAGTACTTCTGGCTTCCAGCTTGGAGAAGGACAATGGAAGAAGCCAACTCCACTTCACCGGGCTGGAGGAAGACTTCAGGAAGATAGGAGAGAAACTGGGAGTATCCCCAGCTGGAGACAGTAAGGAAGAAATAAGAAGTTGGACAGGAAGCCCTTCTGCTCTCTTCAGAAAGAGGGGGTACCGCTGTGCGGCGGCAGACGCAGGCCAGGAAGGGGCCTGATCAACTCAGAGGGCAAGTCTTCCCACCAACCACAAGGTCCACTACCAGGCCTATCACCAAAGGGCTGGAACTGGAAAGAGCAAGGTAAGAAGCAAATACAGGGGCCCCTATACTGGACAGCAAACACTCCAGGGGTTACCACTTCATAGCCCAGAAATCTTTTAAAAAAAAAAAAGCCCCTTTCAGGACCTCCAAAGACGAGGATGACAGAGTGAACCCCACTTGCTCCAAACCCCCCCTCTGACCCTGAAAATATAGTAACTATTGTCCAGGGCAAAACCCTCTACAGTAAAAGCTTGGGATCCTAGAGGAAGGGCGTGGTTAGGACCCTGCCTCAAAATGGGTAGAAAGCAGACTACAAAGACAAAGACTCTAGAGTCCTACTATCCTCAGAGGGAGGAACCAACCTCAGAGGGAGACAATGTGGACTCCACACCCACAGCTGAAACTTCAACAGGGAATGGATCCCAAGCACAGAAGGCTCTCCTAGATGAGATCAAAAGGAACTTTGAAAGCAAAATGAGAGAGATAGAAGACAAAATGAATAATTCTCTCAAAATGAAAATAGCAGAATTCGAAAAACATTATAATGAGGAAAACATCTCTCTAAAAAGAAAAGTGTATGATATGGAAAAGGAGCTTCAAAAATTAACCAAGGAAAATGATTTGCTAAAAACCAGAATTAAACAAATGGAAACAAATAACTCTATGAGGAACCAAGAATTAGCCAAGCAAAACAACAAAAATGAAAAATTAGAAAAAGAGGTAAAATACCTCAAAGAAAAAATAACTGACCTGGAAAACAGATCCAGGAGAGATAATCTGAGAATCATAGGCCTACCAGAAACTTATGATGAAAAAATGAGCCTGGACAACATTCTCCAAGAGCTCGTTAAGGAAAACTGCCCTGAGATACTAGAACCTGAGGGGAAAATAGAAATCGACAGAATCCACCGGACACCTGCTGTAAGAGATCCCAAACTGAAAAATCCTCGAAATGTTGTGGCCAAACTCCAGAACTACCAGATAAAAGAGAAAATACTTCAAGCAGCCAGAAAGAAACAATTCAAATATCGAGGGTCCACAGTGAGAATTGCACAGGATTTGTCAGTCTCCACACTGAAAGATCGGAGGTAGTGGAATACAATTTTCAGGAAGGCAAAACAGCTCAGATTACAACCAAGGATCACATACCCAGCGAGACTGAGCATATTCTTCCAGGCAAAGAGATGGTCATTCAAGGATATAACAGAGTTCCAGACCTTCTTGATAAAAAAGCCAGAACTCAATGGAAAATTCAACCTCCAATTACGAGAAGCAACAGTGACTTAGAAAGGTAAACAAGGAGAACACACATCATTTTAGAGGGAAGGAGGGGAGGGAGAGGAGCTTCTCATGAGATCTGTTCCTGTCATTCTTGATGCGAAGAAAAAATAGCATACCTCATTAAGTATAACAATATCCTACAGGTAGTAGGAGGGGGAAAGGGTTACAAAAGGGGGGTGGGAGTGGTTTGTAGGGAGGGAAGTAGTAAGGGGAAAAGGAGAGGAAAAGGGAGGGGGGCCGAAAAGGGAACACTGAGGGAGGCAGTGGTCAAAAGGAAAACTATTAAGGGGGGGAAGGGAGAAGGGAGGGAAAATATGAACATTAACAGGGGCAGGAATAGGATGAGGGGAAAGAAACAGATAACAATCATAACTGTAAATATGAATGGAATGAACTCTCCTATAAAACGGAGACGGATAGCAGAATGGATTAGAAATCATAATCCTACAATATGCTGTTTACAAGAAACACATCTCAAACAGAGGTAAACACACACAAGGTAAAGGTAAAAGGTTGGAGTAAAATATATCATGCCTCAGCTAAAGTAAAAAAAGCAGGGGTAGCAATCCTTATCTCAGATAAAGCAAATGCAAAAATTGACCTAATTAAAAGAGATAAGGAAGGAAACTATATCCTGTTAAAAGGCACCATCGAGAATGAAGCAATATCACTACTTAACATATATGCACCAAGTGGTGTAGCATCCAAATTCCTAGAGGTGAAGGTAAAGGAATTAGAGGAAGAAATAGATAGCAAAACTATACTAGTGGGAGACCTTAATCTCCCCCTATCTGAACTTGATAAATCCAACCTCAAAATAAACAAGGAAGAAGTTAAGGAGGTGAACAGGATTTTAGAGAGGATAGGTATTATAGATCTCTGGAGAAAACTGAATGGGGATAAAAAGGAATATACTTTCTTCTCAGCGGTTCATGGCACATACTCAAAAATTGACCATGTTCTAGGGCATAAAAACCTCACAATTCTATGCAGTAAGGCAGAAATATTAAACGCATCGTTCTTAGATCATGATGCAATAAAAATTATATGCAATAAAGGGCCAGGGAAAGACAGACTAAAAACTAACTGGAAATTAAACAATTTAATTCTAAAGAATGAGTGGGTCAAACAAGAAATTATAGAAACAATCAGTAATTTCATTCAAGAGAATGATAATAATGAGACAACATACCAAAATCTGTGGGATGCATTAAAGGCAGTTCTTAGGGAAAGTTTTATATCCCTGAGTGCATACGTGATTAAAATAGAGAAAAGGGAGCTCAACAAATTGGGCATGCAATTAAAAAACCTAGAAAAAGAACAAATTCAAAATCCCCAATTAAATACTAAACTAGAAATATTGAAGACTAAAGGAGAGATTAATAAAATCGAAATTAAGAAAACTATTGAACTAATAAATAAAACCAAGAGCTGGTTTTATGAAAAGACCAACAAAATTGATAAACCCTTAGTCAATATGATAAAAAAAAAGAAAGAAGAAAACCAAATTATGAGTATCAAAAATGAAAAGGGTGAATCTACCTCCAATGAAGAGGAAATCAAAACACTAATTAGGAATTATTTTTCCCAATTGTATGCACATAAATTTGACAATATTAGGGAAATGGATGAATATTTAGAAACATACAAGTTGCCCAGATTAACTGAAGAGGAAGTAAATTACTTAAATAATCCCATCTCAGAAAAAGAAATTGAACAAGCCATCAGTCACCTCCCTAGGAAAAAATCTCCAGGGCCAGATGGATTCACTAGTGAATTCTATCAAATATTTAAAGAACAATTGATTCCAATACTCTACAAATTATTTGGGAAAATTAGTGAAGAAGGAGTCCTACCAAATTCTTTTTATGACACAAATATGGTACTGATACCTAAATCAGGAAGAGATAAAACAGAGAAAGAAAATTATAGACCAATCTCCCTCATGAATATAGATGCAAAAATTCTAAATAAAATACTAGCCGAAAGACTACAGCAACTTATCTCAAGAATAATACACTTTGATCAGGTAGGATTTATTCCAGGAATGCAAGGATGGTTTAATATTAGGAAAACTATCAGTATAATTGAGCATATCAAAAATAAAACTAGCAGACACCACATGATTATCTCAATAGATGCAGAAAAAGGCTTTTGACAAAATACAACATCCATTCCTATTAAAAACATTAGAAAGTATAGAAATAAATGGAGCCTTCCTTAAAATAATAGGTAGCATCTATTTAAAGCCATCAGAAAGTATTATATGTAATGGGGAGAAGCTGGAAGCATTTCCCATAAGATCAGGGGTGAAACAAGGGTGTCCACTATCACCCCTCTTATTCAATCTGGTACTAGAAATGTTAGCAGTAGCAATTAGAGAAGAAAAAGAAATCAAAGGAATCAAGTTAGGCAAAGAAGAGACCAAGCTATCACTCTTTGCAGATGATATGATGATATACTTAGAGAATCCTAGAGAATCAAGTAAAAAACTGCTTGAGACAATAAATAAATTGGGCAAAGTTGCAGGATATAAAATAAACCCACATAAATCCTCGGCATTCCTATATATTTCCAATGAAATTCAACAGCAAGAAGTAGAAAGAGAAATCCCATTTAAAGTTACTGTAGACATTATAAAATATTTGGGAATCTACCTGCCAAAACAAACCCAGGACCTGTATGATCATAACTACAAAACACTTTTCATACAAATAAAGTCAGATCTAACTAATTGGAAAAATATCAATTGCTCATGGCTGGGTCGAGCTAATATAATAAAAATGACAATTTTACCTAAATTCAATTATATATTTAGTGCCATACCAATTAATTTATCAAAAAACTACTTTATAGAGTTAGAAAAAATAGTAACAAAATTCATCTGGAAGAATAAATAGTCCAGAATATCAAGGGAATTAATGAAAAAAAATGCTAGGGAAGGTGGACTAGCTTTACCAGATTTCAATCTGTACTATAAAGCATCAGTCATCAAAACTACTTGGTACTGGCTTAGGAATAGAGGAGTGGATCAATGGAATAGATTAGGCACAGGAGATTCAGAAGTCAACGACTACAGTAATGTATTGTTTGATAAACCCCCAGACCCTGGTTTTTGGGATAAGAACTCACTATTTGACAAAAACTGCTGGGAAAACTGGAATATAGTATGGCAGAAACTGGACATAGACCATTATCTAACACCATATACCAAAATCAAGTCTAAATGGGTTCATGATCTAGGTATAAAGGTTGATACTGTAAGCAGTCTGCTAAAACAAGGAATAGTTTACCTATCAGACTTGTGGAGAGGGAATGACTTTATGACGAAACAGGAATTAGAGAACATTATAAAATGTAAAATGGATAATTTTGACTACATGAAATTGAAAAGTTTCTGTACAAATAAAGCCAATGTAACCAAGATTAAGAGGGAGGTGGGAAATTGGGAAAGAATCTTTACAACCTATGTCTCTGACAAAGGACTCATCTCTAAAATATACAGAGAACTGAGTCAAATTTATAAGAATACAAGTCATTCCCCAATTGATAAATGGTCAAAGGATATGAACAGGCAGTTTTCAGAGAAAGAAATTAAAGCTATCTATAAGCACATGAAGAAATGCTCTAATTCACTATTGATTAGAGAAATGCAAATCAAAACAACTCTGAGGTACCACATCTCACCAGTCAGATTGGCTAAGATGACAAAACAGGAATATGACAAATGCTGGAGAGGATGTGGGCAAACTGGAACACTAATGCATTGTTGGTGGAGTTGTGAACTGATCCAGCCTTTCTGGAGAGCAATCTGGAATTATACCCAAAGGGCTATAAATACTTTCATACCCTTTGATCCAGCAATACCACTCCTAGGGTTATATCCCAAAGAGATCATAGAAATGGGAGAAAGACCCATATGCACAAAAATGTTTATAGAAGCTCTTTTTGTTGTGGCAAAGAATTGGAAATTAAGGGGGTGCCCATCAATTGGGGAATGGCTGAACAAGTTGTGGTATATGCATGTTATGGAATACTATTGCGCTATAAGAAACGGGGAGCAGGCGGTCTTCATATTCACCTGGAGAGGCTTAAAAGAACTGATGCTGAGTGAGAAGAGTAGAACCAGGAGGAATTTATACACAATTACAGACACAACGTATGTGTGATGACCAACTTTGATAGACTGGACTCTTCTCAACAATGCAGGGATATAAGTCAATCCCAAAAGACGCATGATGGAGAGAAAAAATCAGGTGAATAGGTTACCATCTGGGTGTATTCTACCCATCTCTTGCCAGAGTGGTGTTCCTGGGCCATCCATGCTTACTGTATGGCTGCGCCAACTAGAACAAATAAAGTGTAAACTGCAGTCTGCTGAATTTCAACCACAGTGTCAATATAGCAAGCGGCTTAAAAAATAAAAAATAAAAGAAAGAGGGGGTACCAGGCTTAGATTACATTTGTCTGCTCCATTAGATATTGTTATTCTGGGGAATATGATCAAGTTCAGTCTAACTTCTAATTCTTGTGTTTCTGCACCCACTCTAAGGCAGGGCTCCTGTTGCTTCTTCCATGTTTGACTGGCCTTTTTATTTTTCCCCCTCCACCAGTCATATTAGGGGAATAGAGGATCTCAAGCTCTAAATCCAAGGTTTAATGCCTTTCTCACCAAATACCAGTTCTTCAATGAATACACATAGCGAATAGCAAAGAAACCCATTTATCAGACAAGATATACATCATGGGAGAATATAATAGGAATGAGGAAGCTCAGGAGGAGAGAGAGAGAGAGAGAGAGAGAGAGAGAGAGAGAGAGAGAGAGAGAATGAATCTTAGATTTCACTCCAGAGGAAGTTCAGCAAAGTCTCTACTGGGGAAAGTGATTGCCTGTTAACAAAAGTCCAGGATTATTTTCCCTAGAGATGCCTTAAAGATTAGACAGAGTTCTACCATGTCTTGGGAACTGAGTATGACTCCATAATTCATTAATTGACCCAAATCCATTTTCAATCCATTTCTGTCTGTAGATATTAGTATCTCCTGGGGGTAGTGAGCTCCCTAAGTGTATTATTAAGTATTGGTGGCTTCCTTATCTATGCTCTAAGTTTAGCTCTAATGTTTCAAAGGGTATACCTTCTGGGATTTGGTGAGCAATGCCTTATTTCTTCTTGGCACGATTACATTTGGGATTTTATGGAATTCAATCACATCTCCTCTCAGTCTTTGCCTTTCCATAAAGTACTTTGAGTATGCTTGGGCAATGAGTTCCCACAGGAAATAGGCTATTGTTATCATGGTTCTTCCCAGAACACCTCCCCCACCCATAGTACCAAGTCACAGAAGGTAAAATTCCTCCAGTAAGGATTGAATGCTCTCTCCAAAACCATGGTCCACTTGGCTGACTCCTGATAAAGGAGTCCAGGCAGGGAAAGGCCTGTACTTTCAGCTCAATCCCAAATTCATTCATCTGAGAGGTTTTCTTTCCTCCTCTCTAATGGGCCCAAGAGTCCGGGATTGTGGTGGTGGCGGCAGTAACACTAATAACTCCTATTTAGAAAGTACTTTATAGTTTCCGAGAGAGTTTCCCACCTCATCCTTGGTTTTTTTTCCACTTAGACTGCTATTGTTTTGTTGCTGGTTCTGGCAATGTTGGGGCTACATCTCTTGAGATTGAGTGCCTTGAATCTTTGACCTCCTGGAGTGACGGATGTGCTTGAAACCCCACAGGTGTGCTGAACAGCAAAGCTCTGGAACCATCTGGCCATCCCTGCAAGGGCCACAGTCACCCTTGGTCAGTTATAGCTGAAAATAAGATTTCTCCCAAACAAAGGCTGGGCTCCCTGTAACTACAGTGCAGTCATTCATAATTTTAATTCATTTCCCCCCCTTAATTACTGAGGCTCCTAATTAACGTGGGCTGTCTGAGTCTGGTACTGGGCTTTTAAATGTTTCCATCCTTCCCTTCCCCTTCGTTTACTATTTCTGAGACAGAGTAGGAGGGGGAAACACTAGGTCTTTCATTGTGTGTGCATGCCTCTCTCTCATCCACTCCTACCACAGAAAAACCAAAAAGCAACAGCTGATTGCAAATTCTTTCTTCCACCTCCGCACCCACTCTAAGGCAGGGCTCCTGTTGCTTCCTCCATGCTTGACTGGCCTTTTTATCTTTCCCCCTCCACCAGTCAGAGAGGAGAGGACTGTACACAGGACCATGGGGGGAGGGGAGAGGAAGGGGAGGGGGCATCTGTGTCTGAAGCTACCCAGAAGCCATTAGACAGCTGAGACGGATGCATCTGGGTCCCCAGACTTAGCAAGAGCAGCCCAGCCCTGCCACGCACACAAATACACACACACATCACACACACACACACACATCACACACACACATACACATCACACAGAGAACACTTTATTCCTGACTGCTTGGACTCCCACACAGAAGAGAGGCTTGGGGAAAAAAAGCAAACGCTTACTTGCAACCCCCCATTTCACCCCACCCCCATCACTCCTAGTAATCTGAGAGACTTCTTGGGCCTCCTTGGATTTTCTTGGAGACTGGGGTTCTATAAAGGTAAGTTGGCTCAGGGGTGGGTAAGGGGAAGACAGAGAAACTTTTGTACTTGTTGTGGGGGAGGGGAAAGTGGCTTGGATGGAAGCCCCCTGGAGCCCAGGGATGGCTTGGAAATCGATTGACTTGCTGATGGCATAACGTGAATGGTTAGGTGAGATTCTCTCCGAGACGGCTAGGGGTATGCCTTCAGTTTGGAAAATGACCGTAGGAGATATAAACCAGGGTGGGGTTTTTTTTTTTTAGGGGGGGGGGGGGTTAAGTGGAGATCGGAAGAAGAGGGAAAGGAGCTCGGAGGGGAGACAGACTTTGTAGGTGTGAGGGGGCAGGGACAGGAGAGTTTCAGAGGGGGAAAGGCTTCCATGGCCGTCTTGAACTTGGCATTTGCGGGGAGAATGCGCTCTGCTCCCCGTTACTCTTTTTTCTTTCAGAGAGATTTTTTCCTTTGTTACTTGGGGACTGTGTCAGTGACTCAAGGGTAAAAGTATGTCAGGGTATAGCTTGTGTGGATTTGGGAACGTGCCCTCGGATGTGTGTGTGAGTACTAAAGACACGGGTGGAGCTGGTTGTGGGGTGATGGGGAGAGGCAGACTGAAGGGAGTACTGGGGTCTAGTGTAGGGAAACGTGAAGCTTCTCTTTAGTCCGTTTGGACCCTCCGAGAGTGCGTGCCGCTCCCCCTCCCCCGGCCTCCCACGTCCTTTCTCCGGCACGTTTGGAGCAGGCAGAGCCGGGCATTGACCGCTACGGTCTTCACGAGCACCTCTCTTCCCTCTCCCACACGGACAATGGGAGGAGCAGATAGGGACCTGCACAAGGTGGGGGTGGGGAGTTTAGACGTGGACTTGAGCTGTCTGCTGGGGTGTAGATACACCTGGGGAATGGGTATTTAAAAACATTCCCCCTTCTCCCTATCAACCAGCCCTTTCCAGCTCTCAGTCATTAGGGCAGTGACTATTGCACAATCGTCGGTCCAGAGCTGCCGGCTGGTCTTCCTCTTTGTCTTCCCGGGGTGGTGAGGCTGGACTGGAATGAGCCTCGAAGGGCACGGGGAGGGATCTCCTTGGCAAGCTGGTTGTCTAGGCTGCTCCTCTGCTGAATGGACCCCACCCTGGCTGGCCCTCGCCTCGCCTCGCCTTCCTCAAATTGTGTATGTGTTTCTGCAACTTGGCTCTCTCTCACGTGACCCGCCTGGGTTGCCATGGAAACTCCTCTCCAGTACCCGCTTCTCTCCTGCCCACTCCCCACCTCTGTTCCACCCCGGCCTCCTGCCCCCTCCTCTACACACGGTTGCCTAGATACTGGTTGTCCCTGCTTTTCTGGAGACTGTATTCTGGATACCCACCCCCCATCTCCAGTCTGATGTCCCCCCTGCTCCCCTTCTCCAGCCTGGACCCAGTCCTCTCTGGCTGAGGCTGTGCCCCTTCTGACCTCATCACCGCCTCCTCCAGCGCTCGAACCAGCTCCCTCCCTCTCCCTTCCTAAACCTAGTAAACTAGTAATGACCGCAGCCCTGGAACCTGTGTCCAACTGGAAACCAGAGGGGGATTATCCTGAGAGAAGAGAGGCCAGCAGGGAACTGGTGGTGTTCCAGGCTTTGGGAATCGGGATAAAGGAGATTGGCAGCGCAGAGACAGACCTGGGGAGGCAGAGGGGCTGATATGGCTGTACTGAGTGATGCCCAGTTTACTTCCAGGTCTGAAGAGTGATTCTAGAGGATGAGGATAAGGCAGAGGCATGGGCTCTGCTCACATAGCCCCATGCAGGGACTTGGAGGGGGAGGTGCACAGGAGGCAGTGTG
The DNA here is from genome assembly GCF_028583685.1 of Petaurus breviceps papuanus. Taxonomy (NCBI): domain Eukaryota; kingdom Metazoa; phylum Chordata; class Mammalia; order Diprotodontia; family Petauridae; genus Petaurus; species Petaurus breviceps. The sequence continues at coordinate 1,655,395 of NW_027187323.1, forward strand.
TTATAGAGGATGCAATGCTGGGCTTGGATTCAGGAAGGCCTGGATTCAAATCCTGCCTTCTTCAGGGTTATTACATGTGTGGGTGACCTCAGTTTCCTCCTTTGCAAAACGAGGATCATAACACCAGTAGTTATTTACCTCAAAGGGCATCTTAAACTCAAATGTGATTATGTAAATGAGCTTCTAGCTGGTGCTGTGGGTAGAATGCATTCATCATCCTGAGTTAAAATGTGACCTCAGACACTAGCTGTGAGACCCTGGGCAAGTCACTTATCCCTGTTTGCCTCAGTTTCCTCATCTGTAAAATGAACTGGAGAAGGAAACTACTCTAGTATCTTTGCCAAGAAAACCCCAAAGAAGGTCATGGAGATTCTGAAACAGCTGAACAACAACATGTCATACACTTTACAAATTTTATTTTATTTGATCCCATTTTCTGCTATCTTCCTCTTCCTCAGCCCTAGAGAAAGCCACCCAGTGTTATCCCCCTCTTCTACAACCTTTGCTCCCCTTGACTCCCAACAAACAGGGAAAGGAAAAGACTTCAGAGATGAGCCCCGTTTACTTCAACAACGGTGAGAGCGTTGGTTTTTGCCAAGGGAAGGGAAATGGGAAGGAAAGGAAATAGTCATTTTCCAGCTTCTTGGGTGATAGGCAGAACAGGCTTTTGTCTCTCCCTCCCTTTCTTCTCCTCCCTCCTTCTCCTCTTCCCCCACTTCTCCACCTCTCTACTTCTCTTCACTCTCTCTTTCCTCTACTTCCCTCTCCCCTTTCCCCCTTTTTTTCTCTCTGCTCCCTCCCTCTCCTCTCCCTCCTTCCTCCCCCTTCTCTCTCTACTTCTCTCTCCCCCTTCTCTCCTTCTTTCTCTTCCTCCCTCCTCCTCATCTCCCTCTCTCTCTCCCCTATCCCTTCCTCCCCAATTCTCTGTCTCCTCTTCTATAGCCTCCTTAGAACCTCAAAGTCTCCCAAATGGCACCTAATCCAGCCTAGAGAAGGAAGCTTCTGTGGTTCAATAGGAAAAGCATTGACTCTAGAATCAGGAGACCTGGGTTCAAGACCTGTCTCTGTCATTTATTACCTCTCACCTTGGGCAAGTCACTTCACTTTTCTGGGTTCCCATTTGAGAGAGCTGGGCTAGATGACTTTTGAGCTCCCTACGGGTCTATGATCTAATGATTGCCTTTCTCTTGCTGTAAGATTATGCCTTATGGTCAGGTTGCCTTGGTGTGATTCCTTCCAGGGCCTTGGGAAAATAGCTACAGGGAAAAAAATATCATTATTATTCTTTTTTGCATTTATAGACAGTGAAAGGGTTCCTTTACTTAACTTTCTTCTAACACCAAAGATTTGTCCTGTTTTGTCCTAGTCATGGAAAAATGAGTAGATGGTATTTTTTCCAGGGGAAACCTTATTTTTCTAAACTTCAGCATGGTGTAAGAAATTGAATACTGGACTTGTGAGTAAGGAATGTCTGGGTTCATACCTTGCCTCATGTAGCTGTGTAACCCTGGCCAACTTGCCTCATTTCTCTGACTGTGGGTAAAATGAGGCAGTTGGACTTAATGATCTTAACAATGCCTGTCAGCTCTAAATCCGAAATCCTGTGACAGGGGCACAGTTTGATCCTGAGTCCGTGCCTATTTTTCTGGCCATCCAGGACCATGAGAATGTGGCCCTTTCAGGTTAGGCTGCCCCACCCTGTTCTCACCCCCCAAATCAGAAGCCCATCAAAGTCTCTGATGATGAGGGCCGGTTGAGGTCAAGAGGGTAAGACCCCACAGGCGCCAGCTGGTGAAGCGTCTCTGCCAGGCACCCCTCAAAGACCTTCTGTCTAACAAATCGTCTATGAGACTGGCACAACTCCCTCATGGAAACCAGCCAAGTCACCAAGTCTGGTGCCCAGGCAGCAGAAACGTGGCCCAGAAGAGCTGGCGGAGGCTCTCTAGTGGGAAGAATCAAGAGTCTTGGGCTCTCCTCCCTTCTTCTGCCATCTGTGAGCTTCGTGACCTGAGGCCAGTTACTCAGCCTCTCGGGGCTTCCTTCAGCTACCTCCTCTGAAAAGTGAGGGGGCTGGATTAGATGACGTTTGAGATCTCTGTGCTGATAGACTGCTACTGAAGACAGTCCCTGTGCTTCCAAGTACTGACCTGCTTTTTCCAGATTCTAGATCGTACATTTAAGGCTGAAAGGGATTTTAGAGGCCATTTAGTCCAACCCAGCCTTCCCTCTTTACAGATGTGAAAACGGAGGCCAAGAAATGTCCACGTCCAAGGTGACACAGCTAGTGATTGTCAGAAGTGGAATTTAGATCCAGATATTCTGTTTCCAGAGTCAATGTAGGAAAGAAAGCCTTCATGTTAGAGATTCCCAGGTATCAGACAAGAACCTCCTTCTCCAGGTCCCTTTCAACCAACATGCCTTTTATGAGACATCATGCATAATTATTTTTCCCCCAGGGAGTGGAGTAGAAGGGGGTATTTCTGAGGAGTTTAGCTTAGATATTAAATATCATTTTCCCTAGCCTATCTTTCTGGCCTCATTATTCATTCCTTTCCTTTCTGTACTTTACAATGTAACCAAACTGTCCTTTCTGTTCCTCCCACGTAGAACTCCATTTCCCATCTCCATGCCTTTGCCGTCCCTCATGCCTGGAATGCCCCCTCTCCTCACCTCGGCCTCATGGAATTCCTTGCTTCCTTCAAGACTCAGTCACCAGCATTTTACAGTCTTTCCTGGTCCCTTCTAATTGCTGGGCCCCTCTCTCCCTGACAACCTTTTATTTAAATTGTATTTGTTTTTATTCATTTTTATGTTTTATTCTACATATACTCTATCTATCTATCTATCTATCTATCTATCTATCTATCTATCTATCTATCTATCTATCTATCTATCTATCTATTCATGAGTGTAGGGACTGTTTCATTCTGTGTCTTTGTAACCCCAGAGCAATTAATGCTTATCAAATCATTGATTGTTTGATTAGAGGTCATTTAGTTCTTTATTTTATAGATAAGGAAATGAAGCCTAGAGAGAAGAGGTGACTTACCCAAAATCACACTGTAACAGAATCAAGGTTAGAAGCCAGGGACATTGGACTCCAAACCTGATGGTCTTTCCACCATGTAACACTCTCCCCATGTGTATATTGTATCCATTCCCTGGTGACCCCACCACCCAGCAGAATCTAAGCTCTGAGGTCAGAGAATGTTCTATCTTTACCCTTTTTATCTCTAATGTCTGCTGGGGTGGGGAACTCGAGAACTTGAGGCCACAGGTTCCCCACCCTTGGTAGCACATCCTTAAAAGCTTGTTAGGTTGGATTGGATTGGAAGTGTTTAGGACTTTGCTTAGTGACTAGTTGGACTACTAAGCATGGTCAAGGAGCAGGGAGGCTAGGTGGCAAAGTGAATAGAGCACTGTCCCTTGAGTCAGGAGGACCTGAGTTCAAATGTGGCCTCAGACACTTAACACAAAACTAGCCATGTGACCTTGGGCAAGTCACTTAACCCCAATTGCCCTACCTTCCCCCCTCCAAAAAAAAATTATCAAGGAGAAGGAGCTGAATGAGGTGACTTTGGAGATCCTTAGAAAGACTGCTCTTAGAACTCTTCAAGAGGAGGGCTGAGTCAGATCAAAGATGGTGATATTAGGTTACTACTCAGGAGAAAGAAGGTGTCACTATCAATGGCAGCATCCCCTTACTAATCTTGGATCTTGGGTCTTCGAGGATGAGGCTTCTGTCTCACTACAGCTACACCAGCACCTTGCCTCCAGAGGACCTGGATTCCCTTTGTTTTCCTGGTTTGGCCACAAAACTGTCTGTCCCCCTAATTTTGCTTGAGACAAAGGCCAGAGTTTTCCAGAAAGGAATTTGACTAGCAAAGGAGAAATGTAAAATAAAGCAAGACATATAGTACAAATCTCATGAGTTTCAGAAAATGAAAATTTCATCCTAAGATTTCCGTAATGCTGATCAAAGAGGCCCACAAAGGTGATGAAGGGGAGTTTCCAGATCCAGTCTGTCCTGTGCTTAATAGCTTGACATTCTGGCTGCCATTAACTTTAAGTGGGTCCCATGCTCTAACTGTCCTCTGTGCCTGGCTGAACTTTAACAAATGGCTGACCTCAACCAATAATACTTCCAACTAACTCTTTTTCAACTTTGAAATTTTGTCTTACCAGTTTCCATTCTCTAGCCTGAGGGTAAATTCAGGAGCATGCCTCAAATAGATCTGGCAATTTCTGGGTGCAGATAGTATTTCACACAGAGAATTTGCCGAGTGGGTGGGGCATTGGGCTTTGCCTTAGTGTGGGGAATTTTCAGGGTTCCAGAAGCATGGTTCTGTGAGAACTTCCTCTCCTATTTGACTTAGCCATATGTGGCAATAGCTAGCTGTGGGCTCACCTGGAGGCATTTCTTCCCTATTCAGTAACACTCCAGGTGGATCTCTCCTCTTCCTCCATGATTTTCCCCCAGGTGCAAACGTTGTTAGGACACATCCTCTAACCTGTGTTCTTAAAGTGTGATTGTTTATGCTCAAGAATCATCCACAACTCTTATAATTTACTGGACCACACAAATGTTAACACATATGGTTACAAAAGCATGTGATCTCCACTAGTAAGAAAGGATGGATCCCTCCAGTCTCACACACATACATGCACTCACATCTGCACAAGTGTGCAACCAAGTACACATATTTCCACATATACACATCCTTATACACTAGAAGCCCCACAGAAACTAGTTTTTTAAAAAATTATGAGAGTATTCCATGCCAGTGAGAAACCTGGGGTCTTGACTGATGGAAGTATTCTGGTTGTGATCTATGGGCATCTATGGCTGTGATCTCCCCCAAGGTGCTGGTTGCTTAACTGAATGCTAGCGATGTCCCTGAAGAGGAGAAATGGGAATACAGCCATTGGCCCTGCCATCACTTAGGAGAAGGAATAGTGAAAGACCAGAAACTGAGGTCTCTGGTCTGTTGCTTCATAAAAGCAGGGCCGATGCCACTTCACAAAGGTTTGACATGGAACATTGCTTCATTCTTCCTCCTGATCTATATCCAGCTCCTGGTGACTTCTCTTGAATTCAGAAAATCTGCCATCAGGCTTTCTGATCTCTCCTCACTGTTCACTTCCCTACCTTCTTTTGCCTGAGGACTAGGACTGGGGAGCCTGAAGGGATGCCTAAAGAGGGTTTCTCTTTTTACCAGGGAAAGTAACCAAAACCTAGGAACCAACAAAACAGAACTGAAGAGAGAGGAGGGTAAAGAGTGTAAGAGTGTACATACACACCCAGACTGACTCAAATATAAACACATATTCAGTGTTATGCCCATATTCTCACATAAACATTTGATATGAACTCTTCTGTAAAAATACAAACATACACCTCTAACAACATATGAATGTATACCAGCTATGTGATCTTAGACTAATTAGGATATCTGTAGACCTCAATTTTCTCATCTGAAAAACAGGACTAATTATTCTTCTGCTATTACCTCCCCTAGAAAATTGTAAGGAAAGTTCTTTTTTTTTTGGAGGGGGGAGGGCAGGGCAATTGGGATTAAATGACTTGCCCAAGGTCTCATGGCTAGTTTTGTGTTAAGTGTCTGAGGCTGGATTTGAACTCAGGTCCTCCTGACTCCAGGGTCCATGCTCTATTCACTGCACCACCTAGCTGCCCCAAGGAAAGTTCTTGATCAAGTTTTAAATGCTATATAAATGTGAATTATTATTATTCCTCCTTGATAGCTACATATTCTCGGTGCTCTGTAAACACATGGTTTATGTTGCACAAACTCACTTTTTCTCCAACCTACATACTCTTGCTTATTTTTTACCTTTTGCTTTCACTTGTTTTCTGCTCCCTCTTCAGAGTTCTACTATCAAAGCCTCTGGGGCTTAGTTTGAAGAGGTTAAAATTGAAATCCTAAGTGAGCTGACATTTGGGAGCTGCCCTAAGGGCTGGAGGCAAAGGAGGGGAGCTGGGAACTGGCATACATGGGTTTTAATGACTGCGACTTTACTGATGCTGACAGATGAAGGAGAGAAGCTTGCAGTTCCCTCTCAGCTGTTCAGGGATCCCCAGGCAGGTGCTGAGGTGCATTTGCAGGATGACAAAAAGAACTAATGGAGAGGAACTCATTAATTTAGACCAAACTAACAGAGAACTAGAACTACCAGTAAGATTATGGGCAGGATGTGATAGAAGGGTACCAGAATCCTTAGAGACCATGAAAGGTGAACTGATCCGTAAAAACAGAAGAAAGCGGCCTTCACAGAGGAGGCAGACGGGGTTAGGCTCTGGGTTACCAGCCTTGCTTTGGCTCAGGCTTTATCTCAGGTCCTTTCTTCCTCCCCCTTCTATTTAGAAAGTGCAAAATCGACAGGTTTGTTAGCTCTTCTGTGCTTCCCACTGTTGCTTCCTCTTTCTTCTTCCTGGGTACATGTTCCCTTTATTCTCAGGAAGGGTGGTACAACCCTGAGCTGTTTACTGTCATTTTAATTGACAAGCCAGTCAAGGAAAGGGGCAAAAAAGTGACACAGGACAGCTGTGAGACAGGCAGGCAGACAACTGAAGGAAGCTTGCGCTTTGGCCTGGCCCTGGGTGTGGGACAAGCATGACCTGTGAGAGAGGGCTGCTGTTCCTTCCCTCTGGTTGGTGGTTAGGGTGAGCCTCAATAGTTCTTTGTTGGGAAGAAGTGGGAGGAGACAGAAATTCAGTCACTGGACTGCCTGACTCCTGGTGCCCAAGCCATCTGCTTCTTGGGTGTGTGACTTCTCAGGCCCAGACTCCCAGGAACCACAAATGAAATTTTTGCCGTGGTGCTGTCTTTGTCTTGGTGGTGAAAAGATCCAGGTATTAGGAGTCACAGCCTAATTTGTGGCCTGTTTCTGTGGGTAGGCCCCTGAAAGGCAGGGCCCCCCTTCTTGTAGGTCTAGCTTCCCCAGAGTGCAGTAGCTGGTGCTTAATCAGTGTTGACTGAATGAATAAATGGGGCTGAGATTCTAGTCCTGACTCCTGTCACTAACCCAGCTTGACTTTAGACAACTCCCTTCACTTGCTCTACATCAGTTTCTCTCTTTATTGAAAAGGCAGCTATTGTTCTCCCATTTGTACTTTATGATGTTTTTTAAGGGTCAAGTGAGGTAATGGATGTGAAAGATCAGATATGACAGATGTGAAACATAGGATAGAGAGATTGATTCAAGTGTTTGGGGGTATATTAAGGGGACATTTAGCCACAGAAAGAACGAAAAGAAAGGAGTTATTAAGCACAAACAAGCATTTATTAAGCACAATCTACTTATGTAGTACACTGTGCTAAGTACTTTTCAAATGTTATCTTTCATTTGATCCTCATAGCAAGCCTGGGAGGTAGGTGCTATTATTATGCCCTTTTTACAATTGAGGAAACTGAGATAGACAGAGACCAAGTGACTCACCCATGTTCCCATATCTAGTAAAACTCTGAGGTTCAAAATTCACTTGAACTCAGGCCTCCTTGCCCCAGGTTCAGTGACCTGGGGAAGCACAGAACTTAGAGTCAAACAAGCTACTTTTGGATCCTGGTCTCTGTTACAAGACCTTGGGCAAGTAGCATCATCTCATTACACATGAGGTGAAATGGAAAGGGGGAACTGGATCAACTTTTGTTCCCTTTCCACTCCAGAATCTCCATTCTTTGGCCTCTTTACACCTGTTTCCTCCTTTGCAAAATGAGGGGGTTGGACTCCATGGTTCCCAAGGTAACTTTCACCTTTAGGTCTGTGATTCCAATGAGCTGCTGGATCATAAAACCAAAAATAGGTTGGCAATTCCTATATTGCAAATTTCCATGCCTAAAACAGGGCTTTCTTTCTTCATCACCCCCTTTTCCGCCATATTGGGCACTGTTCTGATTGCCTGTGATCTTTTTCCTAGAAGTAACCGTGTATCAAGGATGACCACCTCTCTTCCTCTAAGGAGAGTGGGGGAGAGGAAGCTTTTGCTTACAGCTGTTCTATTTCCATGTGTTAGGTTTCAGGGAGCACCTTGAACTCATCTACAATCCTCTCAGAATCACAGTTAGATAAGTTTCGATGCCATACAGACTCATTTATGTATTGGCTGGTCTCAGGGCTACTGATGGTGGCGCAGAAAAACGTTGCATTTGTCGGCTGACTCCTCTGCCAACGAAGATGGCAAGGTTTCTCAGGAGCTGAGCTCTGGTGCCCAGGGAGAATGTGGGAGTGAAGTGTCTCTCTCCTCCATGCTCCGTTTCAGTCTCACACATTCCTTGGAGCTTAAGGAGACAGGGAAACAATCATATCTTTAGCTCTACCTAATAGTCCTTTCAGGACTGGGAGAGATCCAGTGGTAGAGTTAGGACTGGGAAGTCACAGGAAAAATAGGGTTGATCAGTGGGACAATCAAATGGGAGTTGCCAAGGACTTATTAATGGCCCAGTGGATAGACTGCTGGTGCTGGAGTCAGGAAGACTCATCTTCTTGAGCAAATGTGGCCTCAAATACTTACTAGCTGGGTGACCTTGTTTGCCTCAGTTTCCTCATCTGTAAAATGAGCTGGAGAAGGGAATGACTAAATCACTTCAGTTTATTTACGGAGAAAATCCCAAATGGGATCGCAAAGAGTTGGCCATAACCCAACAACAACAACAATAGTGAGGGCTGTTTTAGACTCTGGAGGCATACAGAGACTACATACAGACTGTCTTACAGACTGATGGTAACTAAAAATTAGGACTCCTAACAAGGGCTTTAAAGCTGGAGGGGTGTAGAGGTTATAGAATCTGACCCCTTCATTTTTTTTTTAAAGCAATTGGGGTTAAGTAACTTGTTCAAGGTTACACAGCCAGGTGTTTCTGGGTAGGTGCTAAGTGTCTGAACCCAGATTTGATCCCAGGTCATCCCGACTCTGGGGCCGGTGCTCTTACTGTGCTACCTGGCCACCCCCCCCCTTCATTTTATATAAAAAAGGAAACTGAAACCTAAAAAAGTAAATTAACTTTCCTAAGGTCACATGTGTAGCAAGTAGTACAGTCAGGATTTGAACTCTGATTCTAAACTCAATGCTCTCTTGACTTGGGGGAAAAAAAAGCCTGTTAAAAATACATTTTCTTGAAATTGAGTCTTTTACAGAACAGGATTATAACCCTTTTAGACATTTCTTTTTCCTTCTGGTCTCCTGGCCTAGGTCTCTCTCTGAAACAACTTGGTGCAGTGGAGTAGAGAGAACACTAGCTCTGAAGTCGGCTGACCTAGGTGCAATCCCTCTTCTTCCATTTAGTATCTGTGCTACCTTGGGCTAGTCCCTTGACCTCCCCGTGCCTTAGTTGTATCATACCTAAAACGAAGGGGTTAAACCTGATGGCTCTGATGTCCCTTCCAACTCTACAATCTTATGATTCTATGGCTTAGGCCCCATCAGTTTTCCTGTATTTTCAAGGGCATCACCAGAATTTCAAGTCTCAGTTAACCCAGCAAAGCTGAAAAAAAAAATATTTAGTGGAATATTGAGGCCCTTAAAATGGAAATGGCGAGATTGGTAACATTTTTTTTTTCTAAAGTCAGCATGGTCTAGGGGAAAGGGCCCTGGAGTCAGAGGACCTACGTTAAAATCTTGCCTCAGACATTTCCTGCCTGTGTGACCTCAGGTCAAACCATTTAACCTTCCTAGGCCTCAGTCTCTGCATCTATACAATAAGTGGTTTAGATTAAATGATCTCCAAGGTACCTTCTAATTCAGTGTTAAGTAGTTCAAGCAAGAGATGATGAGGCATGAACTAGGGAGGTCGTTGAGTGAGTGGATAGGAAGGAACCCTCATTTGATATAATCATTCCTTTTTTCTGGGAACCAAAATAAAAAATTAAAGTATCTCAAGTCATGGATTTTCCCATAAACCTCCTGAAATGACTGACAGGATACAAACTTACTTATTGCTTACTTATTCCTAAGTGCCAACAGAGCAGTGACCTTCCTCCTTCTTGAACCTGGACCTTCTCCCAACCTTCTTGAGTAGTGGGATCCTGGGAAGTAACTGATCCTACAATGAGCTCATGAACCTTATCATAAGTGTCTTTTCTGAGAGGCTGGGCCAGGCACTGGCAGCTTAATTCATGAAGCAACAAGGAAGATGGTTTTCAGCAGTCAGAGGGGTTCACTACCACGAATCACATTTCACTTACAGAACACTGTGTATTGGACAAAGCACTTTCACAAGAAGTATTTTAAATAACTTTGGTACTACCTGCCTCACAGGGTTGTTGTAAATATCATTCTCATTTTGTCTTCAGGATCCTGGGGCTCAGGGGGTTCTGTGACTTCCTTAATATCCACAGCTAGTAAATGACAAGAGCTAGGACCCATATCCAGGTGTCTTTTTATCTTTATCATATTACACAGATGAAATCTGTCTTGAGGAATTGGAGGAGGTTTTTTCAGGGGAAGGTGTCATTTGTGCAGAGTCAACATTGGATTTTGACAGATGAAGATGATGAGAACATTTAAGATATGGGGAAAGATATGAGCAAAAATACAGAGCTAAGAAAGTAATAAACTATATTCAGGGAAATTTGAGTAAGAGTTCATTTATATAGCATTTTAAAAGTCAAAAAAGACTTTACATACAGTATATCATTTAGGCCACATAACCCTGAGATATGGATACCACATGTATTATATCCTATTATATTCATATTTTACAATTGAGGAAACTGAGGCTCCCTCATCTTTAAAAACATCTTCATTTGACCCTGTCATATCCTGAAGCTATCACCCTATATGCCTTCTCCTTTTCATAGTCAAGCTCTAAGAAAAAGTGTCATATACCTGTTTGTTTTTTAAATTTAAATGTTTCCTTTGTATTTTGTATTCCCTCTAGTATTTCCACTGGTATTTCCTGGTATTCTGTATTTCCACTGGTATTTCCTCTCTTCTCACTTCTCAACCCTTTGCAAACTGCCTTCCAGTGTCACTAAATCTGCCAGCCGCTTCTCAGTCCTTATCCTCCCTGATTTCTCTGCAGCATTTGCCACTGATGACCATACCCTTCTCCTGAACTTCCTTTCATTTTCTGGGTTTTCATGACACTACTCTTTTATGATCCCCTTCCTATTTATCTGCCCAACCTATCTTGAACTCTTTTGCTGAATCATTATCTATATCCTGTTCCCTAACCTTGGGTGTCCTGTAAGGTTTTGTCTTGTGATGCATTTTTTCTCTATACCTTCTCTCCATAATTTCATCTGCTACCATGGGCTCAATTATTATCTTTTTGTAGATAACTTTTAGATCTGTATAGCTAGCCCTAGTCTCTCTCCTGAGTCCTAGTTCTATGTAACCAACTACCTATTGGACATCTCATAAGCATTTGGATTCAACATATCTAAAACAGAATTCATTATCTTCCTTCCCTTGCCCTACCTACCTATCTTTATTCCAAAGTCTCCCTTTTGTGTTGAGTTCACCACCCTCCTTCCCATCCCCCAAGTTGGCAATCTTAGAATCGTCTGCAGATCTTCCCTCTACCTCACCCATATATCCACAATCAATTGCTACTTTCTGTTTATTGTACCTCCATGGCATCTCTTACAGATGCTCCCTTCTTTCTACTCATACAGTATCCACACCAGTTTAGGCATCACCTCCACCATGGACTATTGTGCCAGCTTCTTAATTGGACTTTTGATTTCTAGTCTTTCCCTTCTCTAATGTATCATTCACCCAGCAGCTGAAATAATCTCCCTAAGCATCTACCTTGAAGAACTGTTGTGAGGATAATCAATCAAATGAGATAATATTTGTTTTTAAAAAGTAAATTTCTTAGTACAGTAGGTGCTATATAAATGCTTGTTCCCTTCCCAACCTTCCTTGCTCAAGAACTTTCGTGGCTCCCTGTTGCCTCTAGCATAAAGTACCAGTTCCTCAGCTTGGCATTTGAAGCCCTTCACAATCTGCCAGAAGCCTATTGTTTTCACATCTATTGCATATTATTCTCCTTTACATCAAGCAATCAATAAACATTTATTAAGCACCTGCTGTTGCCAGGCACTGTGCTAAACTGTGTAGTCTGGTCAAACTAGCCCATTTGTTGTTCTCTGAACTTGGAATTCTCAAAATTCTCTTTCTTGCCTCCATGACTCTACAGAGACTGTCCTCCAGGCCTGCATTGTACTCTGCCTCTTAGAACCTCTAATTTCCTCCAAAATTCAGTTATGCACCATGCCCGATGGGAAGTTTTTCACAATCCCCTTAGCTATTAGCACTATCTTATTCTTCATCAAGTTAGCATGTAGCCCTTGTAGAAGGCTGAGATCCTTGAGGTGAATGACTGTTTTGTCTCCATCCCCAGTACATAGGCCCTTCTACATAGAAGGTTTTTGGTAAATGTTTATTGGATTGGGTTGGACTTCCTTGGCAGAACTAGTAGGAAGAAAGAAAAGAAGATAGTGGAAACCAAGTGGCTTATCATATGGAAGAAACAGGATGGGGCACTAGAAAGAGTCAAGTACTATACTGGGAGTCAAAAAACCTGGGTCTCCCTTTGTTAGTCATTTGATATATGACCTTGGGAAAGTAGCTAAAATGGTGATGCTAACTCCTTCCCTAACTCCTTAGGGATGTAAGGATTCTATGAGATCATTACATGAGATCATCTTCTATTTTAATCACCCTAAGCAGAACTTGATTAGGAATAGAAATACTCTACACAGGACAGAAATCATTAGTATTCAAGAACATTAGAGAATAGCAAAATTTCAGAATTAAAAGAGAATTCAGAGGACATCTAGTCTCATTCATACACAAACAGTGATAATATCCTTAACAACTGCTCATCCATCATCTCCTTGAAGTCCTTTAGTGATGGAGGACCACCTTTTGATTTTGAAAAACTTTAATTCCTAGGATGTTTTTCTTTTTGTTGAATCTGAGTTCTGCACATCAGAGCCAAGAAGAACAAGTCTAATCTTTCTTCCATATAATAGCCTTACAAATACTACCAGTTTGATTCTCCTGACTAAACATCCCCAAATCTATCAACCAGTCTTCTTGGTATCCTTATTGACCTCCTCTGCCCATGTTCCAGTTTTTCAATGTCCTTCCTAAATTGTGGTACTCACAGCTGAACAGATCTGGTCTCACCAGGGTAAGGCACAGAGTAACCCACCTCATTCTGATTATTATATTTCTGTTATTCACTGTGTGATCCCTTTGGATCAGTAGTAATGGCCTTCCCTCTCAAATCATGCTTGGCATGTTGCTATTTTCTTTTGATGTAATTATTATGTGATATCGTATATTTTAACTGTTTTTGTTGATCTCTTATCCCCTACTCTGGCTTCATAGAGACTTTGGCTTATCTAAATTTCATCTCCTTCCCAGCACTTCACTAAGTTAAGGACAACATTTGTCACATAATAGGCACTTAATAAATGATAGTGGTTCTTATGAATGCAGTCTTCACATTCTATTGTCCACTTTTATTAACATTGAAGCCCACTAAGGCTCCTAGATCTTATACACATGAATTATTTTTTTTAGCTATGTTTCCCTTATATTATGTATATGAATTTTATTTTTGAACCAAAGTATAAAATGTTTATACCTATTAAATCTGATCTTAGTAAAGGTAGCCTATCACTCTATCCTGTAGATCTTTGTTGATAATGATTTTGTCATTTAATATTTTAGCAGATCCTTTTTGTTCTTATCATTTGAAAATTTTGTAAGTAAATCATCTATATCTTCATCTAAGTTTTGGGATCATAGGTAATAAGATTTAGAACTCTTTATCAAGGCATCTTAGAAATAATCTAGTCCAATATGGAAATGTTTTATATGATTGTACATGTGTAACCTATATCTAATTGCTTACCATTTTAGGAAAAAGGGAGGGTAGGGAGAAAAATTTGGAGCTCAAAATCTTGTAAAAATGAATGCTAAAAGTTGTCTTTTTACATATAATTGGGAAAAAATAAAATTCTACTAAAAATAATCTAGTCCAATCAGCCCAGTTTATAGACAGGAACCAGAGAGAAAAAGTAGCTGCCCAATGTTACTTAGCTAGTAAGCATTAAGAGCCAAGATTTAAACCAACATCTCCTGACTACACATCCCGTACTCTCTCAACTATTACATGCTGCTTCTTTTCATGGATAAAAATATTGTCTAAAACAGAGCCAACAATAGAGTCCTAGAACACTACACTAGAGACTTCTTTCCAAAGGACCATCTATAGCTATTCTTTGGGACCACAGTTCTGACTCTAATGGAGCCATTACCTAGCCCATGTATCTCCATCTCAAGCATAAGGATATCATTTGTGTCCTCTAGAGGAGAGAGAGTTTCATTTGTGACTTTGTAGCCCCAGTGCCTAGCACTGGGCCTGGCATATAGTAGGTACTTAATAATTATGTTTGTTGATTGATTTTGTCAAATGCTTTGCTGAAACCCCTTGGACATTATGTCAAAGGGATTCCTCTGACCTGTCATGCTAGTATGCAAGACCAAAAAAACAAGGAAATGAGTTTAGTCTGGTATCACTTGAATCCAGGCTGTTTTTTAATGCTCACTGCTTCCCTTTCCAAATGTTCACAAACCATCCCTTCAGTATGTTCTAGAATGTTGACAGAACTCATCGACTCACTGGCTCATTTGAAGCCTCTGTATAGCCTTTTCCTCTTTTGAAAATTGGAACAACATTTGGCAGTCGTCCATCCTGGACTCCTCTCCTGTTTTTTCAAGGATCACAGATAGCAGTGCAGCAAATATATCTACTAATTGATTCAGTCATTTGGGATGCAATTTGTCTGCTCTTAACTTTGGAACTAGGTACTTTCTTACCATTTCCTGACTAATTTGAGGTTCCAACCTCCTGTTTACCATCTTTTTAGATGATAGAATCAGAATGCAAAAAAAAATCTCAAAAGGCTAGAATGATGGGCCAAATCTAACAAAAGTTAATAAAAATAAATATAAATCCCCACACTTGGCTTCAAAAAATAGATATCGTTAAGCTAAAGAGAGGGAGGCACGGGTAGGCAATAGCTCATTTGTAAACAATCTAAGAGTTTTATTGAATTATAAACTCTATGTGAGTCAACTGAGTCCTGCTGTATTCAACTGAACAAACATTTATTAAGCACCTTCTAGGAGAATAGGCATTGTGCTGGGTAATAACAAAGAAAAAAATGAAGAGAGTACCTGCTCGCAGTGGACTTACATCATACCAAGGGGAGACACTATGGTAGACAAGTAAGTAAATACAAGTGAACAAAACATGCATTGATCTGACATGGGGAGCACTGTGTTCAGTTATAATCTTTACATTCTTGAAAGGATATTAATGAGCTAGCGAGGGTCTGGGGGAGGGCAACTGTCCATATAATGCCATGCAGGAATCTTTCTTTGAATGCTCCATGACTAATTGTCACGAGTACCTTCCACAACATCCCCCATCAGGAGCAAGTTGCATTAGATGATCTCTAAGGTACCTTCCAGTTTTGAGATGCATTGATTTAGTTCTGTCTTCCCCTGTCCAAAAGCGTTCTCCTTAGATAAGCCAAAAAGCATTTATTCAGCCAGCCCTTGCCCCCAAGAAACTCAGAGTCCAATGGGAAGACCACATGCAGACTACTATGTATAAACAAGATATGGGTACAAAGCAGGCTAAATTTGGGTAATCAACAGAGGAAAGGCGTTAAGGGCGATTGGGAAAGTTGGTTAGTCAGTACATATTTATTAATTATCTGCTAGGTGCCAGGCAGTATGCTGAGCACTAGGGATACAAGGAAATGCGAAAGACAGTCTTTGTTCTCAGGCTCATCGTCTAATGGCAAAGCAGTATGGGAACAGCTATGCACAGATGAGAGGTAATCAGCAGACAAATTAGAGATAGTCAACAGAGAAAAGGCTTTCCTTATTAAAGACAAGAAGCAAAATAAGAGTTTGGGGAAACAGGAGAAAGAATGAGGTTGCAGTGAAGAAGCCTGTCCTTAGGCAGGAGTTCAGGGCTGTGTGGCTCGGCCCCTTGTGGGCGTCAAACTGCCCAGGTCCCTGTCCTTGGGGGCTAGAGCTGGAAGGCACCTTAGAGACCTGCCTTCCTTTTATTAAAACTGACAAAACTGGAATCCAGGGCATTTAGGGGATTGTCCAAGGTCATACAGCCAGTTGCTAGCAAGCAGGACTAGACTGAATCTCCTGTGCTCTTTGTGTTATATCCCATTGATCAAACCAGGAAGGGTTCCCCATGGGCCCGTAAGCATACGTCCCACTGTAGTTTGGCACCTCTCTTCTGCTCATCTTGGGGGAAAGGTTTCCTGGGGATCATCACAGGAGGAAGATGGCGCTCTATACTGACTTTTTGTAGATGGGAGTGGGCTTTGCAGCTGAGATTTTACATCATCACCAAGCAGATTTGTCAGGCAGCCAGGGACAGGTGGGAGGAATTTTCTGCCCTGGAACAACAGCTGTCTTGACTTTTCCACACTTTACACATCCTGGTGGCACTGTTCTTTTACTGGCCTCCAACTTTTCTCAATTTTAGAGTATTGCCAGGTCAACAAGGGGCACAGCAGAACAGGAAGGAGACAGAAGGTGCTGAGACAGTAAGAGATCATAAAGGGGAACTGGCAGGCTCTAGGGTTTTTCCACTAAAGGAGCTCTCCACCCCTTTCCCTGCTCCCGGCCTTCACTTTCCCATTTCAGGGTCTCTCATCCTCTCTTTAGATTTGTATCTCTGACTCAGGCTTTCTCATTTCCCTTATCTTTCTATCTTACTTTTTATGTCTTTATTTTATTTCTCTGCCTTCCACTGTATTTTGCTGTTTTTGGCTCTTTATGGAGCTATTCCTTTCTCAATCATTCATTCTTTCTCTTTCCCTCCATCTCTTCATTTGTCTTATTTTGCCTTACCTGTCTCTCTTGGAGACCCTCTCCCCTCAGATTCAGATGGACAAAAGTCTCTCTCTCTCTCTCACTCTCTCTCCCCCTCCCTCCATTCCTCCTTCCCTCAATCCCTCTCTCTCTCCCCCATTTCTGTCTCTGTCTCTCTCCCCCTCTCCCTCTCCTCTTTCTCTTCCCCCCCCTCTCCCTCTCTTCCCTCTTTCTATCAAACACACACACACACACACACACACACACACACACACACACACACAAGCAGTGTCTGCCTCCATTCCAAATCCTCAATCAGGCATGTTCTTCCAAAGTTACAAAATTAACTGGAGCCTTGGATGACTCAGGTTGTTTTTTCTAGAGGGAGAAATGTTGGCTTAGGGTGTCACTTTTTTTCACCAAGTCCTGCTCTGCTTCTATCAGTTTCAGGCTAGCCACCTCTTTGCACTTCAGCACGAGAATCGCCGTGTGAAGAAGGGACAAGTATGATCCTGGCTAGGGAGAGGAAAACAGATGGCACTACTCTCCCTTCCCTGGGCCCCTCCCGCTTTCCCTGACCTCCCTGATGCCTCCTTTCTCCTCTTTCAAGGGAAGGCAAAAAATGAAAACTGGGGAGGGGGGGTGTGGGGGTGTGTGTGTGGGGGTGTGTGAAGTAAGAGGCAGAATGTTGCAGGGAGGAGGAGGCTTAACAATGGCCCGCAGAATGACATAAATTGCCAGGGGCTACTCCCCTGTGGTAAGGGCTAGAGTGTTTGTTGGGCAGGTGAGGTATTTACTGGACTGAAGAATGTGAGGTCAGCTATAAGCTTGTCCAAATTGAGGTAAGGATTACAGCTCTAATCTTAGATTCCAAGATGCCAGAATAGACACAGGGCCTGGGCCCCTTTCCTGTGGGCTCTTCCAAGTCCTCATAGTGTTATCAGTCACAAAACAATCATTCTTTTCTCACTTTAATGTGGCTCTGCTGCCCTGAATACAAATGAAGCTCTATTTAGAGGATGTCTTCGAGGCATCTTCACTCTGAGCCCAGGGATGCTTTACCCTTGGCTTGGTGCTGGAGTAATTCTCATGCTCGTACCCTTGGATTGCAGACTGCAGTACTTTACAGGGGACTGTCAGGGTCTACAGGCAGTTATGGGAATAATCTCACAAGGATCTCCAAGCATACCTTCCCACAACTGTTGGCCTAGCATTTCTTCCAGAGAGAGTCTGCCATTAGAATTCAAGTGTACACTTGCAGACCTACAGAGGAATTAGCATTATGTTGCTTCATTCCTCCTTCCCCTACCTTCCACCCAGATACTAACTGATGGGTAAGGTATTTTTCCCTTTTAACATTTCAGCCTGCCACCATATATCCTCTGAACCTAGTTTAAATAGTCCTTAATATCATAAGTGACTGGATCCATATGAGAAATGGTTTTGCACCGAAGTAGGAAAGATTTGAATTAGACCTAAGAAGAAACTTCTTGGCATTTAGTCTTTGAAATACTGGAAAGGTCTAAGATTAAACACCCCACCTCTACCCTCCACTCCTCACCTACAAAGACTTGGTTTTTTGCTTTACAGGCAAGGAATGGACAAGATGGCCTCTAGAGGTGAGGCTCTTGAATTAAAAAAAAAACAAAAAAAAACAATCTTAACCATTTTAACATAATTAGTTTCCTTTGTAATCCTGTGTATTTTATTTTCTGTATTAAAAACATTCTAGGGGCCTCCAGGTGGCGCAGTGAGTAAGATCACCGGTCTCGGAGTCGAGAGAGGAACGGGGATCAGTTCTGGCCTCTGATACTTAACACCCACACAAAATAACTGGCCATGTAACCTTGGGAAAGTTACTTAACCCCAATTGCTTTAAAAAAAACATTCTAAAAAAGGGGACCCATAGAACTCATCAGACAGGTAAAGGACCTGTGACCAAGTTAAGGTTTAGTGCTATAGAGAACCTGCAGGATCACAAAATGTCAGTTGGAAGGAACTTTGGAAGACAGCACCAGTTGTCACTTCCGTGTCGAGAATTTCCCCATCGTGGTTTTGGTATGTCCTGGGATTGGCAGAAGAAATTAAATGAAAATTTTTGGAGAGTTTTGTGGAAGTTGCAGATGACTGGCAAAGGCCAGCAGAAGTCAGAAAAAGTTTAGAAACTCAGAAATGCATAAAATATATGTATAATCTTGTCTGATATAGCCCATGATCAAACACTTAACCAGAATATTACAAGGAACTGTAAACAGTCCATAAGAGAAAAAGAAAAACATTTTGACTTCTTCTCTGGTATGAAGAAAGGGCCAAAAACTTTTACACAGATCTTCCAGATCTTGGGGGTGCTGCACTCCTAACCCCTGGAATGTGGATGGCATAGCTGTACTGTCTAATACTCTGAGTAAGTCATTCACTATCTAGGCCTCCAGGATGGCTTAAAACTCTCTGCAAACCTCAAAGCATCATCCAAACGTGACTTCTCATTATTTCTTATTGCCCTCTCCCCAGACAGCTCCTCCACTGTGGGACAGTTCTGATTATCATCAGTAAGTACTTTTTCTTACATGAAGTTAAAAATCTACCCTATAAAGAAACCCTCCATTGCTTCCTGAACAAAGTGCTTGAGACTCAGCTTAGAATGTTAGAACCAGAGGGGCCTACTAGGGAGATAATCTGTTCATCTCTTTCATTTTACAGACTCTAGCAGGGGAATATGAATCATTTCTCAGGAGGGCAGGCAGACAGGAATCATATGAATATTTATGAGGGACAGTGGTGTTGCCCAGCTCATTTGGTAAATATTTAACCAGGAGGACTACCACCCCCCTCAATTTCCCCCACAGTCTGTCTTCCTTTTCCACAGGATGATTTTGGCATCTTAATTAAACCTTCATGGGTGGGGAGGGTGTTGGTGGTGGAGGAGGGAGAGCTGACTGAAACAGGCAACAGGAGCTTAATAAGGCTCAGGCCTAATGAAGGCAGCCCAGAGACGGGGCTGGGCCTGGCAGTGCCCACAGTTAGTGTCCTGTTGGTGTACAGACTGCGTAGGTGAGGAAGGGCATGAGCACACCCCTTCCTCTCCAAGGGAGGCGTGGAGTGGAAGGAGGCTGGAAACTGCCTTCATGTACTCATCAGGCCTACACAGATCATCAAGAACTGTCTTCCTCAAACACTGTTTTCATCACATTTTTTTCCCTTGCTTGCAAATTCACTACAATTTCCTATGATCTCTTATAGTGAATCTCACTTCTAATCTGAGCTCCAAGGCTTCTCTACCGGATGACCCTGCCATGGGGAACCTTTAATTCCCATTCCTCCTGACTGGATACTCTCAGCTCTGGTCAGCCCATTGTGCTCATATCCCCCATGTCACTCACTCATTCTCCACTCTGAACTGAACTTTCTCCGTCTGCTTCCTTTCAGACTCTACTCAGAATTTGCCTTCTCCAGGTGGTTTTCTTGGAATAACTCCATTGTCTTCAGGCAAGTTTATGATTCCACATCCGTTAGATCAGGAATTGTTAACCTAGATTCCTTGAACTTATACACATTTTTGATAAAATAATTAATATGGAAATGTTTTACATGATTGAACATGTATAACTTAAATCTGATTGCTTGCCATCTCAAGGAGGGAGAAGGCAGGGAAGGATAGAATTTGGAGCTCAAAACTTAATAAAAAGTTTTAAAAAACTATTTTAACACATAATTGGGGGAAATGAAATATTACATACTTAAATTTTTTGACAATAGAATTTCAGTATAATTTCTACAGGTACTATAATTGGACCTAGCTCTTTCCCATCCACTAAGTAGCTCTTAGTGTAAGTCACTGACCTTCTCTGAAGCTCATTTTCTTGTTTATGTTTACATCTTCTTACAGTCTAATTGAAGAATTTAAAATCCAAATGCTTCATTACCCATTCTCTAAAATGAAGGAGTTAGACTGAGGTATCTCTAAACCCTTCAGTTCAATCACTCTGTGATTCTAAGCCCAAACAGTCTGAATCCTGCATTAAACAAGCAGCATTAACACTATATCAAGAAAAAGAAGACCTCTGGAACCTTGTCTCCGTTGGTGCCTCAGACAACTCTCTAAGACTGTAAGTTATATATAAGTTCCTGATCTGTGCTGGTGGAAGGAATTTCCTATACCACCAAAGTCTAGACCCCTCCACCAAATACTATAAAAATACAAGTTCTTCTCTTCCTTTCTTTTTACCTTCTCTCTACTTTTCTTCTTTCTACCTCCTTTATTTATCTCTTCTCCCCTTTCCATTCTTTCTCTTTTCTTCCTTTCCCTCCTCCTTTCTTTTTCATCCCCACCCCCATTTCCTCCTCCTTTGAAATAGAAACCAGTTATAACATGACTGCTTATTACACAAACTTAGATACAGCTTATGTCAGATCGCTACCTAATAGAGCATATAATAGAAGGCTAGCATAACTGAGTGAACCTAACAGTTGAATGTTAGCCTTGTCCCCTGACAGAATCACAGAATCATATAGCATTAGAATAGGGGAGAGGTCATCTAGCCCAGCCTGAACCTGACCAGATTCTGTGGCATACACTCTGCTATATTTGTAAGTGGATATGTGCTGCCTCAAAGGCAGGTCTTCTCTAGCATCTGTGGTCACCCCGAAAGTGAGGTTGATATCCTGAGTATTAGGGACTGAGAGCAAAAGTTGAGAGCCAAATGTACTAGATATGGGGGAATAGGAAAGGAAGGCTACAGAAGAGCAGAAGAGGAAGGAGGGATGATGAAGTTTTGGCATAGTCTGGTACCTGAACTCTGTAAGGGGAGGGCCAAATTATTTCTATAGCTTCACTGAGGAGTTCTATTATGCCTTGTTAATGTGGATTTTAAAAAATGCAACAGGTTGAAATTTCACCAACTAGTAGCTTTTCTTTCTGTTTTTGTTGTTCAGTCATTTTAGACTCTTCGTGACCCTATTTGGGGTTTTCTTGGCAAAGATACTGTAGTGTTTGCCATTTTCTTTTCCAGCTTATTTTACAGATGAGGAAACTGAGGCAAACAGGGTTAAGTGATTTGCCCAGGGTCACACATCTAGGAAGTGTTTGAGGCCAGATTTGAATTCAGGTCTTCTTGACTCCCAGTCTAGGACTCTTAATCACTGTACCAAGTTTCCTCTCCATGCCCACACCACATGGGGAATAAATAAGAAGCAGAGATGGGATTTGAACTCACGCTCTCCAGCTTTAAACCTAGCACTCTTCCTGCTGTAACAGGCTAGAGGGATTGTCCCTATGATTCCAGGGAGCTAGGTGATACAAAGGATAGAATGCTGAACTTGGAATCAAGCAGACTTGAGTTCAAATTCTGCCTCAGTCACTTAATAACTGTGGGTCCCAGTGTAATCACTAAACCTCCCTCTGCCTCAGTTTCCTCATCTGTAAAATGGGGGAAATTATGGCACCCACCTCATGGGGTTGCTGGGAGGGTAAAATTAAATAGTATTCCTTCAAGTGCTGTATAAATAACAGCAGCAGTAGTAGTAGTTGTCCTGTCATCGTCATCACCACCACCACCATCACCATCATCACCATCATCATCATCATCATCATCATCATCATTGTTATTCTAGGCCCTTGGAGTCCAATGGTTCAAGTCTTTCCTGTACCTTTACAGTCTAGGACACCTATATCAGCCCTTCTTTTGGATGCACTTGGTGAAATACCTGCTTATCTTCTGTAGGACAGTCTCCTACGCTTACTTTGCCTCTTAACCTTTCCCTCCATACTCCTACTTTACTCATAAGGGGAAACTGAGCTCTGTAGAATTCTACTAAAGCCAGTCTGCTTTCTCTGAGGGTGGTCTGCTCTGACACTATTCCTACTATGTGCAATACCAGGATCTCTCAGGCAGGTCAAATGTCAAAAACCACTAGCCAAGTCATAGGATTTTCATTCTCCTTCAGGCTCAGAACAAGGACTTTCCATCAGTGAGAGCAAGCCAATGAGTGAAAAGCTGTTGCAGTATTCAGGCAGCAGATAATGGGCGTGTATGAGGTGCCACAGAGGGAATTCCATGATTAGGTGGCAGATTGGATTGGATGCCTCTAAGACCTTTCCCTTAGAATGCCAGCACTCAGAGCCACAGGCTCTTAGTCATTGGTCAATAAGAATTCATTATACATCTTCTAGGTGCCAGGCACTGTGGTAAATGTTGGGGATTTTGTTGGTGGTGGTGGTGATTAGTCACATCCAATTCTTTTTGACTGCATTAGCAAAGATACTGGAGTGGTTTGCCATTTTCTTCTTCAGCTCATTTTACAGAAGAGGAAACTGAGGCAGATCAGGTTAAGTGACTTGCCCAGGGTCACATAGCTTGTAAGTATCTGAGGCCAGATTTGAACCCAGATCCTCCTGACTCCTGCTACCTAGCTGCCAAATGATAGGGATAAAGACACAAAAATAAAAGAGCTCCTGTTCTGGAGGAGCTCACACTCTATCAGGGGAGACAATATGTACACAGATAAGTATGTACAAAAAGGCAGCGTGACATCATGGAAAGAGAACTGATCTTGGATTCAAGAAAAGCATGTGTCCTGACTGACACATGCTGGCTGTGTGACCCTAGGCAAGTGACTGCACCTCTCTGTGCCCTGGGTAACATTTGTGTACGACTATACAGAGCATGTGTTGTTCTATGTTGGTGGGGGGACTGTCCTCACTGGGAATTCCTGATACCAATGAAATCAAAGTGTCTGGTCCCTAAACCACTAAACCCCCAAACAAAGTAATTGGTGTGGGGGTGGGGTGGAGAGGGGAAGGGTGGTACCACAACTTGGACGAAGATCCAAGAAATACCTCAGAGATAGCCTTGAATTATAGAGGGAGAAGGGACCTAAGAAATCTGTTCCAACTTCATTTTATAGATAAGAAAATGGAGTCCTCCCTCAAGGGAGGGCCAAGGTCACACAGGGAGGGAGTAATAGGGCTGATATTTGGACCAAGAATGTCTGTCTTCAAATTCAGTATTCATTACTTCTTTCTACTAAAGTGTGCCCCCTCTCGAGGGTTAGTGACCTGTCCAGGGTAATACAGTGAATGATTTCCTTATGGAAATAGAGGATTTGAGATGCCTACAAGGAAGATGGAGGACCAGTGCCCTGCTTAGGGACCAGCCTCTTTCCTCATCCCCTCCCAGGTTTCATTGCTCCTCCCAGCCCTGACCCCAACCTTCACTGGTGTCTTTATGTTGGAGTCTGGGTAAATCAATGTCATTAGAAGATCAGGAAGTTCTTGGAAGTGGGCAGGGGAGAGGACAGGCCTAGGGGCAGTGAGTTTGGTCTGTCTTTTCTGGCGCTCTTAGGACATGGCTAGGGGTGAGGGGGGGAGGCTTTGCCCTGCATAAATTTGAAAGGAGACACTCCCAGCCCCTTCTGCTCCCCCAGGATTCCTACCAGTCCCAGTTTCTTCACTTAAGGAAAGGAATGTGGGACAAAATGGGGGAGGGATGAGGTGTGAAGGGTAATTATGTATGGGGGGAAGATTTAGTTTCTTGGAAGGCAGAGGCAGACAAAGGTATTTTGTATCATCTAAGAGAAACTATGCTATGTTCCCTGCTAGTTGGGGGTGGGGAGGGACAACCTGAATAGAAGCCTCTGTGTTGGACCCTGAGTTCAGGGACACCAGGCTGAGAAGGCCTCGAGGCCTACTGCTCTGCCTGGAGATAAGCTGGGTCCAGGGTGTGGCCAGAAGCTAGTGTGTAGAGGGTGGTGGTGATGGTGGTGGTCTATGCACCTTACTGGTGTGTGTGTATGTGTGTGTGTGTGTGTATGTATGTGTGTGTGTGAATACAGCTATTGTGTGGGAATGCAGCTACTGGGTATGGGGGTGTGTATGTATAGGGCAAAAAGTTTTTCCCAGCCCACAGAAATGTCTGCCTTTTAGAAAACCATATAAACATTCGATCCTTTTTCCTGCCTTCCTACTCAAATGAGGAGAAAATTGCCACAACAGGTCAATTTCCCCCTATTTTACTTTTTTTTTTTTAAAGCAATCCGGGTTAAGTAACTTGCTCAAGGCAACACGCCAGTTATTTCTGGGTGTGGTGTTAAGTATCTGAGCCCGGATTTGATCCCCAGGTCATCCTGACACTGGGGCCAGTGCTCTTACTCGCTGTGCCTATAATTTGGGTCAAATCTTAATAAAATTCAAGATGGTAAAGAATTCAGATAGGCCCAATTAAAAAGCAGAATGACATGGATGTGGATAGATAGACATCTCTATATACATATGTTTTCCTTTAGTAGAATGTGAGTTCTTTGAGGACAGGAACCGTTTTTTCCTCTTATCTTTGTATCACCACACTTAGGCCAAGGATAAATTGGATTGAAATGATCCAATCAGGTCTGGGTTCTCTCCAGTCCTTTATGGTCCAGTTCAAGTCTATTTCCTCCATGAAACCCCCAGTGATCTCCCCCTCCTACTAATTCCTCCAGGGCATTTAGAGTTCCTGTCACACTAATAAACATGTCATTAATTCTATCTTATTATAATCATGCTTTCCAGCTAGATCATGAGTTCTGTGACAGCAGGTACCATGTCTTGCACTTCTTTCTGTATCTGATGATGGCCAGCACAGGGCTGGACACAATATGAGCTCAATAAGTGCTAGCTAAATTGAATGAAGGAGCTGGCCTTGATAATGCTTCTGATCTATTTCAGAATGCAATTACAAAATTCCTCTCTAGTTATCAGAGTACAAGGCATCCCTGGAGCAATCCTGACCCCTAGTGGCATTCAGAGGAACTGGAGGACCGCCGTTTTCTCTGGATACACCAAGGACTTGAGAGAAGTTTCTGGAGATTGAAGTGTCCCCAAAGTAGCTTAATCTTTTCCAGGGAGCTCAAACCTTGAGGCAAAAAGAGCATTTGGGTCCACAGGTCACGGTCAGCCTTATGCAGTTTTACCCAAAGGTCTGCTTTGTGCCTTTTCCCTTCCCTCCCCTTTCCTTCTCTATGAAGCTCCTCTTCCCCCCCCCCCCCCCCCCCCCCCCCCCACCCCCTGGTAATTATGTGTGGGATGACCTAGGATTCCCTAGTCGAGGTCCCCCTGCAGTTCTTCCGGGCCATTCCCCTAGTTTTAGATAACAGGAATTTTGAATCATCCCAGAAACATGAGATGCTTCTAGTAGATTTCCATCAGACATCCTCCTTGTTGTGAAAATGTCCAAGGGTGGAGATTTTGCATGTTTATTGAGGATTCTGCCCCTCTCTTATGAGACATAAAGAACAGAGACAAGGCTGAAATTCTATTCACCCTTTAGTTCCAAGCTCAAATGTTGCCTCCTCCTCAATGCTTTCACCTCCCTCTGGTCAGAAGTGATCTTTCTTCCACAGACCTCATATAGCACACATTTATTTTTCTATGTGTGTATGAGGCTGTTTTAAAAATTATAGTTATAGGGGTGGCTAGGTGGTGCAGTGAATAGAGCACTGGTCCTGGAGTCAGGAGGACCTGAGTTTGAATGTGGTCTCAGACACTTAACACAAGAACTATCCGTGTAACCTTGGGCAAGTCACTTAACCCCAATTGCCTTCCAAAAAGCAATATATATATATATATATATATATATATATATATATATATATATATATGTAGAGAGAGAGAGAGAGAGAGAGAGAGAGAGAGAGAGTTCTACAAATGCCACATGCCCCATATTGCAGGCTCACCAAGGGCAGAGCTTGTGTATGACTGCACTGGTGATACAGCGGTGAGCATGGCCATGTTACACATTGCAAGCTCTATGAGGGCAGAGATTGTACCTTATTTATCTTTATACATCCCTCAGCACCCAGCATTGTGCCTTATACAGAACGTGTACTTAATGAATGTCGGTAACTCAAACCTTGTGGGTCTGTGGGAGTAATAGCATTGTAAAGCATGAGAATCCTGGCCAGTGAGTGTCATCAGAAAATGCGAGTCCTGCAATAGTCAGGCATCTAGGGGGCAACAAGAGGCTGCAGTGGATAGAGCACTGAGTCTAGAGTTAGGAGGACCTGAGTTCAAATTCTGCCTCAGATTTTCTAGCTGTATGGCCCTGGGTATGTCACTTAACTTCTGTTTACCTCAGTTTCCTCATCTGTAAAATGGAGATAATAATATCACCTACTTCCCAGAGCTGTTGTGAGGATCAAATGAGATAACAGTTGCAAAACTGAGATAATAATTTGCAAAATAATTGCAAAATTGGGTTGGACCAATTACTGTGCAAATTAACACAGTGCTTGGTGAAGAGTAAGCATCATATAAATGTTAACTATTACTATTATTTATTAAGCTCCTACTACATGGAGGGTGTTGTGCTAGTCCCTGGTTACAGAGATAAATTGCCTCTCTCTCCTTTCTTCAGCATGTACCCCTAGTCTTAGCAGGTGCCTTGCTGTATTCCCACTGACTTTGACCTATTGGAACATAAACTGCCTCAATTTCCCCAACTGTAAAGGGAGGGGTTTGGATTAGATGATTTCTAAGGTTTGTTAAGTCTCTAGATCTCCTATGATCAGGGCTGAATCACCCACGGTTCCCCCCGATACGTTCTAGCATTCTGAGTCACTGACCTCCTTGTTGGTTCTGGAACTAGGTACTCCATCTCCTGACTCCTGGCATTTTCACTCACTGTCTCCCATGTCTGGAACGTCCTCCTTCCTCATCTCTGCTTCCCAGCTCCCTTGGTCCCGGCCAGAGTCCCCTCTTCTACAGGAAGCCTTTCCCAATCCCTCTTAATTCTAGTGTCTCTCCTCTGGTGATTATTTCTTCTTTCTCCTATATGTTGTATGTTGTACATGGTTGTATGCGTGTTGTCATTAGAATGTGAGCACCTTGAGGGCAGGAGCTTTTACGTTTCTTTATATCCCAGGGCTTAGCACAATGCATGAAACATGGTAAGGCATTAATATTGTTTATTGACTGGTTGATTAATCATTCCTGCCTATGTGCTTTTATTCATCTCTAGAACCTCTTTCCTTCTGTTTTCCCTTATCTCTCTTTCCATCTGGATCCTGCTCAGCTCAAAGGCCACCTCCTCCAGGAAGTCTTCCCTGAATCCCCCAGCCCCATGACCTTTCTCTCCTCTGAGCTTCCATAGCACTTATGGTCTATATGACTTATTCAACGTTTGGGAGGTGATACAGCAATAACAGGTTCACAGTATATACCTCAGCACTTTGAGGGAAGTGAGACCCAAGAGAGGAGAAGTGACTTGTCTGTGGTCACCACACAGGTCAGTAGCAGAGTCTGCATTTACATTCAGGTGCCCTGGCTCCAGGCCCAGACCTCTCGCCATCCCAGCTGCCTTATACAATCCGTTCTTTTTTCATGTGTGAATGTTCTGTCTCTCTAACTGGACTGTAATCTCCTCGAAGGCAAGACCTTGCCTTATTTTTCTTCCAGCTCTGCTGATGATCAGCCTGGGGAGTCTTTAGTCTGGAGTCACTTCTTTTCTTTGCTCTTTCACTAGATACCACCATGGAGATGGCGCTGACCTTTCTATGCAGCCTGCTGGTTCCTCTGGTCCTAGCCAGTGGTAAGTGGACTCCTCTTGGATCTGAGTGGAAGAGGCAAGAACCTCTAATCCTTGTGTGCCCCAGAGTTGCCTGCAAGGCTAGAAGCTCATGTGCAAGCTGGGGTACCTCCCCCTGAGCAAGGTTCAGTTTCAGTTTTTCTGAGCAATGAGGCTCAGTACTGGTCCATTTCAGTGGCCAGATCCTGGATGGGATTTCTGGCTCTGGGTTTTGTTCATGATAATTCAGTATGCAGAGTTGTGGAAAGGCAAACTTGATGTAGGGAAAGGCTTCCTAAGAATTGGAGAAACCCCGAAGTGGAATGAGCCGCCTGGAGAGGCAGTGGGAGGTTCTTTCTTACTGCCAGTCAGGTAGCCTCATGAGTTTGGCCCAGATGTTGTGAAGGGGATTCTTGGTCAGGTGGGGGTTGCACTAGGTCAGGGGTTCTTGCTTTTTTAAAATATTTGGGCAATTGTATTTCACTATCATTGGTTTCTTTATGCATTTTAAACTTATTCTATGAAGAAGAAGAAAGGAAGGAAGAAAGGCAAGAAGGGAGGGAGAGAACAATACAAGGAGGGAGAGAGAAAGGGAAGAAGAAAAGAAATAAGGGAGAAAGGGGTGAAGGGATGAAAGAAGGGAGAGAGGGAAAAGAAAGGAGAGAGGGAGGGAAGAAGGGAGGAAGGGATCCATGATACAAAATAAGTTAAGAACCTCTGGACTAGATGATAATCCTGAGATCTCTTCCAATCCTCATGTTCTGTGAGTATGGAATAGAAATACATCTTGTTTACAGCACGGGCTTGACATGGGGATCACGTGAGATAATGTCTGTGAAAACGCTGTGTACCCATAAATGTTCTATAAATGAATTGTTATTCTCCTCTCCTCATGGCTTTGCTTGTGTTATGTTTCCAGCTGCTGATGAGAAGAAAGAACAAGATCCTTTTCATTATGGTGAGCCCTGGCGACCTTTTGGGGTGGTAAGGGCTATAAGGGGTGGGGCTCGGGGGAAGGGTTTTTTTTTGGGGGGGGGGCAAGTTGCCTGAAAGGGGATTGGGAAATACCTACTTGTGTCTCACCCTCCCTTTTCATTCATACCTGGCTGTTCTCTTTGCAGATTACCAGAGTCTAAGGATTGGAGGCTTGGTGTTTGCAGTGGTCCTGTTTTCAGTTGGGATCCTCCTTATCCTGAGTAAGTGATAAAGGAAAAGAGAGAAAATAAGACTCTCCCTGTAATGGGCGCCCTTTTAGCACTCAAGGCTCAGCTTTTTCCTAACCAGAATGGGTCGGTAGGGTGTGATCTAAGGGGATGATGCTGTCCTATAAGAGGATTCTAAGGCAAAGACCCTTCTCTGAGAACTGACTACCCCTCTGTCAGATCCCTCTTAGAGAAGCCGTGTGCTATCCTGGACAGATCACTGGACTTCGGGTCAAGAAGGGCTGAGGTAGGGGCGGCCAGGTAGCACAGCGAGTAAGAGCACCGGCTCCAGTGTTAAAATGACCTGGAGATCGAATCCCGGGCTCAGACACTCAGCACCACACCCAGAAATAACTGGCCATGTGACCTTGAGCAAGTTACTTAACCCCGATTGCTTAAAAAAAAAAAAAAGGGCTGAGGTTCCTTCCTATAACACTTAACTAGCTCTGTGACCAAAGGCAAATTACTTAACTCTCTGAGCCTCAATATTCTCATCTGTAAAATAGGGACAATAACACTTGTAGGACATATTTCACAGGGCTAGTACGACCAAGTGAAATAATGTTTATAAAGTACTTTGCAGGCCTTCAAATGCTATACAAGTTTCAGCTATTATTAGAATAACTAGGATTATGTACCCCTGTAAGGTTTGGAAAGCCCTTTACGTAAGCTATCTCATTTCATCCTCACACTAACACTATGAGGCAATTATTTTCATTCACATTTTTAAATGAGGGAACTGAGGCTGAGAAAAGTAGTGTCTTGCCCAGGACTGAACAGTTAGTAAATGTCTGGGGCAGAGTTTGAACTCAGGCCTTTCTGATACCAAGTCCAATGCTCTATCCACTGAGCTGCCTTTTTAAATTGTTATTGTTATTGTTATTATTATTGTCCCTACCATTCAAACCTGCCTTCCCCTATACCTGAGAATGTCTGCTATTCTTCTCTGCATCTGTTGAAATCCTGCTTTTCCCTCAAGGCCCAGTTCAAATTTGACCCAGTCTTGTGAAGCCTTCCTTGATCATGCTACAGCCCACAGGATTTTCCCCCCCTTCTGAACTCCTTTAGTTTTAATGGTCTGGGTCAGTGGTTCCCAAACTCTTGGAGTGTGGGGAAACCTATTTAACATTTAAAAAGCCATGTAGCTCCACGAGAAAACAATTGTTTATTAGCATCCAATAACTGAAAAAACACAAAATGGTAAAAAGTTGCTGTGCGTTCAGTAACTCAGAAAGTGAATCTGGATTGCATTAATCACACATATTTTTAAAATAGGGTACTTATATGTGTGGTATGGTCAGCTAGGTGGTGCAGTGGATAGAGTGCCAAGCCTTCTGTGGGAAAGACTCCTCTTCCTCAATTCAAATCTGACCTCAGCCACGTACTAGCTATGTGACCCTGGGCAAGTCACTTAACCCTGTTTACCTCAGTTTCCTCATCTTTAAAATGAGCCGGAGAAGGAAATGACAAACCACTCCAGTATCTTTGCCAAGAAAATCCCAAAAGGGGTCGTGAAGAGTCAAGCATGCCTGAAATGACTGAACAACACCAAAATACTCCTCCCTTTTCCGACTACATATCTGTGTGAGACCAGATTTTCTTCATTTTCCTCAACCCAAATAACAGATGGCCACAGACTGACTGTAGGAACAGACATGATAATCTAGCTATCTTCTAGCAAGGTAGACATTAGAGATTTGCAAAAAATATGCAAAACAATGCCAGTTGAATTTTTTTGTTTTAAAAAGTATAGTTATTTTTATATGTAGTTATATAAGTATAGTTATTTTTATAAAATATGTCATTTATGTTAACATGTAATGGATTTGTTATTATTTTACTTTAATAAATATTGCTAAAGTATCTGTTTCAATGTCCAGTACTATAAATATGGATAGACATAGCCCTAATAAATAGCTCTGGTGCTGTTAATAATTTTTAAGAATGTAAAGGAGTCCTGAAACCAAAAAGCTTGAGAGCCAGTGCTGTGGAGCAGAGGTCTCAAACAGGCAGCCTTGTAAGATTCTGGAGGGTGGCCTGAACTGGATTAAAATTTCATTGGGAGGGGGCAGCTAGGTGGTGCAGTGAATAGAGCACCAGCCCTGGAGTCAGGAGGGCCTGAGTTCAAATCTGACCTCAGACACAGCACAAAAAGAAACTAGCTGTGTGACTTTGGGCAAGTCATTTAACCCCAATTGCCCTCCAAAAAGCAAAAAAAAAAATTTTATTGGGAAATATTTAACAAAATAACTAAAAACAGAGTAGAATATAATGTTAATATGTGGGTTTTCTAAGTCATTATGTGGTTCATGGGGCCTAATGTATGGTTTAGTGGCCCCTGTTTTTATTTGAGCTTGACATTGCCCCAGTGTATGGACAGCCAGGAAAAACTGGGTTCAAATCCTGCCTTTGATACATGTTGGCCATGTGACTTTGGGCAAGGCAATTAATTAGCTTTTTAGTGCTCTTGGCAATTCTAATATTATAGATTGCAGACAAAACATTTCCTCGTCTGGGAGTTTCTGTACTAATGAAATCACAGGTTCAGTCCCGAATCTGCTTTTCGAGTAGACCTGTAAGTTCATTGGGATAGGTAATGCCCAGCAGGGATACCCATTGTCAATGCAGATCAGCACCTTTCCTGTGACTATAATGCTTCCAGGAATTGCCTGGGCCACTGGCATAGGCCGCAGAGCATGGTCAAAGGCAGAAGCTGAAGAAGGCCTTCCTGAATCAGAGGCAAGTTAGTTATGGATTCAGAGGCTTCTTGCAATTACTCCTTGGCTTCCAGGTATCCTTACCTAGTACTCACAGTTATCTTTTCATGTGCTAATGGATATAAAATGCATTGCTAACCCTAAAGTCTTATATAAATGTCTCCCTTGATTCTTCTCAAAGCTGAAAACCCCTAGTTCCTTCCATTGATTCTCGTGTTATATGGCCTTGCGCTCCCTCACTGTCCTGGTTGCCCCTCCTGTGGATGTACTCTTTCTTCAATGCTCTACTGATGACCAAGCACAATACTACAGGTGTGGCCTCATAGGAGCATCTCCACGAGGCCAGGTCACCAGCATGCTACTTGAATGACTCTGGATGTTTTGTCTTTTTCCTCTTAGGTCGGAGGTGCAAGTGCAGCTTCAATCAGAAGCCAAGGTAATGCATGCACTGGGATGGCAAAATCTGAAATGATTGGGAAGAAGCCCTGATGTATTTGGATTGATTCAAAGCTGTCAAGTTCTTCTACCTTTCTAAATCAGAGACAGGGCAGGGGAGTGGGTTGAAGGCCTTGGACTGAAGGTGGGGAGAGAAAAGAACTTCAGCCTATGGGAAGTAATAAAGATCTGCTGCTGTCTTGAAGCTGGAGGACACAGGACAGTGCAGCTTACAGATAGGAGAGTGGAATGGGTTTGAAAGATTCTCTCTGCCTTCATTCTTGCCAGTCACTCTTCTTGGCTTGGGGCCCTTTCTTAGAGGAACACTGCCAAAGTTCAGGGACTTTTGCTTCCTCGAGTTGTTAGGAGCCTGGGAGACCATTTCAAAGAGCTATGTTCCCCTCTGCCCTTCCTTAGACATAGTAGGTTTTTGAATCAGCCAAGAAGGACCCAAGGGGTGAGCATGTCAGATCCTGTTTTTGTAAGCCTGCAATATACTCTCCTTTGCATCTAGCAGCAAGGCAATTGTTGGGCATCTATGCTAGGAAAAATAAGTGGGTACAGAGAGGAGATACACGTGTCTAGAGAGGATAGGACTAGTTGGGAAAGGCAGGTTGTACAAGCTGAGAAATTCCCTTAGGAATGTGGTGAGTAAATGTAATAAAAAGACAGTGAGGTACAGACTCTGAGTTAGATCAGCTTACTAACAGTGATGGGTATTATTGTGAGCAAAGAGGGTCACTCTGGCAACTTCTGCAAAGCCAGCAACCCTCAGAGAAGAAGGGGACCTTCTTTATTAATACACAACAAAGAACGGTCTTGTTAGGAATGGAGAAAAGGTGATACGTTGTATGGATGGGGCAAGAACATTATTACTATTGTCTATTGAGAAAGGTAGGCTGGCAGTCAGGTAAGGCTCTCCTCTCTGACTATTGAGAAATGTTAATTGCTTTATGGGGGCCATCTGTGTGTAGTTTTTTCTAGGGGATCACAACTAATAGGCTTGCTGTATCCTTGGAAGAGATTAAAAATTCTGCTAACTACACAAAAACAGGAAAGGGCAGACGACTTATGTTTTGGGTATGGTGGTTTTGACGGGCCAAACAAATCTGTGAAAGTATCCTAGGGGATACCAGCATGAGAGAGAACTTTTCTTTTAAAAAAAATTTTTTTTTATTCCATAATTCACTTGTTTTTAGTTTTCAACATTCATTTCCACAAGATTTTGAGTCCCAATTTTCTCCCCATCTCTCCCCTCCCCCCCACCCCAAGATGACAAGCATTATAACAGATTTCTCTTGCTTCTTCTATGTGAGATGATTTACCCTATTCTCTCTCTCCCTTTCCCCTTCTCCCAATATATCCTTCTCTCACCTCTTAATTTTGGATCTGTAGTTTAAGGAAGGGATGCTCTGAACCCATACTGGGCCAGTGGACCAGTGTTGTGTCTTCTTTTTCAGAGCTCCTGGAGATGAGGAAGCCCAGGTGGAGAACCTGATCACCTCAAATGGTAACTTTTCATGGCCATCTGATCCCAATGACGGTGGAGGTGGGGGGTGGGGAGTGGGGGGCGGGGGTAGAAAAGAGAGTGAAGAACATGGTCAAAACAAAACAAAAAGCCCTGTGAGTTTCGTATATAGCAGGTCACTGGGAGATGTATGTATGGAGGGGGGTGGGACAGGGAGGCCTCCCCAGAGCTGGCTGGCTGCATCTCTACACCAGGTCATCAGAAACACCTCCAGTGCCTTGACTGTCACTTTTGCTCCCTCTTGTCTCCCTCCCCACCACTGAAAGCAAAAACAGGTCTCCCATAGTCAGACACTCGCAGAGCCTGGCCATGCCTCGCTGCTGGTCAGTTTCTTCTGTGTTATGCTTTATGTTGTTTGTTTTCTTTGTTTGGGGGTTTGGTTTTTTTGCCTTTTGGAGGGCAGTTGGAGTTAAGTGACTTGCCCAAGGTCACACAGCTAGTTTTTTTGTTGTGTCTGAGGCCGGATCCGAACCCAGGTCCTCCTGACTCCAGGGCCAGTGCTCTATTCACTGCAACACCTAGCCGCCCCATGTTGTTTTTCTTTTCAGCCACAGAACCACAGAAAGTGGAGAACTGAGGTGTAAAGACATCAGACAAGAAGGTGAGCCTCCTCCCCGCCTCCCATTCCATCCTGCAATGGCATTGAGGCAGGACTAGTCAGCTAGGCAGGGAAAGTTTAAGTAGACCCCTGGAGAGATACAGTCTTACACTCGTATCTGGGAGAGTTGGGGGAAGGGATATGGATACAGAGAGTGGTTCTGCCCTACCCTGAGAGAATTCTGAGTCTGAGAGGAGAGGATAAGTGTCGGGAGACACTGAGAATTGCTCAAGTGCATAAATGCTGTAAATTCTCTAGCACTGTATAAGTAGGGTGCGCTGAAAATCCAATATTTTATTTAATGGAGAGTTAGCAATGATGCTGTGTATTATCATTTTTTCAAGTTTTGGAATGCAATACAACACCTAATGCTGAAGCTATACTGAAAATAATTGAACCTTTCTTTGAAGATTCAGAAGGTACTTTGGGTGGGCTGTCAGGGTCACCACAGAGCTAACTGCAGTGCACTGGAAGAACACTGGGCAGGAGATCTGGATTGAGCCTTTTCTCTAACGCTAACTATGAAGCCACAGACAAATACTTCTATTTCCCTGAGTCTTAGTTTCCTCATCGGTAAAATATGAAGAATATCTATCATACGGTAATTCATCCTTCCTGTGGTGCAGAGCTACATACATGAGACTTTCTACTTTTACAACATTAAGTAAACCAGTTTTTAGTATAACTAAAATGCCACACAGTTATCAACATTCACCTATCTAGAAATAATATCCGTTGTCTCCCTATGATTCTGTAAGGTTGACAGGAATCATGAATACACATTTTACAGATGAGGAAACTGAAGCCTAGGAAAGTAGAGTGATTTCAGATCCACAACGAGGGTAAAAGTCATAATTTTGCCCCAAGGTGCCCATATCTGAGAGGCGGATATGCTCTTTCTCCCCATATGCAGACTTGCATATGATCCCTCACCCTGCCTTGGACTGAAACCTCTTCTGCTGCACTGTATGGGATCCCCTCACCTGGGACCTGCTTTCCTCCACATTTTCACTGCATACCCCACCCCTCTCTCTGTTCATCACTTCTCTCTTCCAAGTCTTCTCAGGGGTCAGGAGTTTGGAGGTCAGTAATCAGCCATGCACAGATGAGACGCTTGGGGAAACAGGCCACTCACTATTGGTACAACTGCATCCAGCTAGGGCAGAATGCTCAAGGTAATTGTGAGGCTCAAACTAGATAAAAAATATATAAAGGGCTTTGCAAACCTTCAATTGCAGTATTATGTACTGTTGTTGTTTAGTCACTTTTCAGTTGTGTTGGACTCTTTCGTGGCTCCATTTGGGGTCTTCTTGAGAAAGATGCTGGAATGGTTTGCCATTTCCTTCTCCAGCTCATTTTACAGATGAGGAAACTGAGGCAAACAGGGTTAAGTGACTTGCCCAGGGTCACATAGCTAGTGTCTGAGGCCAGATTTGAACTCACAAAGATGTGTCTTCCTGACTGCCTGACTCTCCTTGCACTCTATCCATTGTACCACCTAGCTATTCTTAATATACATGCTAACCATTATTATTATTATCTTATAAAGTCAAGATAAATATTTTTCTCCTCTCTTTTCGCAACCGCCAGTCCCTAAAGACCACTGCGCAACCCCCTAGATGCCAACGCTGATGCTTGAAAAACCTGGAAACCACAGCAACAAAACCTTTCCCAGGAGAAGCCAAGAAGTCATGAGTTCATTCCCGTCCATTTCCTCCAAAACTGGTCCATGACTTCACCAGACAAACTAATGCTTGTGCCCCTGTTAACCTACTGTCCTGTCTAACTTGTGTGATGTGTATGTGTGTGGTTGATCAACATGGTCTTTGTGGCTCGATGTTTGTGGATGATATTGTGTCCCTAGTAAAACTCGGACTAACTTTCCCCAGGGTCAGGAGCTGGGTCATCCATCCATCACCATGGTCTCCTCTTCTTATCTGCACTCCTCCCCTCCTACTCTGAGAAGGCTGCCATTTCCCAAGGGAACAAGCAGTTCTTTCTCTTGATTTGTATGGATAAAGAACACATTTCTGACTATTTTAAGTTTCCTAGAAGATGGCAGGGTAGATAATATATGCAGTGCTCTCACTTCGTGGCCTTTCACCTCTCATGCTTCTTCTCCACCTGTAACAGCTCAGTATTCTGCCCTTCAGGCTGGTCTGAGGATGCCTAAGCACTGGGTACAAGCCCAAGGTCACTCAGCTATAGCTTTTGCCTCTGGGGAAGAACAGTCCCACTTTCCCCTTACTCAGAATCATAGACATTGAGGTGTCATCTAGCCAACCTCTTAACTCGTGCAATAATTCCCTTTACAGTAGCCCCGACCTATGGTGTGTCATCTAATCCAGGGGTTGCCTGTGCCCTTGAAGCCATATGTGCCCTTTAGGTCCCCCAGTGTGGCCCTTTGACAGAATCCAAACTTCACAGGATGTGAAGGGCCACACTTGAGGGCCTAGAGGGTCACATGTGGCCTCAAGGCCATAAGTTCTCTATCCCTGATTAACCCCTGAATGAGCACCTTGAGTGATGGGAAGCTGGCAACTATTCAAGGCAGGCTGAGCCATTGTTGGATTGTTTTAATTGTTAGAAATTTCAAATCAAACTCAATTTGCCTCATTTCCATCACGGGTCTGGCCTTTATCTCAGCTTTTTTCCTTGCTAGCAGCTCTTACCATTTTATTGTATTTGCCATGCCCCAAGCTGGGAAAAGCCAGTGTCACAGAGACATTTAGACAAAACTTCTGTCTTTTCTTCCCTGACCCCACACACCCAACCCAAATCAAAAATAAAGTGAAGGTTTTGAGATTCTGTGAATAGTCTCTTGTCTTGATTTTCAGAATCTCAGCAATAGCCCCCAGCATCTCTGAAGCATAACACTGTCCCCAAATCCAATCCTTGCTCTTGGGACTTCAATTTCCTTCTCCTGGTTTCAGCTGAACTTAGAACTTCTGTCCCTTGTTTGGTATGAAACAGGGGCTGTGGCAGAAAGTGATTATTGTGGTTTAATGCGGGCATTTGGTCTCAGTCTTTGGAGGCTATCTGTCCCCTATTGTCATCTCTGTTGTGAGTGAGCAGTGCTAGAGAGAAAGCTAGTGTTGGGGAAAGAGAAAACATGAGGATTGGGGATATGGAGAAGAAGAGAGGAAAGAGAGAGAGAGAGAGAGAGAGAGAGAGAGAGAGAGAGAGAGAG
>NW_027187323.1:1693586-1736856 GCF_028583685.1 Petaurus breviceps papuanus
TTATTGCCCAAATATGTGTCAAAAATGGGGAGACCATGAGTAGAGAGAGAGAGAGAGAGAGAGAGAGAGAGAGAGTCAGTCTATCCTACTGATCATCCTGACTTTAATCAAGGTGTCTCCCTATGCCTTCTTCTCAGTATCAACCTTTCTATGTTTGCTGTGCGCACTGCCTCTTGTATTCAGAATGGTGGTGGCGGTGGTAGTTTAGGTGGAGACTGCATGAGGTGGCTGTTTTTGTCCTCTCAAAAATCTAGTCCTTATTGCCCAAATATGTGTCATAAATGGCGAGACCTTGAGTATTGTAATGTGAATGGAAAAAAAGCCACAATCTGCCTCCCCACCACCCTTGTGTTCTTGTGGAAACTAAGCAAACCGTACTGCTGTGATGAAAGACTGTCGTATTCTGTATTGTGATCTAGATTCTCCTGAAGAAAAAAAAAAGAATAAAATATCATTTCTATCCTAGAGGCTCTCAGATCTTTTTATTTTATTTTGTAGAAGAAGGTAGTCATGTATTGGGAAATATTTTGCTTACAGTGCCAATAGATCTTTGCCTAGGGAAGAACTTTATAATAAAGTAATTGCCGAGCTACTATCAGAAGAGGTGTGATGTGGACCTGGAATTGAACAAATGCTTCAAAAAGGATAAGAAGATTTTTCAGACTATGAGCTGATGAACCCGCCTTCCAATTCCCAACAAAATTTTAGAATGTACTATTAAGAGGATGGGTTATGTCCATTTTGAAAGAGAAAAATTGATCACTAAAATCCGTTATGTATTCATTTAGGACAGGTTACACTAGAAGAACCTCATTTTTTTTTTTACACATGTTTATTCAACTAGTATACCAGGGGAAATGAGAAACCATAGTATATTTGTGTTTCATCGAGGTATTTAGTAAAGGCTGTCAAAACATTCTTTTGGACAGGAAAGAGAGATATAAGCTAGACGATTGTAGAGTTGGGTGGGCTCAAAACTGGTTGAATCAGAGTGTTCTGGTGGACAAGGAGAAATATAAGCCTCTTCTTCATCAATAACAGTTACCATGAACTCTAGTGATAAATATAGTGTATCATATTTTCTGGATTTAGAATTTTTACCTCAGTATTTAAACTGTCTCCATTGTCAAGTTTCAGCTGATCCAGTATTTCATTTTCTTCAAATCAATTGTATATTTGCCCATCAAAAGGGGATATTATTTCACTTTTAAAAAATTAACAATGATGGAAATTTCATTGTTAAAAATTTTAACCAATTATCTGAGCTATATCAATTTTTTTTAATTTGCAGTTTGTAGAAACTACTATATTGTAGGTAACAAGGTGAATGACATTCTTCTTTTTAAAATGAATCTATTTCTCCCACTACCTCCTTCCCATTAGGCAAATAACAAAAATAACCCCCTAAAATAAAACTCTCAATACATAGCTGCATAGTCCTGCCAAACAAATCCCTAAAATTGTTCATGTCTGAATATCTATTTTTCTTTCTGCATTTTAAGTTTATCATCTCTCTGCTAGGAGGTGAGTGGCATGTTTCATCTTTATTCTTTCGAATTTGTGGTTTATTGTTTTACTGATCAGAGTTCTACAATCTTTCAAAGTTTTTTTTGCTATAATGTCATGATATAAATTCTACTTCTGCTCACTTCACTCTGCATTGGTTTAGAGAGATCTCAGTTTCCTCTGAAACTGTTCATTTCATCTGGCACAATAATGTTACATTAGATCCATAACGTTTTTTTTATTATTTCCCAAAGGGAGAACAGCCTCTTATTCATTTTGGGGCTATTGTGAAAAGAGTTACTAACTATAGCCATTTTTAAACAAATAGGCCCTTTTCCTCTTTCTTTGATTTCTTTGGAGGGGAAACAGGGTTTGGCCTAACATTGGTATAGCTGGTTCAGAAGTTTATGCACAGTTTGGTAACTTTCTGAGTATAATTTCAGATTGCTTTCCAGCATGGTTAAACCATTTCAAAGTTCCACCAAGGGTGCACTATGTATCATTTATCCAGCATGCCTTCCAACATTTGTCATTTTTGATAAGTCTGCTGGATATAATGTGAAACCTCAAAAGTTAACTTTAATTTGCATTTATCTAGTTATTTACAATTTAGAGCATTTTTAAAAATTGGATTGTAGGTAACTTCCTTTGACAACTGCTTGTGCATATCCTTTAGCCACTTATCTAATGGGGAGTGGCTCTTAGTCTTATAAATTTGAATCAGCTTTTTATCTAACTTGGAAACAAGATTTTTATCTGAGAAATTTGTTACAAAGATTTTTCTTAGTTACCTATTTCTCTTCTAATTTTTACTACATCATATATGTAGTAAAACTTTGCAAAAATTTAAATTAAATTAAAAAAATTTTTTGTAATCAAAATGGTCCATTTATCTCATATGATCTTCTTCATTGTTTGTTTAATCATGAGATTTTTCCCTTCTCCATAGATGCAAAAGTGATTTCCTTCCTGCTTCTCTAATTTGTTTGGAGGACTTTTACTTCTAGGTCATGAATCCACAGGGAGTTTATCTTGGTGTGTGGTGTGAGATGTAGGTCTAAACTTAATTTCTCCAAGGCTACTGTCCAATTTTCCCAGATACTTTTGAAAAAATTCTTTCCTCCAGTAACTGTGATCTTTAAAAGTTTATTGATCAATGCTAATGTGCTTATTTGTTTCTGTTATTTTGTATAGCTAATCTTGTTTCACTCATTGGCTTCTTTCTTTTTTAGTCTGTAAAAAACATATTGTTTTTTTAGTGATTACTGCTTTGTAGTACTCCTTCCTTCACACTTAAAAAATTACCTTTGAAATTCTTGACTTTTTGTTCTTCCATATTGATTTCATTACTCTTTTTTTTTTTAGCTCTACAAATTATTCCTTTGAGGAATCAATTGGTATAGCTCTAAATAAGGAAATTGTTTTAGGTAGTATTGTTATTTGTACTATATTGGCTTGAATTACCCAAAAGCAATTAATGTTTCTCCAACTATTTAATTCTGTCTTTATTTCTGTGAAGAGTATTTTATATTATAGTGGATTTGGAAAGTCCTTGGGTAGATACACTTTGAAATATTTTATAGTTTCCATGAGTATTTTGGATGGGATTTCTCTTTCTAGTACTTCCTGATGCATTTCATTGGTTATATATATAATGATTTGCTGAAGTCATTCATTATTTCAATTAGTTTTAACTTTCTGGGGTTCTCTAAGCATATCACATTATTTGCAAAAACCACTAATTTTGTTTTATTTTTGCCTGTGCTTGTTCCTTCAATTTCTTTTCCTTGTCATTGCTATTCCTAGCATTATGTTAAACAGTTGTAATGGGAATATATGGCCTTGCTTTATCCCTGAATTTATTGAAAAGGCCCTAACTTCTTTCTATTATAACCCATAATTTTTTATCCTTGGATTTAAATAGATATTATTTATTATATCAAGAAAATTTTCATTTATTCATAGGATTTCTAGTTTTTTTTTAAAGATAGAAACCCTTTTTTCATTAAAAAGCTTTTTTAGTAGCTATTGACATAATAATATGAATTTCATTATATTATTAACATTTTTATATTAAACCAACTCTGAATTCCAGGTATGGACTCAATCTGGTCATAGTAGCTAACCTTTGTAATATGTTATTTTAGCCTATTTGCTAATATTTTGTCTAATATCTTTGCATCAATGTTAACTAGGAATATTGTTCTGTTCTTTCTCTCAT
Source organism: Petaurus breviceps papuanus (assembly GCF_028583685.1). Classification (NCBI taxonomy): domain Eukaryota; kingdom Metazoa; phylum Chordata; class Mammalia; order Diprotodontia; family Petauridae; genus Petaurus; species Petaurus breviceps. The sequence continues at coordinate 1,697,314 of NW_027187323.1, forward strand.
AGGTATAAAGATCATATTTATATTGTAGAAAGAATAAAAGGATGCCTTCTTATTTTGTGAATAGTTTATAAGTATTGGAATTCATTGTTTTTTGGATGTGTGATAGAATTGATGTTTGTTATATTGTAGGTACCAAAGTTAAGGATGTTAGGAAATATTATAGATGATATAATATTTTAACTTCCACACCAACTTTGTTTAGTTTTGACTCTGCACACTTCTTGTTTAGCTTAACAATGCAATTCATCTGTGCTATGAGCTCATGCCAACCCCTGGAGATGGTGTTAGATTATTCTTGTGTACCCACTCAAAACTGGCCTCATTTGTGCATACTACATTAAATAGTTGCTGGACTAAAATCATTATCAATTGGAACAAATTTCCCACGTTAATCTCTTTTTTTAACTTGTATTTTGCTTTAATTTATAAAAGTTAATAGCAACTAGATGGCGCAATAGATAGAGCACTGGGCTTGGAATTAGGAAAACTCATCTTCATGAGTTCAAATTTGACCTCAGACACTTACTAGTTGTGTGACCTTGGGCAAGTCACTTGACCCTGTTTGTCTTGGTTCCTCATCTGTAAAAGGAGTTGGAGAAGGAAATGGCAAAACCACTGTAGTATCTTTGCCAAGAAAACCTCAAATATGGTCATAAAGAATCAGACATGACTGAAACAAAGCAGTTAATATATTTGTATAGAAGGTGAACTTAAAAATACCTAATAAATTTGGAGCTTGGTTTGTACCCTGTCCTGAGAGATCTGACATGCTCCACAATTTGGAAAAACTTTGGACCCGAGGACAACATTATAGAATTTGCAGTATTTGAAGCACTGTTATATGGAAGAGGAATTAGGTTTGTTCAGGTCGGTCCCCAGAGGGAAAAAAATGGAGCAATGGGAGGCTTTTTTTTTTTTGGCTTGATATAAAGAAACACTCTCTAACAATTAGGAATTGTCCTAAAGAGAAATGGACTGCCATGGTGCAGGTGGGTATTGATGCCCCATTCCTGGGAGGCTTCAAGCAGAGGCCAGATTGCCACTGGCAGAGGATGTTATAGATTGGATTCCCAGGAGGGGTTGGGTTAAATTACCTCTGAGTTTCTTTTCAAATCTGAGATGTCAATGATTCTAATTACAGATGAAAAATAAGAGGTTCTTTCAAGTTGAGTATATTTCCACTAAAGGGGGCTTGTTTTACTCTCTCCTTTGGTCCTAGTGGTGGTGGGAAGCCTAAGTCCATCAATTAGAGCCATCCAAAAGTAGGGTGGACTGCCTTGTGATGTACAGCGTTCCATTTTAAAGCCAAGGAGAGGTGATCACTTCGCAGGGTTGCTGTAGAAGGAATTCCTGTCTGGCTCTGCTTTAGACTAGATGGTTTCTGAGGCTCCTTCCAATGCTATAAGTCCGGGATCCCATCTTTGAATATTTTTAATGACTATCATGGAGGAGTAGCTATTTTTTTGTGTCCAAACTAAGGGCAGATAGATGGAAGCTACAGGGAGGCAGATTTCAGCTCAACACAAGGCAAAAATAATGAGAAAAAAATAAAATCTAATAAAGTGGTCTACCTGCATCGTACAAAGAGACCCTGGATCTCCATCTATCATGAGCATTGTGGCATACACCCCATCACTGAACAGGAAGAGGTTTGAACTGGATGGTAGCTAAGTCCTTTCCAACTCTCTTATTTTTGTTTTGTTTTGTCTCCAATTGGGCTTGCTATTTAATTAGTACAGGAAATCACCAGAAAGTAATTCCCTCTAACAAGGAAGATCACTACCTTCTCTGCGACTTAGATGCCTGGAAAGCTGTGGAGAAGTTAAATGACTTGTCCAGGGTCACACATCCAGCACCTGTCAGAGTTGGAACTTGAACCCAAGTCTTTCTGACTCTGAAGTCTTACTACATGACACTGTCTCTGCAATTCTAGATATTAAACTTCTAAGAAAACATCACTTCTTGTCAGGTTTGCCAGCCTTAATCCCCGTATTTAGATAGGGCTACAAATTCAAGGCAGCCCCCTAACTTTCCATGTTGGCTTTTCTTTCTTCAGTGTCCTCAGTGAGTCAATAAACATTTATTAAGCCCCTACTATGTGGCAGGCACTGTGCTAAGAAGAAAGGCAAAAGACAATCCCTGCCCTCAAGGAGCTTACAATCTAACATACACAACTGTGTACAAACAAGCTACATGGAGGATATATTGGAATAGTCAACAAAGGGTCCTCATGTCTAGTTAGAAGCCTTGCTGAACTACTGAGAGTTTGATGGAGGAGACATGTCGGACTTCACTTACTCTTTTGCAAGTGTCTAGCTCCTGCCTTAATTTCCTAAACTGTTCGAGTGCTTCTGAACTTTAAATCAGTGCTTGAGCTCTTTTTCCCTCTCTTACTCACCCTAGCAGTTCTTTCCTTCACATTTCTGTTCCTTGATTGTCTTCCCCTTCCCCATCCCCAGCCCCTCTTTCTACACACACACACACACACACATACACACACACACCTCATCTCTATAGTGGCTTTCCTTATTATTCTTTTCTGTTACACATTAACAGTTAAAAGCTCCCAGCACTTACATTAAAATACAACATCACAGAATGTCACAACTGGGAATGACCTTAGGAGTCACCCAAGTGAATCCTCTCATTTTTTTCAGTGAAGAAACTGAGAAATATAGGGATGTGGCCAAAATTATACAAACGGCTCTTGTTACAGAAAGGTGGGAACCAGAAGACCTTGGTTATAGTGTTGCTTTAATTTTATTTAATTAACTATTTTGGATGGGATTTCTCTTTCTAGTTCTTCCTGATGCATTTCATTGGTTATATATATTTATATATATATGATTTGTAATGTGAGTTAGAGGAGTATCTGCTCCAACCACATGAAGACAATTTGCCATGAAGGCAGCTGAAGCAGGTGCTGGGGAGCTCTCAGGGCTTGCTTAGACACCCAAGAGGCCAAGGTCATCCACTGCATCTGGGCTATCACCAGTCACCCTGACTTCTGTCTTACTACTGGACTCTGATAACTCTGGAAAAGAGAGAGAGGCTGGTGAGTTTGTGCAACTGCCTCACTGAAATCCAATTTGAGCATAAGATATCACCCCATGACGTCACTGGTCCGCTTCAAAAATGGACAAACAACAAGTTATTATCTTTTCAAATGAAATGACCTCTGAGGGCCATTCCACTAATAATCGATTCAGATCTAGCAGGGAACCAAGAGATCGTCTATAAAGGAGTCCCCTTAGAGATGGTAACTTGTCCAAGTTTACACATGGAGCAGGGCTGGGATTAATTCAAACTCAGTTACTACAGTTACAGTGGAGGAGGGAACACTCATTGAGAAAAGAGGGGAACATTTACAGACTGCCCTTTCTGAGTTTTTCCCTCTATTTCATATTAGAAAAGAAGTCCCCACACTAATGAATTGTTGGTGAAATTGTGAATTGATCCAACCATTCTGGAGGGCAATTTGGAACTATGCCCAAAGGGGTATAAAACTGTGCATACCCTTTGACCCAGCAATACCACTGCTAGGTCTGTATCCCAAAGACATCTAGAAAAGTACAAAAATATTTATAGTAGCTCTTTTTGTGGTGGCTAAGAAGTGAAAATCAAAGGAATGACCATCAATCGGGGATTGACTAAACAAGCTGTGGTATATGATTGAAAAAGAAATGACAAGCAGGATGATTTCAGAAAAACCTGAAAAGACTTACATGAACTGATGCATAGTGAAGTGAACAGAATCAGGAGAACATAGTACACAGTAACAGCAGTATTTTTAGAAGTTTTTTTTAATTTTTTTTTAGTATTTTAGATTTAGAGAATGACTTAGTTATTCTCAGCTATACAATGATCTAAGACAATTCCAAAGGACAAATGATGAAGCATGCTGTTTGCCTTCAGGAAAAGAACTGATATTGATTGAATACAGATTGACGAATGCTATTTTTCACTTTATTTTTTTTTCTTTTGAATCTTCTTGTACAAAATGACTAATGTGGAAATGTTTTACATAATTGGGAAAAAAGAAAAGAAAAGGGAAAAAAGAGAAAAGAAGTCCCAGATATGGCTTGAGATTCAAGGATTTGGAGCAGCTAGCGGTCTCTTTGGGAGCACTGGGAAGTACTTGGACTTTGTTGGGAATCTTGGTTGGAGGAGAGGGCCAATCTTTTCTGGCATCTTATTTTTTTTTAACTTGGGCTTTCTTGAGATATCAGGTTTTTCTGCTTTGCATGGCTTTGAAAGGAAACACACATAGTCCCTTCAGCCTTCCCTGCCTCCCACCAGCCCCAGTATCTCCCCAGCTTAAGCAAAGGAATTTAAAAGAAATGGGGTAGGATTGTGATGTGAATGGTAGTTCTGTTTGTGTGGAGAAGATTCAGTTTCTTGTGAGGCAGAGGCCAGCAAAAGTATTTTGTATCATCTAGCAGAAGCTATGCTGTATTCCCTGTTGGAGATGGGTAGGGAGGGAACAGAAGTCTCTTTGTTTGGTACCTGAAGACAGGGCAACCAATCTGGGAAGGCCCCAGGGGCTGCTGCTCTGTGGGGCTCAGCTTGGAAGGTGTGTGTGTGTGTGTGTGTGTGTGTGTGTGTGTGTGTGTGTGTTTTTCTGGGAATTATCCACATCCCACAAAAAACCCCGAGAACTATAGTAAATTCCCTGAGCTCCTGTATGAGATAGGCACCCTTTAAACTCCAGATTCACCCAGCAGGTTATTCTATCCACTTGACAGAAGGGCAGAAAGTTTCTCCCAGTCCAAAAATAGTGCCTTCCTAGAGGAGAACCCTTCCTATTCACCTCTAGAAGGCATATCCTTGTCAAGGGCTGGTGCGAAGCATTCTCCACGACTGTGCAATAAGGTAATGTCCAGATAAAAAACGTTATCCCACAGAGACAGCTTTAATAAACTTTGTTGCTACTCAAAAGGGAAAGAGGAAAGCAGCTGCTAACTTGCCTCAGTGTTCTCCCTATCCACAGCCTCAGTAGGCAGCACACAGGGGGTGTATCTACACTAGTCAAATGCTCAGAGACCCTCAGGGCTTGACTTTATACAGGCAGTTCTTGTCTTTATACAGATAATAAGTGAATCATTCTGCAGACTTCCACATAAAGTGATTTTTACTTAATTTGAATTTGCCCACAAGGATAGAAAATGGAAGGAGGGAGGGAGGCAAAAAGGGGCCTCAATCTGGGAGGGAGGGGCCGGGCACATGGTTCAAGGATACATGGCGGCCAAAGACAGAGAAGTGAGAACACAGTGCAGGGGTCAGATATATGGGGACCTGTTCAGAAACGAGAGGAAGAATAGAGGGTGTGGAGGGGGCATAGGAAATGGATACGGATACAAACAGAGGATAGGGGGACAGACACACAATACCCCAACAACAGATACTCAGGCCAGACACACAGGCAAGTGTGTGGAGCAGGGCAAAGGTCTTTCCTTAGATCTCTAGCCAAATCCTGAGAAGAGAGAGAGACAGAGACAGAGAGAGAGACAGAGAGAGACAGAGACAGAGAGAGAGACAGAGAGAGAGGTGAGAAAAGAAAGGAGAGAGAGAGAGAGAGAGAGAGAGAGAGAGAGAGAGAGAGAGAGAGACAGAGGGAGACAGAAGGAGGGGGAGAGATTCAGAGAGAACAGTACTATATTTTAAAGTTAACAATTTTTTTGAATGAAGATTTCTTTCAGAATTTTTTATACAAAGTTAAATTTACATGTTATGAATGTATGTAAAGCAAAACTATCCATATATTATTTGAGACAAAGAGCCAGTATGTCACCAAAGAGATACTACTTTGTTATCTATAGGAAGAGTAAAATGAAATTGTTCTCTAAATTACCTAATAAGGAGGGAGGATTGCAGAGCAGGGAAATGCGAATGGTAACTTAGGGAAGTAGGAAAGTTAGCCCTAACAATACCATTCCAGCATGAGCCTGAAGAGGTAGACAGGAGCCCTCTCAGTTCAGCCATTTCTCACAGGTCAACAATACCCTCACCAGAACCCAGCTTCCCAGTGCCCATCATCCTGATCAGAGCTCTCCCATCTAGGGCGTGTATGTGGATCCTGAAGGAATCAGTGAGCTGGTGCTGGAAACTTTGGAGCATTCAGTGAATCATCGCTCTACCTCTCATGCAGAAGGCTAGGGCTTGGGAGGCCCTTCAGATCCACCCATTCAGATGTTCTTGGAGTCAGGGGACAAGATCTATCAGTTGCTGAGGTCAGCTGCTGCTGCTTTTGGTTGAATGCAATCCAGGAAAGAGTTCAGAAGTATTGGCCCTACAGCTACGTACCTGGAAGAAAGAATGGACAAACGAGAGTCCTGCGAAAATTGGCATAACCTTCATGATACTGCCTGGACCTCATACGGATGATAGTCGAGGTTGAAGGTCAAGGAGATATCAAAGAGGTCAGCAAGAAGAATATAAAGAATTATAGAATCTAAATCAGTTCCTAGCCAGCATCTGGTGTTACCTGTGGAATAAAGCCAAAAGAGTCTAGAGTTCTCCCTCCCAGCCCACGTCCCCCCTTTCTCACTTCCATTTTCACCAGCCTTTAGGTGGACTCTTCGGTGGAAGACATTCAGAATGTGTTATGGGCTTCAGGGTGAGGAGTTTACTCCTGGTGTTCTTGGGGATGACCCTTTGGGTCCCTGCTGATTGTACCCCCAACACTGTTGTGTTGGGACAGTCCTTATACCTGTCTGGGTTAATTGCTCACCCTTCTTGTTCCAATTGGGCATTCAGAGTGGTCAGAGCAGTGCCCACTCTTGTCTCAGTTGTTCCCTTTATAATGTCATCAATATGGTGGAGAACATCATACCAAATGCCAATCTATTAAGATATCCTTAGGGCAAGATAGTAAAGAATACTGTTCCCTGCCAAGTAAAATCTAATTGGACTTTGTTCTCTTCCCTTAAAGGAATAGAAAAGAAGGCTCTGGCCAGGCCTGCCATTCATAGCATACACTCACTGAATGTGGCCACCAGAGTTTCAGCCACAGTCACTATGTCTGGCATAGAAGGGGCAAGTGTGTCCATAACTTTATTTAGCTGCTAATAGTCTATAATTAGTCATCAAGGACCAGTGGTTTTCCCCACTGGCCACACTATGCTATTGAACTGAGAAATAGTCTAGAATTTGATCCAGCATTCAATTGTTCTTTTATTAGGGAGGTTCCCACTTGGAGTTCTATACTGCTTGAGTTGGATCACCATGGTGGAAAAAGGGCAACCATAAGCAGCTCCTTATCCCATAGGAATTGGGAGGAGTTGGGCAATGGCTGTAGATTGTATCTAGCCAGTATATGTCTGATACTGAAAGGCAATTCAGTAGGTCTATGCCTGATATCCCTTCAGTGGGAGCTGCCACTACAGTACTTTTGATGGTCTGGAAAAGTAGTGGGGAACCTGCTGCCTCAAGGCCACACGTGGCCCTTTAGGTCTTCAAGCTTGGTCCTTTGACTCAATCTAAACTTCATAGAACAGATCTTTTTATTAAGGAGGTCTTATTAAGGGAATTAGTTCTGTGAAGTTTAGATTGAGTCAAAGGGCCACACTTGAGGACCTAGAGGGCCACATGTGGCCTCAAGGCTGCAGGTTCCCCACCCCTGGTCTGGAACAATATCGCTATAATTGTGGCAGGTCATTTGAGTGTCCCATAAGGTGGGTCCTTGGCAAATTTAGGCTTAGGAACTTTAGAGGATTTTATATTTGATCTTGGAACTGAAAGGGAGCCATTGCAATTTATTGAGTAGAGGGATGACCTGGTCAGACCTATGCTTTAGTAAAGTCACATTGGCAGGTGAACGGAAGATAGATTGGAGTATGGAGAGACTTGTGCAGACAGAACAATCAACAAGTTATTACAAGAGTCCAGGCATAAAGATATGAGGACCCAAACTAAGATGGTGACAGTTTCAGAGGAGAGAAGGGGATATATTTGAGAGATGGTGCAAAGGTGAAATGCATATATCCTGGCAACAGAGTGGGTATGGGATGTGAGACAGTGAGGACTTGAGGAATACGCCTAGGTAGGGAAACTGAGGCATTAGGAGTATGGTCATGTACTCAGGAGCAAAAGGAATTTTGGCAGCGGGGAGAACTGGGGAGGGGGAAAGGTAATGAATTGTTCTGGATATGTAGAGTTTAAGATGTCTATGAGACAACCAGTTTTAGAGGTCCGATAGGCAACTGGGGGTGAAAAGGGGGCCAGCAGGAGAGGTTAGTTAGAACTGGAAAGTAAATTTGAGAAGCATCAGCATGGAGATGGTAATCAAACCCATCATAGCTGGTGAGATCACCAAATGAAATAGTATCGAAGGAGAAGATAAGAGGAGCCAGGACAGAACTGTATGGGACATCATCCATGGCCTGAATCTAGCAAAGAACACTGAGAAAGAGCAGACATTCACAGTCCATACAACACTAATAATCACTAGGTTAATTCTGCCTTAATATAATCATGGTGTCCCAGCTGGATCACGAGCTCTGTGATAACAGGTTCCACGTGTCACACTTCTTTGTATCTCTGACAGTGCCAGCAGAGTGCTGGACACAATATCAGCTCAGTAAGTACTTGCTAAATTGAATGAGGGAATAAGACTTCATAATACCTTAGGTTCTTTCCAATAGTAATTTCGCCGATGATTCTGCCGGAATTCCTGGAGCAATGCTGACCTCCAGTGGTTCATACAGAAACTGGAGGATGGCCATTCTCTCTGGATAGACCAAGGATTTAGGGGAAGTTTCTGATTGTTGGATACCCTCCCTGATACTGGCTTGAGATTCTCCAGGGACTTTGCACCACAAGACAGACATTAAGGTGCCCAAATCACTGCTAGCCTTCCACCACTTAGAAAACTATGTAGGTTTCCCCAGCAGAAGTCTTACTACTCTGGGAGTCAGGGTGGTAAAGTGGAATATCACCCTGTTTTGGATCCTTCCTCATTCCTCCTTTTTTTTTTAAAGCCATCACACCCCTTTTTTGAGCCAAGGGATATAGGTAGATAAAGGTGGATGTAGGTTGAGTGCCTTATGATTCTAGAACTGAGAATTTCTTAGAAATCTTACGCTTTAATCTGCTTCTAGATAATATGACTTTTCTAGAGAAATGAGATGCTTCCAATAGATTCTCATCAAATCCATCCCAGCACTTACTAGCTGTGTGACCTTGGCAAGTCACTTTAACCTCTGTTTCCCTCAGTTTCTTCAACTGTAAAATGGAGATAACAATAGCACTTACCTCAAAGGGTTGTTGTGAGGATCAGATAAGATATTTGTAAAGAGCTTAGCACAGAGCCTGGCACATAGCAAACACTACCGTGTTTCCCCGATAATAAGACACTGTCTTATTATATTTTTTTTTGACAGAAAAACACCAGAGGGCTTATTTTCAGGGGAGGGCTTATTTTAATGAACATTGACAGCAATTTTAATAAACAGGTAAATGTGAACAAAAAAATGTACCTTTATTCAATAAGCAAATCACTGGGAAAGAACAGGATGATGCGCTCACTGCTGCAGCTCTGATTGGATGCAGCTCGGAGTGCAGCGTGCATTTCATGGGGGGGGATGGTGCATACAAGGGTACTGTAATGTAGCGTGTAGCACAGGGGATCACCTTCACTACAGTAGCAATCTCAATAGGGCTTATTTTCGGGGGAGGGCTTATTTTAGAGGAATCTTACACAGTAAGGGGAGGGCTTATTTTCGGGATAGGTCTTATTATAGGGGAAACACGGTATATAAATATTTATAATCCTTCCACCTCCAGTGTCCCTAACTCTCCTCAATGTTTAGCAATCTCATTGATTTGTTTGGGGGGGGGGAAGTGTGATTTAGTGGAATGAGGCTTATCACAGAGTTATCATTTAGTGTGGGTCTTTTTTGCTTTTTTTACCTACTTTAAAACTCTTTCTCACCACCCCACCCCATTTTATTCCAACTCCCCAAGAAAAATATAGCACAATGATTTTTTTTCTTTTCCTAGATACGTCTGGTTTAGACAGCCCTTCAGTTTTCCAAGGTAACCCACAGCTAGCCTTCTCCAAAAAAACCATTTCTCAATTCCTCAGAACAAGGAATGCCCCAGAGATTTTATTTTTACCAATTAGAGAGGTGATTAATCTGTGCATGGTCACACCAGTAGCAGAATTACTGGTTCTTTATTTTAAGGTTTTCTTTGCTGGGGCAGCAAGGAAAGTCCCCACTCTCACTCATCAAGGCCCCTTATTTCATAGGTAGGTAAACTGAGTGAGGTCCAGGGGACTTCCCTCACCCCTATCCCCAATTCATGCAAATTGCAAAGGATGCTTGTCTTTTTAAAAAATTCATTTTTATTTTATTTTCAATTCATATTCTCTCCTTTCCACTTCCCTTCTTCCACCCACTGAGGACACAAGAAAAACAAAACCATTACAAATATGTGTAGCCAATCAAAGCAAATTCCTGCATTAGCCAAATCCATAATAAAAAATATGCTTCAATCTATGCTCAAATCCATCCATTGTGGATAGCAAGTTTTATAATCATTGTATTGTTCAGAGCTTCAAAGACTTTCAAAGTTGTTAGTATTTGCAATATTGTTAGCCCAAAAATTGTTCTCCTAGTTCTACTTACTTTACTCTGTGTCAGCTCATACAAGTTTTCCCAGATTCCTCTGAAACATTCTTCTTTGTTATTTCTTACAGTACAAATATAGACAGTTCTGCTGTCATTCTCCCAAAACATCATGATATGCAAAATCAAGAAAAATAAAAATCACAGAGCTTAAGGGGGAAGATGGAAGAGTCAAGGGCACAATAGTCAAAATCATCATTAATGATTCATAAAAAAGATGAGAACATAATAAAATGGTATCACAGTTTTATACATGTTAAATAGTCAAGAAATCCCACAGTATGGAATGACAACACTCTTGGGCAACTTGTTACTCTGCCTGATGAAGCCAGCTGGGCAAGCCCCCACTCTGGATCCGGGGCAAAGGCCCTGGAAGAAGGAGGTGGAGGTGGGAGTGGGGGTGCAGCCCTACTTATTCCAGACAATAATTGTGGCACTTTACCTTGACAAAGACCTGAAGTTTGCTTGTGGAAGTGGTTTCTGCTTGTAATTGTTAAGTGGTGCAGCTTTCTGTGTTCTCTTGATATTTTTCTTAGAAGAAACTGCAGAAGCAAACTCAAAATTCTAGTTATGCTCAAAATATTCCCTAACATATCAAAGTGGAACAAATTTGGGATTTCAAAACTAGTGTTCTAGTTAGAACTGACTTCATTCCTTCACCTTCATATACCATAACTGTTCAGTCATTCCCCAATTAATGGGCCCCTCTTCAGCTTCTAATACTTTGCCAACACAAAAAGAGTTGCTCTAAATACTTTTGCATATATTTTTTGTAAATATCTTTGAGGTCCTTTTCCTCTCTCTTTGATCTATTCGGGTTATACATTTGGGTAATGATATTACTGGGTCAAGAGGCATGCACAGAGGAATAATTCTAAATTTTTTTTCCAGAATGGCTGTACTAGTTTATAGTTCCACCAAGAGTGCTTTGAATAGCTAAGTGGAACACTGGGTCTGGAGTCATGAAGACCTGAGTTCAAACTTGGCCTCAGACACTTAGTAGCTGTGTGACCCTGGGCAAATCATTTAACCCTTTTTGCCTCAATTTCTCCATCTATAAAATGAACTAGAGAAGGTAATGGCAAACCACTCTAGTATATGTGCCAAGAAAACCCCAAACGGGTTCACTGTGAGTCAGACATAACTGAACAACAACAGTGCTTTAATGTACCTGTTTTCCCATAGCCCCTCTAGCAAATGTCTTTTTTTTCCTCCAACTTTGCCAATCTTATGGGTTGCCGAGTCAGTATTTTAAAATAGTTTCAAATGGTATTTTTCAAATTATTAGTGATTTAGAATTTTTTTTTCATATAGCTATTGATAGCTTGGAATTCTTCCTCTGAAAGCATCCTGTTAGTATCTTTGACCATTTATCAGTTGGGAAATGGCTCTTATTCTTATAAATTTGACTCAATTCATTTTATATTTAAGAAAGAAGGTTTTTATCAGAGAAACTTTCTCTGAAGCATTTTTTTTCCTTTTCAATTTTCTGCTTTTCTTTTAATTTTAGCTGTATAATTTTTAATGTAAAAATTCTTAAAAACCTTATGTAATTGGGGAGGCTAGGTGACGCAATGAATAGAGCACTGGCCCTGGAGTCAGAAGGACCTGAATTCAAATCCAGCCTCAGACACTTGACACACTTACTAGCCGTGTGACTTTGGGCAAGTCACTTAACCCCAATTGCCCTCCATAAAGAAAATATATATAGACAAGGGGCAGCTAGGTGGTGTGGTGAATAGAGCACTGGCCCTGGAGTCAGGAGGACCTGAGTTCAAATCCAGCCTCAGACACTTAACACAAAAACTAGCTGTGTGACCTTGGGCAAATCACTTAACCCCAATTTCCTTCCAAAAAGAAAAAAAAAACCTTACGTAATCAAAATTGTCCATTTTGCCTCTTATGAAACTATCTCTTGTTTAGTCATGAACTCTTTACTTATCCATAGAGCTGACAGGTAATTTTTTTTCTATGCTCTCTTTTTTTGTTTATGATATTACCCTGTTTGTCTAAATAATGTGTCCACTTGGAGCCTGTCTTGGTATGTGACCTGAGATGTTGGTTCATATCTATTTTATATCAGATTGCTTTCCATCTTTCTGAGCTCTTGCCCCAGTAGCTGGGATCTTTGAGTTAATCAAGCACTAGGCTGGTATGCTTTTTTCCTTCTGGGTATTATGTCCCTAACTATTCCATTGATCAACCCAGTACCAAATTGTTTTGACAATTACAGTTTTTTAGTGTTGGTTTGATATCTGGTTCTCCTAGACCTCCTTCCTTCCCACTTTTTTTTTCATGAATTACTTTGATATTGTTCCTTCACTGTTTTGTTCCTCCAGATGAATTTTGATACTACTTTTTTCTAGCTCAATTGAGTAATATTTTGGCTATTTTAGTATGGCACTAAATAGCTAAATCAATTTAGATAGTACTGTCGTTTTTTTTATATTGATTTAAACTACCCATGAACAATTGATATTTCCATCAAGGGCAGCTAGGTGACACAGTAAATAGAGTTCTGTGCCTGGAGGCAGGAAAAATGGATTCAGTAAAAAACATCTTTCTGAGTTCAAATCCAGCCTCAGACACTTACTAGCTATGTGACCCTGGCAAATCACTAACCCTGTTTGCCTCAGTTTCCTCATCTATAAAATGACCTGGAGAAGGAAATGACAAACCACTTTAGTATCTTTGCTAAGAAACCCCCAAAATGAGATCAGGTAGAGTTGAACATGACTGAAACTACTCAGCAATAACAAAATGTCCCATATGGGGTGTCCTATTTTAAGAGGGTAATTGAACTGTTAGAAAGGTTAGAACCTCTTTTTAGTCAAAATTAGAATGAGCTGCCTCAGGATTAGTAATTTTTTAGTCACTGGACATCTTCAATTAAACATTTATTTACTTAATTAATCTGCCTTTCAAGTATCTTGTAGAAATATATTTGTAATATATTGAATTAGATGACCTATGAGACCTTTTTTTAAACTCTGAAATTCTGTGATTTAATCCTAGTGTCTTGCAGCAAAGATAACCACTGGCAATGACTTTTGTGTTGTTTAGAGAATTTGCACCAGTCCTTTTAATTCATCTTGTAGGCCTCAACAGCTTCTTCTGGCAAAATGTATGTGCTCTATGGTCCCGTGACTCAATATAGCATATACAGAGTGGGGTCTGCTCATCCTCACAGAACAGATTGTCTCTTACAATTGTCTTGTCCTTCAGGGTTCCATAGGTAATGGGTCTGAGCTCGTGGTAAGGACAGCCAGTTTACTTGGAGGGGAATTGATTTGAAAGTCTCTATCCTGGGAGACTTCTCTGCATTTAGGGAAAGAGAAATGTGAGGAGGCTTTCTCCCAGCTTCTGAAGAAAAAACACTGGCAAAAGCTTTGGGCACAGTCACTGATGATGGGGTCTTTGAGTTAGTCCATGCAAATGGAGCAGGTGAGTTCCTCCTGGACTTTGCTCAGGTCCTCCTTAGCTTCTATTTTCCTGAGGAGAAAAGATGGAAACGATGATGGTCAATTGCAAAGTCCTGCTTAAAGAAATCAAGAATAACTTAAATAGTTGGAGGAATGTTCAGTATCCATGGCTAGCCATAACAATATAATAAAAAACAACAAAGCCACATTAAGTAACTTACCGTTTTAATGCTAAATCAATCAAATTATAAAAGTTTCATATGCATTTTTCTGTCTTTAGAAGTCTATGGAAATGCTCATTTTATTTGACATTAAGTCTAGAATTTAAAGAAAAAGTGAAAAATGAAAAAGTTTTTAAAAAAGAGAGATGAGTGGGAAATAAGAAATTTGAAGCAAAATAACATTTAAATTCTCCTTTCTACTGAAACTGCCCCTCAGAAAGGAGTTGCTTATTTGGGAAATTTTATTTTGAACCATTTGCTTCAGTATGTGATTCAACATACAGAAAGGATTGAAGCTGATTGTTATATGGGATTTCTTGACTAGGTCTTATTACAATGCTACCCTTTCTATAGGGCAGGTTAACTCTTTCAACCTATTATTACTTAACATATGTGAAAGCCAGGAGCATCTAATTTCTTTCCACTCTACCTCACATTTTAATAGTACTTAATTAACATAGAAGGTGATTAGGTATTTTAAAAAATATGAATTGCTTTTAACTAATGGTAAATTGCAGAAACTATTTCTTTCTTTCTTCTTTTGCTTTTTTTTTTGGAGGGGATGGGCAGGGCAATTGGGGTTAAATGACTTGACCAAGGTCACACGGCTAGTAGGTGTTAAGTGTCTGAGGCTGGATATGAACTCAGGTCCTCCTGACTCCAGGACTGGTGCTCTATTCACTGTGCCACCTAGCCACCCCCAGAAACCATTTCTTTAAAAGAGAAGTAATTAGTGATTTCCTTAATCATTTTAATCCTATTACTTTAAACATGAGATTCTTCCCATACCATAAATGAGTAAGTCTCTCTACACGTATACATTCTCTTCTCTTGGTAATTAATCTTTCCAATAAATCATCGTTATTGTTGCACATCATGTTTTCTCAGCAACAGTTCTGGAAAGGTTCTTCTCCAGAACACTTTTCCTGATGGAAAACCTGATTTCATCCCAATATTTAGAAGTGAAATTCAAGTGTGAATATCTAACTCATCAAGTTAAAAATAACTCTTTCAGTTTCCTTTCCAAAAAGATTTTACTTTATAAACCCAAAGGACAAGAAGATTCTTCAGGAGATACAGAAACTCAAAGTAATAGAGGTAACTTTGGGACAAAAAATAAGAAGACAGTCTTCAAGAGGACAGGAATTTGTGAGGACCCTCTACTAGAAATATTCCCTGTGAGGTGTTTGTCTCCACTCCAGCTGTTCCCCAACTCTGGCTGTTTTGAAGGTCACCTGATTCCCTGTATATCATATACTAGGGATCCTGTGATTTCAGCTCTTTCATTAGCTTCTTGAGCTAGTTACATTTATTCAAGGGAATGCTGTGGTTAAAAAGCCTCTCCCATGAAGAGGAGAGGCTCTCTGTCTGCTTTGGGAACATGCATGCTCATTCATACTCCTGTTCTTTATCTATTAGTCCTCAGCTGAGGCACTCCCTTAGGGCCATCCCCAAAGTGCTCTGATGGGTAAGACTCCAGCAGAGAGAGAAATCTACAGCTCTCCTCCATTATCATGAGTGAGAAAACTGAAGAAATCTTCAAAATCAGGGAAGAAGGGATGGGGAGAATTTTGCTCAAGACTGAAAAGATGTCATAGCTTATGCTATGAAGCTGGGATAGGAACAGTGAAAAAACCTTTGTAACTACTGGCCGGCAAAACTGGCTTATTTAGAACTTCGGGATACTTTCAAGCTATATGGGAAATTTTTTTTTTCATTTGATTCCAGGCTGTCACTGATTATTTGGATTTTCTGATTTATTTTGTTTTCAGGTCAGGACAGTTAGTTTAAGATAATTTTTGCAAAGGTATGCATGAGCTGAATGAGATAGAGACATCTCCTGCAATACTAGATACATGATTGTGTTTATGAAAGCCCAAAGTGGGCAGTATCACTGATGCATCTTCAGGATCCTTGTGTATAGCAATGTGCCCAGAGCCACAAAGAGCGGCTCTTGTCTTAAGAGACAAAGACCAATATTCAAAGGGCTCTGCAAGATGCTATTGATATCCCCGGGGAGATGTAAGAGGCGGGGATAGTTCAAACCTTATCTCTTTTCTGTAAGTTACCTTAAGGGGAGAGTAGGCTATTCAAAAATCCCCAGTGGAAAAAAAAACTCTTTGGAATATACTTGAAGATCACTGGGCAGCCTCTTGATGAGAATGAATCGATCCTGAGTAGATTCAACGCCATCACTCAAAGGAAGAATATTTGGGAACAGATTGCCAGATGGACTCCTTGGAAACAGGAACTGCTAGAGCTGAGAAGAATCTACCCTTACCAGCACATGGGCTTCACCTACCTCAAGGAGGTATCCACAATGCCTAGCACGGTGCCTAGAACATAGTACATGCTCAATAAATATTGACTGACTCAATGAAGGAGCTTCTCAAAGAAAGACATACATGCCCCTCCAAACATATTATTCAAGTTTTGTATGGGAAGTCATTTACATAGTACATCAATGATAAGGATGTGACCTTGAAAAGTAGAAGAAACTAGGGGCGGCTAGGTGGTGCAGTGAATAGAGCACCGGCTCTGGAGTCAGGAGGACCTGAGTTCAAATCCGTCCTCAGACACTTAACACAAAAACTAGCTGTGTGAAATTGGGCAAGTCACTTAACCCCAATTGCCCTCCAAAAAGCAAAAAAAAAAAAAAAAAAAAAGAAAAAGAAAAAGAAAGAAAGAAAGAAAAGTGGAAGAAACTGATGGAAAACTTCAAGGCACTCCTGAAATCACAATCTGCTCGTGTGGAAATGCTTGCAATACAGAAATACAGAAGCAACTTAGAAGCAATTTCTTCATACCAGAGAGGAGTAAGAGGGGAGGAAAGCCTTCAAAGTTTCAGTAGTGTTGTCAAAAGACTGCTTCAAAGATAGGTATTGAAAAGACCAGAGGAGGAGGAAGAAATGGATAACCTCAGACCATCTCAGATGGACCAAGGTTTTTTGAATGTTGGGTGTCTAGTTGGGAACCCGACTAGTCTTGATGTCGTTAGAGCATAGAATGAGGTCAGAAAACTTAGTACAAAGGTCTACAATAGACACAAAATGCTTTCCAAAGTATCTTGCCATATCAAGGCCTATGGTGCTCAATGGAAGTCAGCTGTAATAAATGAAACTGACTATTATCACTCCTTCTGGAAAAAGCAAGAATTGTGAGACCAGAGAACAAAGAAGCTGGAATCTAGACTTTGACTGGCAGATCTATCAACTGCTGCACATATAGTACAGTAACTATGAGCTCTTCCACCTGCACCTGCCTCCCCTCTGCCTCAAGGTGTGGCACCACTTTCGCTCTCTGAAGAGTAGTGCCCCTTCAGTGTTTTCCATGGATAATGACTGCTGCCCTTCTTGTTGATAATGGCTCTGGAATGTGCAAAGCTGGCATTACAGGAGGTGATGCTGTATTCCTCTCCCCTGCTGAGCACCCCAGACAGAATTGTATGACTGTAGGTATAAGCCAGAAAGACAGCTTTGTGAGAGATGAGATCCAGAGCAAGAGAAAGATTCTGACCCTAAAGCACCCCAAACATAGTATTGTCACCCACTGGGACAACATGGAAAAGATCTGGCACTACAGTTTCTACTAGGAGCTCTTTGTGACCCCTGAAGAGTACCCTGTGCTACTCACAGAAGTCCCCACCAACACCAAAGACACCACATGTCATGTTTAAGGCTTTCAATACCCCAGTCATGTATGTGGCCATCCAGGTAGTGCTGTTCCTCTGGGCCTCTGATTGTACCACTGGTGTTCTGATGGACTGCAAAGATGGCGGGACTATGCCTATGTATAAAGGTTATGTTCTTCTCCATGCCACCATCCATCTGGAGCTGGCTGGCTGTGCCCTGAGGGACTAACTCGTGAACGTGCTACTGAGAGAGGTGATAACTATACTAGCATAGTAGAGAGGGACATTCTGCATGACACCAGGAGAAAAGCTGCATCACATGGCACTAGACTTTGAGCAGACAAGGTCACAGCTGCATGGTGCTACTCTCTAGATAAGAATGACAAGGTGTCTGATGGCCAGGTTATCACCATTTGTAGTCAGAGGTTCAGGTGTTCCAAAACCTCTCATCCAACCATTCCTATGAGTGGAATCCTGCTGAATTCAGGAAACTACTTCAACTCAATCAGGAAGTATAATGTTGATACCCATGAGGATCTCTATGCCAATACAATCATATTGTCTGGTGGTATGACTCTACACCCAGGCATTGCTGACAGGATGTAAGAAGAGATTACGGCCTTAGCCCCAGCACTATGAAAAATTGAGATCACTGCCCCATTCGAACACAAACATTATGTGACGACTGGAGACTCTAGATGAATTTGGTCCCTTCATTGTCCTTTTCAAATGTTTCCTAATGTAATGTTGGTTTTTATTGTTGTTATTAAAGGGTCTGACACACCTGTTCCCCCAAAAGAGTTGAGATCGGCAAGGCTTTTTGTTTATTTTTTGGTGGTTGACTCAGGATATTAAAATGAAGTTTTTAAATTTAGACAAGCATTCATTGGATGTTAGAGGCAAATAGCCCCAAAGTTCACATGTATTTCCAGGAAACTGATTGTATTTTTTTTTAAGTCATTCTAAATATGATATAACATATAGTCATGGGATGTTACTTGCCTCTGTGAAGGCTGCCATCCAGTACACAAAGGAGCCATTTAGGAAATGCAGAGAAAGGGCAGGGAGGAGCAGGGAAATGAGTAGTGTTGCTTTCATGTAAATTATGTAATCCTTTTTAAAAAAAATTTGTAGCTTCTACCTTAATACTGGTTCTTTATTTTTAAAGAATTTGTCAGAGCTGTAATGCCCCCCTCCCCAACATAAATGGAAATGAAAGCTTTTTATATAGTTTCCCTAGGAGCTCTATGAGATTGTTGTCAGTGCTTGGGGGAGGGGAAGAGCTTTACCAGTACACAGACTTAAGACTGGTTCAAATAAAAGTGTACACATTAGAGAAAAACAAAACCTCAAATGAAGAATTGATGACATATGCATACAGGGAGGATTTAAAAGAGAAAATGCAAAATTGGTTGAGCAGAAGCTTATGGCCATAGGACCTACTCTGGGGAAATGAAGCCATTCATTCAGGTGTCTATAGATCCTATTGCTGGCATCATGAAAACATGCACTTTGTTACACTGAAACCATCCTCCTTGCCCTGGTGGTTTATGGATAAATGGCAGAGGAAAGGGCTGATGAAGAATGACCAGAATGCATTGGAGTCATTGATCCTTGGTGTGGCACTCAGGATTTTCTGTTCCATTCCCCAAAGAGGGTACTCAACAACTGAAAGACCAGCCAAGAGGCAGAGCCAGGATGGCATAGAAAGCACTACATCTGAACTCTCCAAACAACTTTAAAATTGCACCTCAAATTGAATTCTGGAGTGGCAGAACCACCAAAGGTTAAAGTGAGCCAATTTTCTATCCCAACACCACTTAAAAGGTCAGAGGGAGAGATCTGTGACACTGGGATGGGGGCAGATTGGAGCCCATATGATAGCGACACATGCATCCTTGGAGTGGATAACAGCAGTAGCAGAAGCAGTTCTGAGAGCTCCCAAGCCACAGATGGTCAGAAAGACATTACAGGGGACCCCTCTGCTAACACTACGTGCAGGACTGGGTGCTGTTTGGCAATGCCATGGCTTACACCCACTTCCAGGTCACAGTTCCAGAGAGGAGAGGAGCAATTTTGGTCCCAAGGGAGCCAGGGACGTGAGGAGTTATAGCACTCTTAAGTGGCTCTTCCTGAGTAAGGACTGGATGCAGACCAGGACAGCAGTAACCACACCTTTCTTCAGATCACATCACCTTGGAAGCATCAAAAACTTCCAGACCTCCAGGACTAACTCTGAAAATAGCAGCAAAACAAACAAACAAACACAAACACCTGAAGCTTGGGACAGTGCTCACCTCCATCCTGGGAACAGAATCCAACTTTAACATAAAGTTCAAATTCAAGAAATCGGCTAGAAAAAAAATTAGCAAACACCAACAATAACAACAACAGAACCTGACAAGAAACAAATTCAGAGGAAAACTATGTCATAATAGCTTCAAGCAAAGCCTCAAAGGAAAAAAAAAGTGTATTGGACACAAACACATAAGAATTCCTGGAAGAGTCAAAAAATGATTTTCAAAATGAATTTCAAAAATCAAATAAGAGGAAACATTGGGAAAAGAAGTAAGAACATTAAAAGAAAATTATTAAAAATTGTGGGAAAAGAGGCATATATGTATATATATGTATAATTTTGTGTATATGTATACATATACACAAAATTAAAGAAAAAATACCTTAAATAGATTTGGCCAAATAGTAAAAGAGGCATGAAACTTCACTGATGAAAATAACTCTTTAAAAAGCACACTTGGAAAAATTGAAAAAGAGGTAAAAAAAAATCACTGAAGAAAGCAATCCTGTTAAATTAGAATTGGACAAATTCATACTAATGACTGCGTGAGACATCAAGAAACATTATAACAAAGCCAAAAGAATGAAAAGGAAAATGTGAAATATCTTCCCAGAAAAACAACTTACCTGAAAAATAGATCAAGGCGCAATAACTTAAGAATTATTGGACTAACTAAAAGCCACGATCACATTTCAAGCCATTACAGAAGAGGGCCACCGAAGCAGAAGTTGGGAAATAGAGTATGATACTACACTGTGAAACAGATTTCATTCGTGAAAACAAAGAGGATGGTGCCTAGGCTCATTGCCACATTCTTTCAGGAGAGAGAGTTCTAAGAACCCTTGTTGTGTGAGGAAGACAAGGGAGAGGACCATCGGAAGGTGACTTCATATCAAATTACAGAAAGACTTGAGAAATGGGCCGGTCTTGTTTCTAGTTGGCCTAGAGCAGGCTTCTTGTTTAGTCTTTTCAGCAGTGTCTGACTTTATAACTCTATTTGGGCTTTTCTTGGCAAAGATATTGGAATGGTTTGCCATTTTCTTCTCGACCTCATTTTATAGATGGAGAAACTAAGGCAAACAGGGTCAAGTAATTTGCCAAGGGTCAAATAACTAGTAAGTGTCTGAAGCCAGGTTTGAATTCAGGCCTTCCTGTCTCCAGGCCTGGAGTTCTATCCACTGTGACATCTAGTTTGTCAGAGAATGTTAGGGACCCCCAAATGCAGCTCATTGAAATAATCTATAACCTAAATTTCTCATTAAGCAAAAGGAAAGGAAAAAAATAGCAAATTGGACTCTTAGGAGAAGAGCCATCTTACCAGTTTAGATTTTCTGAGGAAGATGATGTTTCACATGAAAATTTTGAGTGGTCCCACTTATTGTAGGGTCAAGGAATTCAAATCACTCCGGTTTCATGGAGATGTGGGTATAGACAGTGTAGAACAGTGGAATCTGGAGCCATCCATCCCTTTCCTGCCCGTTATTCCAGCAGAGGAAATCTTGGGGAATAGTGAGGGTGCTTACAGAGGTTGGGCCATACACAAATATAGGATCAGAATGTGAAGGTAACAGGTCTATGCATGATAATTTTGAGGAGATGTGTTTTCTTCTAACTCTTCGTACTTATCTTTTCTGATCTTGATTCGATAATGGCTACACTGTTTCAGGGATCTAGTCATGTTTACAACATACCAATATCATGTGACTTTGTGGAGTATACTTGTTAATACAGTAAAATTGTAAATAAGGTGTGTGTTAATTTCTAATTTTTTTTTTCACGGTAGTGATAGATATCAGAAATATATTTATGGTTATCCCATGTAATTTGGCGAATGGTAATTCTGCCACCTCCTTAAGGGATAACAGAGAAAGAAGGCAGAAAAAGAGACATGGGGGGAAGAGAATGGCTGTTATCAAGAACTGTAGACCTTTCTCTTTCTCCCAGATAGAGACTTACTGATCAGGACAATGTCAGGAAAAGGGGGAATAAAAGGCAATTTTTGGCCCAGCCCCCAGAACCTCAGTTAAGGACTAGAGCTGAGGGACAGAAGGAGCCTGAAAGAAGAGGCTCCTAGGGTAGACTGGGGGTTCTAGGTTCTCCAAAGGAGGGCAGATATGGCTTGTAAACCACAGCTATTCCCAATAGAGAGTGTGATTGTCTCAGAGAGCTGGTGGATAATTAGAAACCATAGGATCCCTGGGGGATGCTGCACAGGGAATAAGGTGGCCCTCAAAATACCCAGAGATGAGGAACAGCCAGAATGAAGAAAAACACCTGGGTACAATGGAGGCACCCCAGGGAAAGAGGGAAGCAAGCAGACCAGGAGGAGAAACATGGCCAGGAAACTTCAAAGTGGGCCAGTCCTGAAGAGAAATCAGATGATCTCTCTAAGAAAGGCACTGTTTTCTAGTAACGTAAAAATGACTTAGGCCGGCATGCATATTTCTTGAAGAGATGCATAAGCATCTCTCCAAACAGCTGTCTTGCTACTAAAATTCCCCCCCAAAAATGACCGGATATCTGCACACATTGTTGTTCTATCCACTCATCCTTGTGTCTTTCAGGGTGGTGAAGTAAAATTGTATTGTGGGGGGCTAGGGGCAGAATGAAATTTATGTTATGACTTGTTAAATGTTAGGATCTAATTAAAAAATGTTCCTTATATAAGTGTAATTTATATGACAATCCAATTCAAAATCATGTCAAAAGAGGCTCTTAGCCATGTGGTTTGGAGAGGATTCAATCCCCATGAATAGCTAGCACCTTCCCCCAGGGAACTTAAGTTCCCAAGGACAGGGAGAACTCAAGGTGATATGGCAACAAGCAGAGGAAAAACAGCCTGTCCTTAGCAGTGACCAGGAATCAGGCAGAGGACAGCTTGGGCCTCTGTGAGGGAGCAGTAGGGGAGGAGATATTAAGAAGGGACATGCTTGGAATGGCTAGGTGCTGCAGTGAATAGAGCATTGGCCCTGGAGTCAGGAGGACCTGAGTTCAAATCCAGCTTTGGACACTTAACACTTATTAGCCGTGTGACCTTGGGCAAGTCGCTTAACCCCAATTGCCCTGCCTTCCCCCTCCAAAAAAGCAAAAAAAAAAAAAGAAAGAAAGGAAGGAAGAGCAAAAAAAAAAGAAATAAGGGGCATTGGCACTTAAAGGTTATTAATTACTCACAGGCATGTCAATGGTGAGGGTGGGGGTGTATCCTCACTCTGTAGACTCAGAGGAACACAGAGATGACAGTGGCTTGGGTGCACAGCAGGCTTGTACTCAGATAGAGAGACCAGATCTCTACCCTTATGACTGAGGGGATTGATGAGGACTGAATGGGGGAAGGGGGCAGGAATAGTCAGTTATTATGTATGCACTTCTCCCCTTATTCCTAAGGACACTGATTAGTAACATTTCTTAACCTGACACACCTGCTGTATTAGAGGAAGTGTTCTAAGCCAATAGCTTGCTAACCTGTCCTTCCTGAGCCTCAATGTAGCTGACTCAAGTAGTAGTTGGGTACAAAGGAACTTCCCAGTGTAGAAGTGGGTCAATCAGTTATGGTTGTTATTTGTTTGTTGCTGTTTCTTTGTTCTTGAAGAGGACCATGACATAAGGAAGATGATGCCATGGTATGCAAGTGAATTGGATTTAAGTGAGGGAGGGCTGTGCAAAGTCACCAGCCTTACTTTCTCCTCTGGAGCCATCTGGGTCCAATGGCCACATATAGATCAGGACAACTGGAGATGGCCCAGCGAGTCAAACAGTGGTCAACCAGGGAAGCACTATTGCTAGCTAGGGCATAGCAATAGGTGAATGCTCACAGCCTCATGACTCAGGACAACAGGACTCCTGCTACAAGACATTTCTTCTATTAGACATGACTCCCTTCATCAATACATATTTCCAAAAGTGAGACATAGAAGAAAAAAGATAAATATGATAACCCAAAAGGAGACAAAACAGGGAGCTCAGTGTTGATGCTAATTCATGTAGTATTCAAAGAAGAAAGGAACAGCAAGCAAGGAAAGAAATAAGCATTAAACTCCTATGTGTCAGGCACTGTGCCAAGTAAAGCACTTTACAAATACCTCATTTGTTCCTTACAACAATCCTGGGAAATAGTTACTATTACCTCTATTTTACAATAGAGAAAACTGAGGCAAACAGTTTAAATGATTTACCAAGGTCCTCATGTCTGAAATCATATTTGAACTCATCTTCCTGACTCAAGACTTAGCAACAGATCCCTTGTGCCACCTAATGGTATATAGTCCATGACATGCAGAACAAAATTCAGCAGAAACTAGAAGGGAAGTCAAAAACACAAAGAAAAACTTCTTGGAAAAGTGCAAGGCTATGAAGTTTTGTTTAAGAGGGTGGGGTGAGAAAGAGAAGGTTCAAAAGTAGGGGAGAAAAAAGAATTTTAGGTAAAGGCAGAAAAAAAAATCCAAGGATGGGACATGGGAGAAGGGTTCTGGGAACAGATTAGCTTCTAAATATACTAGAAGCAAAATGAATTACAGTATTACAGTAAGGGAGAGGACAAACACCCATGCCAATGAGAGAAACAAAGAGATAAATACTGGCCGAATAATCATAAACTTAAAGGCAAACAAATTAAGCAATTTAATTTTTTTAAAAAGGTGAACAAAATCTAACAATTTGCTATGTAGAAGAAACACCTGAGCAATGAAGATATATTTAGAGTGAAAACCAGAGGCCTGAAAAAAAAATCTTATGTATGAGGTGAAATTCCTCATTTCTTCCCCCTCACCGCCCCCCTGCAAAAAAAAAAAGTCACACGCTTTTAGACAAAACACAGTTGATGGGTAAACAAGGACACTACATTTTGCTTAAAAGCAACGTAGGCAATAAAAAAAAATCAGTGCTAAACATATTTAAAAGGAGAAATTGAACTAAATTAGTCCATTAACCAACCTGTAAAACCACCAGTGTAGTAGCATCTAAACATTCTCTCTCAAAACTGGAAGAAAAAGTAAAAAATCTAGAATCAAGATGATTGTTGGAGATGTTAGGTCTGAAAGACTTGTGATCATATCTTCCTAATGAGAATATTAAAGAATCAATGTCAGAAGCACTTCATGGTACCTTTACAAAAAAACAAAGAAATAGAGATGTTCTGAATAAACAGATTTGAAAAAAAAAAAAGGCTTATTAAACACATCCTTCTCATACAATAACAGAAAAAAAGTTACTAATACCAGGAACACAAGCAAACCTACAGATCCTAAATGGAATGTCAATGATATGACATGACATGCAAGTGGTTCAATGAAATAGAAAGCATAGGAATATATATTAAAAAGAAGATACACTAACCACATCCTTTACACACAATAATAATGTAAGCAAAAGATAAAGATGTCAATGGGGATATAATTATGACCTATTCAGGAATGAGAGGGTCAAAGAATAAGTCACCAAAAGAGTGAATTCATTCTGTGAAAGAGGGTGAAAAAACTTGAGATACCTTACCAACACTGTAGGGAGGCAGCTAAAAGAGTCCTCGGAGGAAACATCTCATACAGTATAAACTAAGAACATACCAAAAAGAAAAGATTCAGGAACACATGATGCAACGTTAAAAACTTACCTCCAGATCCCTGGGCCTCAGAGGGGGCCCTAGCCCGGAACAGCACTTGTGCAGTGAACCTCTGTAAGTCGGACTTCCTGCAGCTTTTCCGAGCCCTGCAAGTGCTCCTCCGGCCGTCACCACCAGCACCAGCACCAGCACCAGCAGTCCTGGTATGGAGAGCAGCTAAAAGACTCCGGCCAGAGAGGATGACCCTCACCATCTTCTTCACCTCTTAGGAGGCCCTGAGATCACTCCATTCCCAGAGACCCAGGCATGGCCCACTGGTTAGGGCCCCAGCGCCCCCAGAGCCAGCCCCTCCTGCGCCTTTGCCCCTCGCTGGGCGGGAGGCTGAGGCAGACAGGATGCTATCTCCCTGCAGTCCTCGATCAGCAGCCTGCTTTAACTCCAAGGCCACCCCAGGTGGCTCATGCACTGACCCACAGAGTACATCTTGATCCCAAGCAGCAAGTGAGCCCAGCAGGCTGATGGGCAAGTAGAGGGCAGGCTGAGAACCTGAGCGCCACAGCCCCAGAGACTATCAATTAACTTGGGGTGGGGGTCAGGAGCAGGAAGGCTAAGGGAAAAGATGGGGCTCCATTTGGGGGGAATGTTGAACACAACTCTAGGCTGTGGATCTGGGTGGTTTGAGGCGGATTTCCTGGGAAACAAAGGCTTCATCGGAAACAAAGACCTCCTGGGCCTTGGGATTAGAAACCCTCAGGCTAATGAGGATGAATGTATCCCCTTTATAGAGAGGGAGAGCTTCAGTAGAACATCATCTTTACCTCGTAATCATGGGCTGACTTACACTGAGCCATCCAGAGCACATCACCTGCCTGCCATGTAACCAGTAGCACACCATAATGGCCATTGTATATGGGTGCTTTTGGAACAGAGATGTTTTTTCTTCTGTGCAATATTAACTGGCCTTTTTAATAAGAGTTACACCTTCCAACGTGGCATCCTTAGCATGTGTTTTATCTTAATGAGCTGACCTTGGGGATGAATTCAGAATGGAGAATTATTGGAACTTTAAGTTGACCCAGTTAGTTTCCACCACTGGTACTTCTGACTCTTGTGTGTGTGTGTGTGTGTGTGTGTGTGTGTGTGTGTGTGTGTGTGTATTTTTTGTGTGTGTTAATGAGAAAGAAGGGCTTCATAGTGTCAGGAAGGTTTTTTGCACCTGACTTGAAAACTTTACAGCATTTTCCAAACTAGATTTGATTTTTCTGAGTTGTGGGTTCTTTCTAGACGAACATGCAATGACAACAATTCTATGAAAAGGGTAACCAGTAAATTTGAGAAAGACAATGGGTAAAGCCTGAGGGGTTTTAAACAGATTACCTGCCAACTTCCTCCTTCTGTCCTTGCAATGCAACTGTTTAATGTTTCTATAGCTAAGTGGGGAACACTTATACCAGATCAGGGTAGGGAATGAGAAGGGGAAAGGTTTTGTTTGTGGGGAAGGAAGAATTCGAGGTTCCACAGTCTGCCTGTCTGGGATAGCTTTTGAAAACCTGCCCTTGCAATTTGCTTTTAAGATGCTGGTTTTTCATATACTAAGTTGTGGTCCTCTGGGCAAGGTAGTGACAATATACATTCAGCTTGCTCTGCTTTTCCTCCCAGAGATCCCAGTGTTATGAAACTATTCAGAGTCTCCTGAGGACATGCACCTTGCACTTGGACATGCACTAAGGGAAAGGGAGAGCCGTTTATATGCTTGCGTGGCACATGTATGTGTCCGAGGTTTTGAGCATACTGACACTGCTTCCGTTTTTGCTTCTCCTGTCTTTTTAGGCTAAGGAGAGATGTCCTTGATTACAGGGGTAGGGAACCTGTGGTCTCAAAGCCATGTGGGGCCCTCTAGATCCTCAAGTATGGCCCTTTGACTGAAACCAAACTTCAGGACTCCAAACAAAGGATTTGTTCTGTGAAATTTGGATTCAGTCAAAGGGTGGTGCTTCAGGACCTAGAGGGCCACCTGTGGCCATGAGGCCTCAGGGTCCCCACTCCTGTACCTAGAACCTATCTCATAATAAGGTTTCCCATCTTTCTAGGCCCTTCTTGCTTCCTTGTTTATACTTTCAAGCCATTAGCAGAGGAGCCGGCAGCAAGGTAAAGAGACCCATTTGACTTTGTGGGTCTCTGAGGCTATTTGTGGTATCTCCTGCAGATCAGATATCCCCTATTCAAAGCTAGTGTGTTTCTTCTTCCCATCCCATCCCTCACTCTTCAGAGAATGCAACATTCTGAAAATGTGACCCCTCTGTGAAGGGCTGCAAGCATTTTCCTTTGAGGAGGCTCAACTACTTGCTTTTTTTGTAATTTGAAGTTTCAATGGTTTGTCATCTATGACTGTTAATGTGGTGTGTCTATACACACACACACACACACACACTGAATTGTAGCGGTCCTGATTTATAGATTTCTATCTTCACTGAAGTGTCTGTGATAGATAAACTTGTTTTCTGTTAAAAAAAAATTAAAATGAGCAAGAGGAAGTCATAGAAAAAAGAAGAAAATTTAAAATTCCAAAAGCTATTCTACCCAGTTACATCCTGGAAAAATTAGAATTGATCAAAAATGTGGAATCACCAAGAGCAATATGAAACACCTCATCCCCAAACCGCAAAGGTACATCAAGAGATACAGAAAAAAAACCTTTTACAAAATGCAAATCACTTATCCAAAACCAAAATAAAACCTCTTGAAAAGCAGAAGCCTAGAAGCACTCCCTGTTAGGTTATTCTTTAAAAGTATATAAAACAACATCCACAACAATATAACAATTTATTGCAGGAAGGAAATATTAAAAAGTCTCCTCCCAAAATATAAAAAAAATCACATTAAGGATGTTCCCTTCTCCCACTATGTTTTTTAAAAATGTGAATCTAGAAATATTGGTTCTAGCAATAGAAATAATCAGGATATGTTGAAGACAAGAGAAAGAAATTAAACGTATAAACACCAGCAAAGGTGAATAAAATTTGACCAGTTAGGACTTAGAAAATCCCATAAAATCGGCTAAGAAATTAATTGAGACAATGAAGAACCTCACAAAGAAAGGTTTAAGATACAAAATACATTTATAAAAATGTCAGCACTTCTATGTAGCAATAATATCCAGGAGGAAACAGTAGAAAGGGAAATTACATTCACAATGTAATTTCAGAAAACTCTGTATGATGGGAGCTATGTATAAGAACATAGATAAGTGAGTACACTGGTGATAACGCTGTAAATCAGTGCAAGCATTCTGGAATTATGCAAATAAAGCAATAAAAATCTCCATACTCCTTGACCCAGAAAATCTACTACAAAGTTTAAACTCAAGGAGGTCATTGATAAGAAATTCTCCATATATACCCAGATGTTTATAGCAGCACTTTATTGTGGTAGGAAGGAAACAGAAACAAAGCAAATTCCCATCAATCTGGTTGTGGATAAACAAATTGTGGTCCATTCATGTAATGAAAGATTACTATCACATAAAAACAAATATGAAGGCATTTAGCACAATGCTTGGCACAAGGAAGGCATTTAATTCTTGTTATTGTTCATGAATAATAGAGAATCATGGCTATAATTGCATCAACCTCTCCAGAGTGAAGTAAACAGAGCCAAGAAAACAACAGACAAAATAACTACACAATGTAAATAGAAAAACAAAAACCACAAAACAATTGCACATGAATATTGCACAATTACAAAGAATGGACCAAGAGTAGCCCAACCAAGCGTGGCCCATAGAAGAGAGAGCAAAAGCAGTTCGCCCAACTCTTTTACAGAGAGGGCCTGGGCCACCTCCAGGCATCCTGAGGAGCATCTGGCCACTGTACCCGCATGGCTCTGGAGGAGAAAGCGAGGCTGGCAACCTTGCACGGCCCTGCCTCACTCAGATCCAAGTCAACTGCAAGTCATGTCATCATCCCCCTGATGCCATGGTCCTCTTCAAAAATGAAGGACAAACACAACAACAGGGGGGAAACCCAGAGGTGTGCAATACAGTAATACTTTCAGAGTATCGATTCATTGTGCAGGTTTTCTAACGTTATTCCACATTATTTTTCCCAAAAAAATATTTATTACATGAGAAAGCTGTTTGATGGAGGAGCTTGAGGAATCCTAGGAGAGATTCAGGCTATGTAAAATCCAAGCAATCCATAAAAAGAGAAGCATTTTTAAAATGCAGAATTGCATTTTATATGCACATGCACACAGAGGGGGGGGGAAATGCAGTGGCCTCTCAGTCTCCCTGCTCCATGTCACTGTTATTGCTATTGATTTTCTCTTTGTGTTGATCTGAGCATGCCACTTCCATACTTCATATAGTTCTCTGTATTCTGATTATCTCTAGAATAAAGGATAAATGTTTTATTTTCATAAACTTACCAATATTTCCCTCTCCCCCCCAATATACATCATCATTCTAGCCTCACTATAAAGCACTGCCACTCCCACACATTATGACCAAGTCAAACTGGCCTTCTATCTCTTCTCCCTCACTGCTCCTCACAAGGGGCACCCTATCTCCAATCTCCCTGCCTTTGCACCTGGAATGCAATTCCTTCCTCCCTCCTCCCCATAGAATGAGACTCTCCTTTTCTTTAAGACACAGAGCAAACCCTAAGTTTCTGCAGGATACCTTTCCTGATCCTTACCACTGATTGTGCTCTGGCTCTCCTCCCATTCAACTACCAACAGTCTTGCATCAAATTACCTTGTATTTATTGGCAATTATTATCTAAGGGAAAGAGTTCCCTCCCTACCTCAGTTGATATGATCACAGAAGGCCCAGAATGTCAGTACAAACTATCAAGCAGCTATTAATGAATTTTCTCGCAACCACGCAATGGAACATCAGTCCTAAATCACCCTGGCAATATTTAAGGAGCTTCACTATTGGATGACAAGTGACACTGGACAGGAAATGTTTGGTAATTGTTTAAGGCAATCTGTCATTCCCCTTGGGTCTATAAATGGAAAAAAAAAAGATTCAGAAGTGAAGGAATCTGGACTCATTGATACTTGATGGGAGAGATTTTTTAAAGGAAGAGGAGAAGACCTTCTCTTCCCACTCAAGATTGACCATGACAATGGAGCTGTTGGACCAATCAGAAAGAGTACACATAGTCAGGAGAAGAAACTCAAACCCACCAGATATGGAAAGTCACCTGGGGCTGGGGGCAGAGGTGGAGATGGAGGGTGGGTATGGAGAAAGGGTGGGCAGGGGATAAGTAGTTTAAAGGAGCATCTTCCCTTGCAACTGAAAAGGGTATCTGTGATGAACTCAGCAAAGGAGCAGCCCCTGGGAGTCCAGCTGAACAGCACACACAGCAATGATGTTGCACCCAAGTGAAGTTATGTGAAGACACTCCAAAGAGAGAAAGGACTTCTGGAGCCTGTAGTACCTGGAGTTGTATAACATATGGTTGAGCTATAAGAATTAATGAATAAAAAATTATTAAATGTTTACTATAGGCAAAGTACTTTACAAAATGCTAAGGGTAAATATAAAAGGAAAAGTCTCTCTTCTCAAGGTTATATTCTTTTTTTAAATTTAGTATAACCAGATTTTACTTAGTGTTTCTAGAATGGTCATGGTTGACAGAACATATTGGCAAAATGACAACATTTTATTTCTTTTTTTTATGTTTTCTTGACATTTTTTTTTGTTTTTTACATGACAGTAACAAAGAACAATAAATAGTTATACAAAATTGACCATGACAACAGCCAGTTCTGTTTTGAATATATATCACTTGTCATATGTAGTTTTTTTCCCAATTCATTACCAACAAGAGGGAAGTCTATTTCATCATTTGTTTTCTAGAACCAATATTGACTTTGATCTTAGTTTAATTACATTTTAGTTTGTTTTCATTTAAGTAATTTAGCCACTTGTTACACTGCTCTCTTTTGATTTCTTCATTCTATTTTTGTCCATGCAAATCTTCCCATTTTTTCTTGAATTCCTCATCTTTTGTAAATCTTTTCAGAACAACAATATTCCATTATTTTCATAAACTATAATTTGTTCAGACAATGATTAATCAATGAGCACCCATTTCAAGTCCAGTTCTTTCTCTGCCATTCTGTTTCTTAAAGCACCTAACACTTAGATAACACTCCATCTTTTCTTTTAAACAATTGATTCTCTTTTAAATATATTCTTTTTTCATTTTTATTTTTTAGTTCCAAATTTTCTTCCTCCCTTTCTCTGGCCTCTATCTCATTCATTAAGAAGGCAAAAAATATGATATTCATTCTATCTATAAAGTCAGGCATATATAAAACAGTTTTTATATGTCCAAATCAGCCATATTCCTCCCTCTCCAAATAAATAAATAAATGAATGAATAAATAAATGAGTCAAGAAAACTAAAAGGAAAAAATATGATCAAATTTGCACACAGATCCATCAGTTCTCTATCTGAAGGAGGATAGCATTTTAATCAGCAGTTTTTTGGAGTTGTGGTAAAACAGTGTATGAATCAGATTACTAAGTCTTTCCCAACTGATTATCTTTGCAATAATGATGTCACTGTGTACAAGGTTCTCCTGGCTCTGTTCACTTCACATTACATCAGTTCATATAAGTCTTCCCAGGATTTCTAACATCTCCTTTGTCATTTCTTACAGCGTAATAATGTTCCATCACAAACATATACCACAACCTGTTCAGCTATTTCTAAATTAAAGGGCATATCCTCAGTTTCCAATTTTTTCCACCCAAAACACAAAAAATTGCTATAAATATTTGTGTACCTATATGTCCTTTTCCCTTTGTCTTTGATTTTTTGGAATCCAGACATAGCAATGTTATTACTGGATCAAAGGGCATGCAGAATTTTATAGCCCTTTGGGCATAGTTCCAAATTGTTTTCCAAATTAGTTGGACAAGTTCACAACTCCACTAACAATGCATTAGTGTTCCTATTTTCCATATCCCCTTCAGCATTTATCTTTCTTTTTCTGTCATGTTAGCCAATTTGATAGCTGTAAAGTGCTACTTCATAGTTGTTTCTAATTTGCATTTCTCTAATTAATAGTGATTTATAGCATTTACATAATTATTGATAAATTTGATTTCTGATTTGGAAACTGCCTGTTCATATCATTGACCATTTATCCATGTATTTGACAGGTATTTTTTTTCCATAATCCCCTAATTTGCTTATTACCTCACCCTTTAAGTCTAAATCATCTACCCATTTTGACTTTCTCTTGGTATGTAGTGTGAGATGTTGGTCTATACCTTGTTTCTGACAGGCTGCTTTCCTGTTTTCCCAGCAGATTTTGTTGAATACTAAGTTCTTGCCCCCAAAGCTTTGATCTCTGGGTTTATCAAACAGTAGATGACTGTGGTCATTATTTGCTTCTGTGTATTGTGTACCTAATCTACTCCACTGATCTACCACTCATTTCTTATCCTGTACCAGATTCTTTTGGTGATTATCACTTTGCAGTATAGTTTGAGATCTGGTACTGCCAAGCCAACTTCCTTCACTTAAAAAACAAAAATCAAAACATGATTCTCTTGATATTCTAGACCTTTTGTTCTTCCAGATGAACTTTTAAAATTAATTTTTAGCTCTATAAAATAAATATTTGGTAGTTTGATTAGTATGGCACTGAATAAGTAAATTAGGTAGAATTTCTATTTTCATTATATTGACTTGGCCTACCCAGGAGCATTTAACATTTCTCCAATTGTTTAGATCTGTATTTCTGTGAAAAGTGTTTTGTAATTGTGCTCATATAGTTTTCTTGTGTGGTTGACAGACTCCTAAATATTGTCTGCAATAATACTGTCTGCAAGTATAGTAAATGGAATTTCTCTGTCACTTCCTGCTAGTTTTTGTTTGCAATATATAGAAATACTGATGATTTGTGTAGATTTCTTTTATATCTTACAGCTTTGCTTAAGTTCATTGTTTTGACTAGCTTTTTAGTTGATTCTCTAGGTATACCATCATATCATCTGCAAAGAGTGATAGTTTTGTTTCCTCATTGCCTATTTTAATTCTTTATTTTTTTTCTTATCTTATTTCTATAGCCGACATTTCTAGTAGAATATTGAATAATAATGGTGATAATGGACATCTTTGCTTCACTCCTAATCTTATTGGGAAGGCTTCTATTTTATCCCCATTACAGATAATGCCTGCTTTTAGTTTTAGGTAAATACTACTTATTTTAAGAAAAGCTTCATTTATTTCTATGCTTTCTAGTGTTGTTGTTTTTTTAATTGGAATGAGTGTTTTATTTTATCAGCATTTTTTTTCTGCATCTATTGATATAATCATATTTTTTCCTTGTTTCTGATGTTGATATGGTCAATTGTATTGATAGTTTTTCTAATATTGAACCAGCCCTCCATTCAAGTGTATGACTTTTTTTTTGATATATTGCTTCAATCTCTTTGCTAATATCTTATTTAAAATTTTTGCATCAATATTCATTAGGGAAATTTGCTTATAGTTTTCTTTCTTGCCTTTGCTCTCCTTGATTTAGGTATCAAAACCAAATTTGTGTCATAGAAGGAATTTGGTAGAACTCCTTTATTTTTTTCCAAAGTTAATATAGCATTAGAATTCACTGTTCAAATGCTTGGTAGAATTCACTCGTAAATCCATTTGGTCATGGTGATTTTTTCTTAGGCAGCACATTTATGGCTTGTTTAATTTCTTTTTCTAAGGGTTATTTAAATATTCTATTTCCTTTTCTGCTAATCTGGACAATTTATTTTTTCTAAATATCCTTTGATTTCATTTAGTTTGTCAATTTTATTGCCACATGATTGGGCAAACTAGATCCTAATAGTTGCTTTATGTTCATAGGTTGTACATTCACCCTTTTCCATTTTGATGCTGGTAATTTGATTTTCTTCTTTCTTTTTAAAATCAAATTAGACAATGATTTATCTATTTTTTCCCCATAAAACCACCTCCTAGTTTACTTGAATTCAATTTTTCTTACTTTCAATTTTATTGATCTCTCTTTTGATTTTCAGGATTTCTATTTTGGTGTTTAAGTGAAGGTTTTTATTTTTTTTGCTTTTTAAAGTTATTTTTAGTTGAATACCAAATTTATTGACATATTCTTTCTTTTATTGATGTAAGCATTTAGAAAGATAAACTCTCTCTTAAGACTTGCCTTGACTGCATCCTACAAATTTTAGTATGTTATCACATTGTTTCTATGATTTATTCTTTGACTCACTCATTCTTTAGGATTAGATTAATTTTCAACTAATTTTGAATGTAATTTTTTATTACATTATGCTCTGATAAACATGAATTTAACATTTCTGGTTTTTTTACATTTGTTTATGAGATTATGGGTTTTTTTATGAACTACTTTATGTACTATTGACAAAAAGGTATATTCCTTTCAATTCCTATTCAACTTTCTCCAGAGGTCCATCATATGTTTTTTTTTAATTCTACTTATTTCTTTATCTTCTTCCTTATTTATTTTATGATTAGATGTATGTAGTTCTGAAAGGGATAAATTAGGATCCCTCACTAGTATAGATTTACTGTCTATTTGATTCACTCCTATGATTCATTTAACTTTTCCTTTAATAATTTGGATGCTATACCATTTGGTAGATATATTTAATGTTGATATTCTTCATTGTCTGTGGTACCATTTAGCAAGGTGTTGTTTTCCTGATTACCTCTTTTAATCAGGCCTAATTTTGCCTTTGCTTTGTCTGAGATCATGATTGTTACCCCTGTGGTTTTTTTACTTCAGTTGAAACAGAATAGATTCTGCTCTAGCCTCTTATTTTAACTCTGTGTATGTGTTGCTGCTTCAAGTATGTTTCTTGTAAATAAAATCCACTCTTCTACCCATTCTCCTATCCATTCTATTTCATGGATGAATTCATCTCATTCACACTCACAGTTATGATTACTAACTCTGCAATCCCTTTATCCTATCTTCTTAGGTTTATCCTTCTCTCTGTCTCTGTCTCTGTCTTTCCATGGCCATGAAGGAGGCTGAATCAGGTGGTATGGGGTATTTAAAGCTTAGTTTAGACATCGAAGACATCAAGGTCATCCATTGCATCCCAAGCCATCACCAATTGTCTTGATTTTATCTTTCTACTGGACTTTGATGATTCTGGAAGGGAGAGTGAAGCCAACAACTTGGTTCAATTCTGACTCACTTAAATCCAATTTATGCTTGAATCAGAAGGTATTACCCATACCTTTTTACCTTATTTTACCTACCTCAAAGTCCTGTGGTGTGATTAAGGCAGTGGCAGGTAAAGTTACACTGGGAGCTGCTCTCACAACCCTTCACACAGACAGCACAGGCCATAGGGTCATCTTCTCACTGAACTTAAGTAGCAGTGGTATTCACAGCAATCAATAACTCTCAGTAAGAGTCAGGATATCCAGTCAGTCAACTGTGAGTCAATAAACACTTATTAAGTTCCTACTCTATATCAGGCACTATGCTAAGCACTGAGGATACAAAGAAAGATAAAAGATGGTGACTACTCTTTAGTAGCTCACAGGAAAGATAATGTGTAAACATCTATGCAGAAACAAGCTAAGCACAGGATAAGTTGAAGATAATCAATGGAGGTATTGAAAGGAAAATTCTTCATTTGGGCTTTCACCCTGATTCACAAGGCAAAACTCAGGACTATGAGAATTAAAAGGATTTATTAGAAGTACTTCAAGGTAGCAACAAGCTGAGGGACTGATCACTGAAGATCAGCAATGGTTTCAAGGCAGGAACAGCTTTTATGGGTAACTTTAAGACAATTTAGATAGGACCACCTCAGCAGAAGAGGTGCTTGCATCTCAGTTCCTCCCCAAGGTAGCAAGAACATGACAGTTTGCAGGAAAAGGTATGTGACAAAGAGCAGGTAATTCAAAAAGCTGCACACTTAGTGTCTCCTTCTCCAGCAGAGCTTCCCCCAACATTGATTGATGAGCAGGGCTGGAAACAATAGGATAGAGTCGCCATAACTCTCAGCAGAGGGAAGATAATAGCATTAGGGAGGAATGAGAAAACCCGCTAGAAGCTGAAATTTTAGCTGAACCTCAGAAGCTTCCTCTTTCCCCCTCCTAACACCCACTGTTATACCCAGCCCTGAGTCAGCCTCCATCTTGTCTCAGTCCCCACCATTTTGTGCTCCCTTCTTCACTGAAGTAAAGTCCTGACACAGAGAAGCCCGGAGTGTGTGCTGAGAATAACTGCCCGAGGCATATTTATGGGAAAATGCCCAAGGCATAGTCACCCACCCTGTTCTAGGAAACTGAAATGAAACCGTATTCCATATAAGGTCCTAAACTGAGAATTAACCAATTACATTCCTCGGCTTTTGTAACTTCCTGCTTCTGTATAGATCTGACCATTAATTTGTGGTTTTTGTCTTTAAATACTCTGGTTCTACCCCTGCTCGGGGCTGTCCAATTTGAGTCTACACTCCGTACAGTGGTGGGCTTGAATAAATCTACATTAAATTTATACCCAGGTCTCGCTCGTTTCATTTTCGGCACAACTCCAGCATCTCCCCCCCTTCCCAAGTCAAAGAAGATAGCCCAGGAAATCTTGAAAACCCCGAATCAAGGGAACTGAGTAACTCTTGCAGAATAAGACTAACAGTAATGGCCTTAACTGCATTTCCCAACAGAAAGTTTGAATATTCACTAATGGTCAGTTTCATACGAATCTTCCCCTATCTCCTCCCTGACACTGCTACTAGCTTGAGTTGGAAACACTGCAGGTCCAAGCTCTTTTCTCCCTTCTCTCAACACCTGGTCCTGCTAGACCTAGATAAGAACTCTATAAAACTCCATCAGAATTTTCTGATCTGGGGAGTATCATTCTTCCTTGGAGGTTTGATTAGGCAGCTTAATTCCACTCATTCCCCAGCCAGTAGAACTGACCTGTTTCCACTATCTTCCCTGTCTGCCCTGCATATTTTAAGTATGTCCACTCAATAAAGCTGACTTGCTTTATTAGGTTGTTGTAAATTTCATGTTTCCTGTAGGAGACTTTGGTATTCTGAACCTTTCTCAGACTATATTAAGACACTCCTTGAAATGGGAAGGTCTTAATGTGGACATTATGTGTATGTATACACCTGCCCACACATAATATGTACATACACCTATATGCTCTCCTATATATAAAATTTCTACATACATATAGAAGTATTTACTCCTACATATAATTCATGTATATATGCACATTTGTATGTATAATATACTTTTTTCATAACAAGTATCTTAATACAGTCTTTGGAAGGAATCCCATTCTCTTGCAAGGAAATTATCTATCTCTGTATGTGTATATATATGAATATAAGTTATATATGTATGTATGTACACACTTGAGAAAAAAGTATATAAATAAATGTGTAGATAATATATTTTCAAAATGTATCCAGTCAAATATACAATTCAGCAGTCAACTATCATTTACTAAACTCTATGTGCTAGGTACTATGTTAAGCTCCCAGGATACAAAGGAAGGGAGAAAGACAGTATCTGTTCTCAAGTAACTGCCAGTGTAATTGGGGAGACCACATGAAAATAACTATGTACAACAAGCTATATGAAGGATAGCTAAGAGATCATCTGATAGGGAAGATACTGTGATTGTGGAGGACCAGGAAAGACTTTTTGCAGAAGGTAGGATTTTAGGTGAGGCGTGAAAGAAGTCAGAGGTAGTGTTTTGCAAATATGTCTGACAAACCCTAACAAGACCTCTCTTCTGGTGGCTTAATATAGTCCGACCTGATGGGCAAATTATATTTTATGCACTCTCTCTTATAATTTGCTATGAAGTGTGTCCTCTGTTCCCCTGGGTTTTGAAAAGATAGGACACATACAAAAACAGGCTGCTACCATTACTACAGAACCACCAAGCATCACTTGGAATACTAACCAAGTCCATGCACAATCTGTACCACTGACATAGAAATAATGCTTAAAATAATTAAATGTTGTGGGAGATTAATTTTCTACTATATTAGTAACCAATGGTTAAATTAGGATCCAATTTTTTTTTTATATCTTTTTTTCCTCATGTAGGAGCCAGCCTCTGTGGCTCAGTCAATCAGTCTCTGAAGGACAAGGCTGATAGATGAGATTGGCCAAATCCTCTGGTATCATACTCCTCAATCTTGGGCAGTACTCCACTCAACTTCTATTTAGAGTGTAAACAGAATCTAATCTAGGTGAATTCCTGTCCCAAAGCAAGAAGTCCACACCCTTGTACCCCTCCATTAGAATTTAGGGGGACCCAGTTCATGAAGGAGAAAACCAGCCAAAGTTGTCTAGCTAGAGATGGATTATTCTGTCCAGGTTTCTGGAGATGGCTGAGTCCCATGATAAAGACATATTCTCAGCAGGAGCAGCTGAAGAGTTTTAGCCCATCTCCTCATTGTTCACAAGTCCATTGATTTTTACCTGTTATGGGCAACCTTTTTCCAAAGTTATTTAAAGCATTTAGTGTCTTTATGGTTTTGCCTTTGGTTACCGAAACCACTAACCATGTATTGATTATTAGCTAGTTTAATTAATAAATTATTATCAATTACACAGAAACTCTTGGGTTTTTCATTCATATCAATGTAATGAACTAGGTTATAGGAGGAAGAGAGGAAGGAAGGAATAAAGGAAGGAAGGAGGGAAGGAAAGAAGGAGGGAGGGAAGGAGGGAAGGAAGGAAGGAAGAAAGGAAGGAAGGAAGGAAGGAAGGAAGGAAGGAAGGAAGGAAG